>NC_046661.1:96068422-96129168 GCF_010883055.1 Belonocnema kinseyi
ACCGAAAATGTTGTTTGTGTTTAGGTATTTCTAACGGCTTAGGAGATCCTTCTAGAAAATTATAATTTTTATTTTTCTGAAGAAAATTTTCAAGGGTTATACTCGTTCAGACCCACCGATTCTGAATTTTTAAATTAAAAATAGCTAATTTAATAATTACAAATTTTTCATTCATCAATTTTAATCACATTTATCAGCGAAAAAAGGTTCGATAATCTCAACCAAGACAAGGCTCGTCTTGAGTCAAGTAAACGTCGTCTTAGCCAAGACAAGGTTCGACTTTAGACAAGTAAACGCCGTTTTACCTGTCGTGACCATAAAAGTAAGACAAAGGCCTATGTCTCGAATTAGTTTTGAGACGCAGCCAGACATCGATGTCTTGGAGACAAACTCAAGATATAACCAAGTCCAAATCAAGTCAAAGCATTTTTACTCGGGTATGACTTTTGAAAATTCGTCTTTTTGGGTTAACAGTTGACATTTTTTTCCTTTTTGAGTGGATAATTGATCTTTTTCGAATAAAAATGTTATTATTTTTTTGAATATTTAATAATTATGTTGAGAAGTCATTTTTTTTGTTCGTTAAAAATTGAATTATTTGGGGAAAAAAATTTTGTTTATTAAAAATTCCAATTTTTGACTTAAAACCCTGTCTTTTAGGATTGAAAATGCCACTATTTTGTTAAAAATTTCAACTATATAGTTAGAAAATAACTTTTTGTTAAAAAATTATATTTTCCGGTTGAAAATTCAAACTGATTTGTAGAAAATTAGATCTTTTGGTCTGAAAATTCAACTATTTGGTTGAAAATGAAATACTTTGTAGAAAATTCATCTTTTGAATTACAAAATTTATCTCCTATGCTAGAAATTTAGTATTTTAATTTTAATTTAAAATCTTTTTCCATTTAAATATCTGACGATTCATACCTTCTTTAAAAATTGTAATTGATTTGTTGAAAGTTCATATTTTTAGGTTGAAACTTCAATTTTTTTTATAGAAAATTCATCTTTTTATCTTGAAAATACAAGAATTTTATTGCATTTTTTTCTTTTCTGGAATTAAAAAGCTTCGTTTTGATTTTTAGTTGATTTATTTTGAAGAAAAACTTGACTTTTTGTTAGAAAATTGATTCCTTTGGTAGAAATTTGAGCTATTTTTTTGAAAATTCTTTTCCTTGATTGAGAGGTAATGTTTGTAGATGAAAATTTACTGATCAATTTTTTGTTGAAAATATATCTTTGTAAGTTGAAAATTCAATATTTTTAGTTGAAATGCTGCGAAATATTTTATGCACTGATAAGAACCAAATCCCTTTATTGCTTTAACATACTTTTTAGTAACTTTGCAGTAAAAAAACGCATAACATACCTTATAATAATACCAATTTATGATAATCGAAGTCACTGCGATGATTACATTGAAATATATAATTATTTCAAACACTCGTCTGCCTGTTTCCGTTATATTTTCGACTTTCTCCATTTGACGAGAAAACAGAACAAGGTACCAGTAAAAAGAATTCACTACGAAAACGTAGATAAATGAAAGCACAGGTCGCGGTTTTCCTAATGGGTATTCCCAGATACTTAGACCCGCAATCCAATTTAATATCAGGATCGGTAGCATCGAATCGTGCATATTTTTTGGTGCCCATTTCATAATATTGAAAGGATACTTCAACTTCATTCTGTTTAGACTACACTGTTAGATCATAATGTTTATACGCAGTAATATATTTTGAAAAGCCCAGTTTGTCCGGCACAATAGCATATCGCTTTGATCAATGTATTGAATATAAAGTGATACCCAGAGCGGATTTGTGTTTAATTATGTATAGGAGTTACCCTTACTATTAGTAATCAAAATTATCGTCAATTTAGGGGAACCAGACGTCCTGCTTTAGCCGGACATATCTTTTTTATGGCTGTGCTGCTTTCATCGTAGAAAAAAGAAGTTCACATCGATTTCAGTAGTTGAAAGATTCGCAGCAACAGAAATGAACATTACGAATAAACTTTACACGAAACTGAGATAAATTCACAGTAAACCTCCATAAATTTGAACATCCTCACGGTATTTAATTTTTAAATCGTCTCACTTTATTTAAATGATTCTAAACAAAAAATCATTCACCTACACTTGCACTATTAGAAATTCTTGTATTAAGTGTAATGCACATGCATTGGAAGTTTTTTTCAGATACGTATATTAAATTTAAAATACCACTATATTTGAAAGTTCAAACACACTTCTGAAATTCAATATACATTTGTATTAAATTTAATACACATATGTATTAAATTCAGATGTGTGTTTGAACTTTCAAATTTGGTGGTACTTAAATTTGATATAACGTACCTGAAAAAAACTTCCAATGCATGTGTATTAAACTTAATACAGGAATTTTTTAACAGTGCACTTCTGTATAGGATACAAGAGAATATAGATAACACAAAAACTATGCATTAATTATCTAATTTGAATATATATTTCTTAGGTTATCTACATATGACGTAGAATGAAGGAACCAGCCTTGTGACCGAAAATGAGTTTAGGAAAAAAAGTAGATCAAAATAAACGCAAGACGAAGAAGTAGCAAAGGGAATCTCGTAGTAACAAATACATGACACAGTGCAAGACACAATACAAGACTTCCTTAGAATGTACCTCTATGTCATATGATTTGACGTCTTTAAGACATCCTTTGGATCTTTTCATGTCTTTAAAAGGTCCTCAGGACGTCCTTAAGACGTCCGCCGAAAGACGTATATAGGACAAGTTTATGACTTGTGTGCCCACTGGGTAGTTTATATTTTTTATCCGGTAAGAAGGCTTGCATTACAAAGTATTGAAAAATTTCATTCATCCAGTGGTAACGTGAAAAATATTGAATACTTCTGGATCCCGTTTTTGTCCTTCCGTTTTGAATCTCCACAGCAGTTGAAGTTGGCTCTTAAATTGAATTCCTTTCTGTACCTAGCGCCGAAAATATTTTTCTGAACACCACAAAGCAACCAAGAAATAGAAGAATTTTAATCCCTTTCAATTTAGCAAATTTTTTCACTTTCATCGACTGTTTTTTTAATAATAATGAGGTAAAAAGCTTTCTAAAACATAGCACCAGCCATTTTACGATCTCTGGATTAATTCCCACACATAAGATTGTGGTGAAAAATAATTTTTTGAATTTTTTATCATGATTTTATATTTTTGTAATTGCTAATATTTGAACAAAGCAAACATTTTACGATAAAGATATGCATTCTTGTATACAATCCTCTACTAGATTATGCACATTTTATGCTTTTGGAGCGCGTTCTAATGCTTGAAACGAAAATTTTGTTTTTAATTTAATAGAGGTTACGTCTGGCAACTGAAATCGGCTTGAAACGGGATTGGAATCTTTTAATTTTTGCCGCCTTATGAGAATTAAAAAACGAAGGACAGAAACGGCATTCTGAGGGATTCAAAATTTGCAATACCTTTTAATGCAAGGCTTTTTACTGGGTAGTGTTTGGTTACAATTTTTGAAGTCTTCATCAGGGTCGCCAGAAACTAAAGGTTTGTTCAACAAAAGTAAGGGACGGAACTTAGCTACGTGTTGTATAACACTGTTGGCTGAGACTATAAAGTATAGACTAACCAAAGTACAGCCTGTGTATTCTGGAAGTGTATTTGAATGATTTTTTGGTTTATGTCATTTTAATAAAGTGAGACGACTTAAAAAGTGAATACCATGAGAATGTTCAAATTCATGGAGGAAATTTTTTCGGTGAACCTAGACGCAGCCGTTTGACGTAAAAAAGTGTCATCTGTTATTTTTAAAGACATTGCAATTATTAAAATTTCATTTTAAAAATAATTTCATTTATCGCGGGCGGATGAAAATATATTTTTCGTGATTGAAAAAAAAGCATTAGACACCCAGTCGAAAAGTCGCCATTTCACCATGTATTTTTACGCTGTAATTCATTTTTAATTATCAATTTTTAAACTCAATTTAAATCTGAAATAAATTAAAGATGCAACTTATTTTTCCTATAAGAAATCTCATTAATGCTTCAATCTTAAATATAATTCAATTCCTATGTTTCGTTTTGTTCGAAAATAAAATAATGATTAACTAAGCGAAAAGTTGTTTTAAATCTGGTGTTCTGATTTGTGGCTCGAATTCACTCATATATTTCCATTTTCCCAGGACGTAGCAGACGACAGCTTTTATTCCATCGTATGACAAACTTTCGCTAAATAGCATGTAAACTTTAACAGCGCAAAATTTTACACGCAAATAAATATAAGTTTATTTATTTTTTGTGATTCTTTTGCGTGCAATGTCCTGCTTTTCCATGATTTTCATGATATTTCGCGTTTTTTATTGCGCACACCTACATTTTGTTCAAAAATTTCTTAAAATTTTCTTGTGGAGAGCGGGGATACCAAATTTTTCATGTAGAATGAAATTCTTAAAATCATTTTTTTTATCGAATTTAGCGGATTGCAGTTGCTGCTTGTTCAATCTTTAATGTCGATTATTTACTAAAATGAAAGCATGAATAATTTTGCTGTTTATGAGTAAAAATCAGTTTAACAAACTAACTATTTAAGCGTAATTACTCCTTCGATTTTTAAATAACACCATTAAAGTTAAATTTTGCTTAGGGCTGCAGGAGCTTAGCAGAAGATGTGGGTGACAAGTGGGAGAATGTCCTTCCTTTCAATCAATTAGCATTTGGAATGCTTGAATAAAGCTTTATCAGGAAAATATCTTTTAGATCGCGGTACTTGTGTATGCGTCTTCATATTCTGAATTTTCTACTTAATTAAGCATAGTTAAAGATTAAGTTTCTCAAAGCTCTGTTGGCTTTGAGGTACACATTCTCATCGTGACACTCGCGATGCGCGCTTGAATTTCGAGAGGCATTTGTAAACAGGTTTTGTTCATTCTTTTTTTTCGTAACTTTGTCGTGTTTCCACAATTAAATTTTTTTTATTTTCATGTTATTTTTTACAAATAAGACAATAAATACGCAACCAATCAAGAAGTCATAAATAACGAATTTGTAGATGTTTTTGGGATCACAATTTTGGTTGATACATCTTTTTTCGTATTCTGCATAGTTTGACCACAAAATGGAATTTTTATTTTTCATTATTTTTTATGCAATTAAAATTAAAATTTTCAATTTTCTAAAAAAATTCAAAAACTTGTAATAATCTTGTAGGGCTATCAAAAAGCAATGCTTTCTTCTCATGACTTTTTATCATATCGTGCGTTGTTTGGATTCAAGTTTTGATTTTCGATTGATTTAAAATTTTTGAAAATGCTATAACTGTGAGAATATTGCTTTCATCGAAAAAATTCATTAGGATAAATTGTTCTTCCTTTTTAAGGGTGTTGGTTCAATCGGACTTTGAATTTTTTTAATAGGTACGGCACTGATTCCATATATATTTTTTCCAAAGGATTTGTGAGCGAAAGAAAGAAAACTTATCGAATATCCGGGGTTTTGCGAGATCTTCGGATCAATAAGATGTTGAAAAATCAAAAAATTTGTTGAGGAAATGATTATTTTACCGACAAATATGGATACAACTTACCAAAAATTTGCCAAAGATTGATTTGATCCGTACATTTTTTCGAGAGTTATCGTGTTTACGAATGGAGGGCTGGACAGACAGACAGACGCCATCGTAAAAACTTGATTTTCGGATTCATGGGTCTCGAAACGTGGAGATCCGCTGAAAAACTGTGGTGTCAAATTTCCCACAATTATAATAATTTCTCAATGAAAAATGATGAGAATGTAAAAATTCAAAGAAAATATTTTCTTTATTCTACAAAATCACAAATTTTGTGTGTGTGTAGATAATTTTACTTTAGAAACATGGAAAAAATCTTTTTTGTTTGTTTTATCTCAAATAAAACCTAGCTTTATTAAGCAAATTTGCATTCAAAATTTAACGTAATTGTTGCGGTTTTATAATAAAATTGAGGTTTAGAAGTAAAATTCATCCCTGAAAAACATTCTAGAATTAATAAACTTTCAGAAAATGTTACTTACTTTACTGAAAACAATTTCTATCTGTTGAAAAAAATTGAGGAATATATGTCCTGCAATTAAAAAATAATTTTCTTAAAAAATTAAATAATCGATAAAACATTCTTTTAAAAGTAAAGAGACAAAAAAATTAGCTTAAGATTGGTGGAAAAAGTGTAAACGATTTTCTATGTCAAACCGTTAATTTTAAGAGAGTATTTAGAAGAAGGTTTTAAAACAATTTTCCTCATTTAAAAAAAAATTTTAGGAAGTTTCGAAAACATTTCTAGAATAATTAAAATTTAAAAAGGTTTCACAAATGTTAATCAATTTTTAGATTTTTAAATATTTCGAAGTAAAATTATAAATCGTTTTAAGGAGTTTTAACGATTTAAAGATAATAAGAAAACTAATTTAAAGACATTCTTTTAAAGCATTTTTTGAATTTCAAAATATTTCAGAAATAGGCAAAAAATAATGTAGAAGGTTTCAAGGCAATTTTTGAAATTTGAAATTTTATAACATTTTAGGAATATTTTGATTCAGTTAAAGAGATATTTCGCGATTTCAGAAATTTAAAGATATTAAACCCTCAAAACCTTTTTCCAATTTTCTCAAGAATCGTAGGAAAATTCTTCTTATGTAACCTTAAAAACAAATTAATACAAAAATTAAATGAATTGCAATGATATTATTTCTAATTGAAAGCATTCAAACATGAATAGTTTAAAATTGAAAACATTTGAAAATGTACTTTTTAATTCGAAGCGATTAAAATTTTGCAATGTTAAAATCGAAAATTAAATTGAAAGTTTTCAAGTAAAGCTTCTGAAATCCTAAAATTTAAACTTATTATTAAATAAAAAAATGTAATATTCAAATTTATCACGGAAACTTTTCTACGGTCAAAAAATAAACTATCTAGCATTTTCCTCTACAAAATGTAGTTATTTGAAATAATTTTTTAAAGTTATTTTAAATTATAACAGTTAAAAGTCAATCATTTTAATTTTAATTGCAAAAGTAAAACTTATGAAAGGGAAAAACGAAAAATTTAGCGTACATCATGAAAATTCAGAATTCTGACATTGTAACCATGCAAAATTAAATAATTTATTCAAAATTACTGAGGTATTAATTTCAAATAGTAAAATTTTTATCTATTTTTATTTCAAACAACACAATTTTAAACTCTTAAATTTTCAAGACATCATTTAGCATTACAAATCATTTTTCAAAGTTTCCAATAAAATGTTTCTCCATTTTTAATTATTAATTTTATTAAATCTTCAAGTAAAAACCGCACGGTTGGAAGATAAGACTTTAACAATTAAAAATTAGTATTAGAAAAATAATACAAAACAATATATTTCTATGGTTGAAAATTTTAAAATTGCCTTCCAATTTAAATTTTTTGTTGTAAATTGTGCCCGAAATGTTTAATAATTAGAAACATTTCCAAATAATAAAGAATTAAGTTTTCAATGCTTGGCTCGAAAATCTTATCTTTAAAGCTTGAATTTGATCAATTAGTGCCTTATTTTTATAATGTCTTTAATTAATTCTTGAGACACTCAATTTAAAATGGTTGAATTGCAAATCCCAGACATTTCTGTACATTTGAATTTAAAGCCAAACAATTTGAAACATGAAATTATTGAATTGAAAACTGTCTAGCTAGCTTACAAAATGATAATTTTTGAACAATAATGATAATTTGATTTGTTTCTGGTGAAAACCGAAGCTATTCAAATTAAAACCAGAAAACGATTAAGAATTGAAGGAAAATGATTTCTCACTAACCCATTCTCGCATGGGAACTCAAAAAACTTTTTGATGCAATTTCCAAAGTAATGCTGACTCGTTGGTCATTATAGTTTCAAATTCACACAAAAAAAGAAAAACTTTTTTTTCTATATAAAATCATTTATTTCAGGATTAACACTTTATCAGAATTGCTGCCCATGTATATATTCGGGACTAATTTCCTGAGCGGAGAAAAGTAAGCCTGTCGAAAAATAAAACTGTTATAGATATGCAGTCGGACTCACTCGAAACGTAAGGGGTTTCTAAATAAGAGCGCTTCGACTCATTGATTTTTCTCGTTCGTATAGCACGTTAATTTTTGTGTCATACGTGTCATTAATGGATGGCTATTGCTAAAAAAGATTGCACGGATCGATAAATGAAAAACAGTGCATGTTTTATTACTATTTTTTTTATCTTCGCGTTAGTAAAACGAGAAAGTTATTAATAAACTTCACCAAGCGCTCTTATTGAGAAGCCTTCAAATGAATCCAGTGGCAATCAAAATAAGCACTGTATTGGGGATACTGCTCGATGACAGATTAGGGCAAGCACTCTTATTGAGATCCCTCTTACTGAATAATCAGCATGTATTTCTATAAATAAGCTTTAGAGATACAGCTGAATTTAGAATCAATTAACTAAAGTAAATAAAATATTTGAATTGGTTAAAGTTCAGTGATCTAGACGACGAAATAAAGCTACGTTCTACACAGCACTTAGCGGATAGTTCAAAGTCGATTTTCCCGCAAAGGGAGAAAAATCTCATGTTACTGTTTTGAAAAATTAATACTCAGATAATGATCTTTCATTAATAAAATTATGAACAGAAACTAAAATTTACAATTGACGGTCTCACCTTATCAGATTAAAATGGGTGAATTTTAACAATCGTGACACAGTATTTGAAAATGATTGATTTTAATAACTTAGTTTTAAGATTCAAATTCAAATTTCACAATATTGTCTAAATCTTTCAAAAATGCCCTCAGCTTGTAGAAATCTTGCCAGTGACGTCACAACTTGAAATACCTCATTTGATTGGATTAAGTTGGCGCGATTTTCATATTTCAATTTCAATTTCAAGAGGATTTAAAACAGTATATAGACATCAATGATAAAAACACAGTAAGTTATTAAGGTAGTAATATTATTTATTTTCCAAAATATATAATTAAAAATTTGTATAAAGGAAGGAAATAATAAAAAATTACATAATTTAAACTTTTCGCGCCCCATTGAAATAGGAAGTTTTAGTAGCTGCTCATTGTCTGATTGTAAGGATCGTGTATAATATTTTTGACGGTGTCAGCCGGTGGTCACTCACAATGGCGAGAGTGTCTGAACCACGAGGGAATAATAAGGCGACCCAACTGCCAGTGGGAAGCCTTTCGCAACTGGAAATAGAAACATTACCGTAAGTGGTATGCACATTACAGGAAGATCTTAAATTTTCGTGCGCAGTTTTCCTCATCCTATATATGGGAAAGTATGCTAGTGAAAAAGTTTGTCAAATTGACGCAATCTTAGGTACAAGTGCCTCTAAGCGGCTTTCATGTATTATTATTATTAAATAATAATTACGAAAAAATATTCGGATCTTGAGCCTACCTAGAATGACATCCAGCTATGAAATAGTTTCGTAGCTATTAATCTACCTTATTTAGAGAATTCGCTTATTTTCAAACCCATTCTTTGTTTATATTTTTTACCCCGCATGGTTTGGCTTTTATTCTCGATTTCTCATTTTCAACGTTTTTAGGCATTGATAGGTAGGCTTAGATAATTAGCTGGATCAGCTGTCAAGTAGAGCCGCGACGGCCACGAAGCCTGATTGGTCAAAATTTCGAAATGAAACATGGCGGATAAAGTGGACTCATTGAGGCTCAGTTATTGGTATACCTTAGTGATATTACGTCTGTTTGAATGGGATCAAATAGACGCAAACTAGATTTTTTTAAGTATTAGAAAACTTTTAAAAAGTCTTTCCTTTTCCATAACGTTATTCACTGCTCTAACTTTCTAAAAATATGTTTATCTCATTTCATGTAACATTCCCATTCTTGAATGTCCCAGAAACACGTTAAAATTCAACAAGGAGAACTTATTATTAAAGTTTTAAGCACTCCCGGTTACAAGAAAAGCATACAGAAAAATTAATATTTTCAGATTTAAACAAAAGAGGTTAAAATTATTTAATTTTTTCGAATGTGCTAATTTTCCATCGACAGAAGTGCCCAACGAAAGAATAGGTTTATCTCCGAAACCAATTATTTTATATTTCTTTAACAATTGACACTTGTGTTGTATTCCATGCAGGTGAAAATAGTTTCCACTTTGTTAATTCCTCTTAATCCGATCAGTATAGACACACCTCTTATGGTTATTTTTAATTCCATATTTACATGCTTAATTTTTTGGCTGCCATAATGGTGTAGTAATTTTAATTATAATATTTTATATTGTTTCTACCAATTATAGATTTAATAAGATGATAAATAATAATACATTCTTTTAAGAATGGTGTGTAATGTAAACAAAATTTATTAATATTTAAATAGTATTATAAAAATATTCTTTAACAATACCACAAATTATTTCTATTAACATAATAATTTTATATTTATAACTGTAATTTTTTCAATCGATTAAACGGAATAGATTTTGTGTCTTCGAAATGACATTATTTTACTCTTTGGTGGAACTTTCGATTAAATAGTGTTATATCAGACAAATGAACGTCACCTGTAGAACATTTGGATTACCTTTTAACTAATTGGCTTAACGAATAGTACTTTTTTCATTTGGCGATTTAATAAAATATTAATAAATAGTTGGATACATCTTATTATGGAACTTTTTTATTTATCTAATTTCAGTTTGTTATATTAAAGTACATTGATAAAACTATATCGCACAAATTACAATGTGTATCGTAATTCCTGCGCTATATATAGTAATTATCGCATTATAATAGCGCAAAATCGTGATATCGTACATTGCAAGTTTTTACATTATATGCCGCATAATTGTGCAATCTATAACGTAAGGAATGGGGATTCCCATCCGTCAGTTACATTTTGCGCTTTTGATAAATTGTATTAAGTAAGTTCTAATTCGTCGACAATAATGTGATTTATGTCGGAGGAAATATATCAGTAGGTTTTTTTTTTGTGTTTTCTGTCGCAGATTCTACATGTTTTACTGAAATTAGCTCACTTCAGCGCGACGTAGTCGATGAGTTCAGAATTATTTTCCTAACCTCAGTGAAACTTTCGCCGAAATAGGTTTAATCGTTTACAGTTGCCGGTCTTACCTGCAGCAAATTTTTAATTTTCTCTGTAATTGTTTTAAATCTAGAGTCCCGATTTATAGCTGGAACTGACTCATACTCTGCCTTTTTCCCATTGCTGCTAAGGACGCCGTATCAGACGGCAGCAACAAAATTTAACTTATTTTTGTCTGTGAGATTAGTGCATTATAATATCGTACAAAACTCCGGGACCTGATTGTGCGTTATCATATTGCGCTTTCTTACAATATAGAGGTTTTGAAATATCATTGTGCGATATATTTTTCTCAGTGTAGAAAGAGCAATGTTAACAGTAATGCAATGTTAACATTACACCTTTGGAAGTAAATTTTAGACTGCACATAAAACTTGTTAAATCAAGATTTGTTTGGCCCTACAGTTATGAAATGATTTTACATCGACGCAAGAATTAGGCCGTAATTTTGTTCCAAATCCAAGAAAAGAATGTTCTCTGACTTTTTTGGTCTCCTATGTTACAGATATAAGTGAAAACTTTGAACCGTTTTATTATGTCAGCTGATCCAGGGAAAGTGAGTTTTGGTCTTATGAAGAAAGATCTCGAAGCTGGCAATTGCTTAATAAATTGCTGGACGAACACCCTGAAGCAGCCCTATGGCGAGATGACGGAGACTATAAACAACCTGTGTTGCACTATCTCGCTACATAAATTCGTAAAACCAGTGGACCGTTTAATTGAATTGGGTGCCAACATAAATGCACAAGATAATAGACAGCGAACTCCATTGTATCAAAGCTTAAAGTCATACCTCGCTAATGAGGTATTCAAATCTTTACTAAAAAACAACGCTGATCTCAATATTACTACTTATAGAGAGAAAACTATACTTCAACAAGCTCTCACACATTCGTCTCCAGAAGCTGTTCACCTCATTCTAACAAAATTGTACGACGAATACCCAAAGAATGTATACCCAAGTGGAGCTAGCGAAACAGAGGAAGACAAAAGAAGAAAAACAAGTGAAATTGCAAAGTTCCTTTTAAACCAGGAAATTGATCTTTATTACCCTGACTTTGAATATTCACTTCTGCTACACTTCGTTCTTGGAAATGGGGACGCAGAAACTTTCAAATTGGTTCTAAACGAAGGAGAATTCGTTTCTATTGATGCTCTTGCTCCTCAGAAGACTTCATTACTTCAGTGGGCTCTTTATATCGACGAGTCGTTTGTAAACTGTATCATTGACTTTGGGGCAGACGTCAATCTTCAAGGAGATGCTGGAACTGCTCTTCATATTGCTACTGATTTTTTCAAACCAATAGACAAGGTGATGATTCGTTATCTATTGGACCAGGGCGCTGATGTGAATAGCAGAACTGCCTTTGATAGGTATACTCCTCTTCACAATGCACTTGTTGCGGGTAATGAGGAAATAGTCGAGATGCTTTTGAATGCAGGGGCTGATATAGGAGCTAAATTCTTCTCTGATAGTTATGGAAGGCGGCAGTTATTATCATCGCTTAATATAGTGTGGGGATCTACTAGTTTTAAACAATCATCCATTAAAAAGAAAGCTGAAGCGGTTTATAGCGATTGGTCAATACTTGTTAAGCAGGCTCCTTTCTTCGATAAAAAGTTGATAAAACTTCTTCTTGAACGAAGCACTAATAGAAACATCGCGGCTCTGTTGAGTTGTAAGGATGAGAATAATTTAACGCCTCTTCAACAACCATGTATAGAAGGTCATTTTGAGGTTGCAAAACTATTGATAAAGTATGGTGCTGATATCCACAGTAAGTACTCTAAAGGAAATACTCTCCTTCATCATGCTGTTTTGGGGATAAATGAAAATAAAGAATTTTTGGATTTCTTGATTCGAAATGGCTTGAATATTAATTCTCAAAATATTAATATGGAAACAGCACTTACCCAAGTTGCTTTACGTCGTCCCAGTGAAGCAGTACCAATAATAGAATTTTTAATGGATATTGGAGCCTATCTTAATTCTCCAGAAGGTAAGTAGCATAAATTTGAAAATGTTTCCTTATTTGCACGTTAGATTTCATAGAAAGCAGCGCCTTCTAGGATTTCAATGCATTTTTAAGAATCCTGCTTTCAGGACAGAAAATCACTTTTAGTGGTTGGACACCACTTCACATAGCAGTCATTCATCAAGCTCCGGAACTTTTTGAGTGTTTATTGGAACAAAAGGCTGATTTCAGAGCTCTAGATCGAGATGGAAAATCGCCTTTTGATATACAAGGAAAGATGCATGGACTGTCAAAGAGCGCTGAAGTCTTAATAGCATTTATGGCGACGACTGATTATGTTTTTCCAGATCTTGAACATGATGTATCTTGTAAGAGTGACTTCAAAATCAAATCTCTATTCTCGCAATTTTGTAGGATTGAAGTAGGACGCATGAAAGCCATGAAAATCTGCGATGAGAGAAACATTTCGTTTTTCCAATTTTTGACTGATAACTTACTAACAGTTACTTTCTTTGCAAAGTATGGGCAATTGATGCAGATTCTGGAAACTGGAGTTTACAAAAACAAATTTCCTGTTTACGAGTTTTTATTGGAGAAGCGAATCGAGAGGGTTAAGAACATGTTGCGTTTTACAGAAGCTGTCGAAAAGTTGATTCAGAAATACGCTGAAATGAAACTACCTTGTCTCGTTATTTGTCACATTTTCAACTATTTAAGCGTAGGGGATTTCAGAAATGCGGCGAGAGCGTTATTAGTATAATTTTTTTTTAGCTACGGTAAAACAAAACGACTAATACTCAGATTTCTTGATATTTTTTAAAAATTTGTTTCATTTAGAATAATGTTTTTTTATCATTTTTTGTAGTTTATTCGATAGCATACATTAAATTAGAAAAAAAAAACAAACATAGTTTTGGAGAAAATTATTCAACTTTTTTCTCGATGTATGTAACAACTATATGAACTACTTTTTGTCTATATAAAGTTATTCTATTTAAAACTAGAATATACTACAGCGTGTAGTGAAAGTTTATTTTTTTAAGCTGCTAAGGAATTATCTATTATAACTAATTTAACATCTTTAAATTGAAATTAAAAATGTTATTTACCGACATATATATTTAAAATGATTAATTATTAAAATAATTTATATGAAAATAATGAAATGCATCTGTATAATATTGATACACATGAATAAATGATCTATAAATAATGTACAAAAAACCATATTGACGTCAATAATACTAGACGAATATCCGTTCCAAGGATGATGAAAGTTTTGTCAGAAAAATTAATTATTGTGTGGGGATTTGTTATTATTGCTAAAAAAATTAATAGAACTCTTTTTCAAACTGTAACATTATTCAATCTAGAATGCGCAATTGGAAAATCTTTTAATAACAAAATTTTTCACTTTAGATTTTAATTTTTAAGCGAACCTTTTAATTTTAAGAATTTTTAAAAGCAGTTTTAAAGACTTAAACAATTAAAAATTTGAAGCTTTTGAAATGGAAGATTTTCGATAAAAAAAATTTACTTCATCAACTGTGAATATGAATTAATAATGATTTTTAAAATTGAACTGTACTTTAAGATTTTGAAAGTTAATAATAATTGATTTTACAGGACAATTCGGACTCAGTTCACAATTTTATAATTTGCAGATTCTATAATGTTAAAAATTAATCTGTTTTGATTGGAAAATCTTATTACTTTAACAAATTTAAACGTCCGATTGAAACTTTATAAACTATTTTCAACTTTAAAATAACTTCAAAATAATATATTGATAATGAAAAGCTTCTATACTACATTTCAAATATTATTTCAGTATTTAAACTATTAAATTTGTCATTATTCTTAGAAAAAATTCGATAAAGTGGAACACATATTTAGAAGTTTTGAAAATTTTAAACTTATTAAAAATTTGAAATGTTTTGAAATAATTTAAACAATGTGTCTAGGGGTACGGACAAAATTCAGCTATTCGTAGATTTTTGAAAGGCTTCCGAAGAATGAAAAATATTTCTAGAAAAATTATATATTTTTTGTTTTTTTAAAAAGTTAATTTTAAGTGGATATTCAAAAAGGTTTACAAAATCATCAAAAATTAATGTGGATGATTTTAAGGAAATTTATTTAATTTGGCAGAATAAAAAAAATGTAGGAAAATTTGGAATCAATTTAAACAATTTTTAGAATTTCTCAATAGAATTTCAGAAATAATTTAAAATTTGAAGAAATATAAAACAGAATGTAGATTTTTCAAGATTTTAAAACTAAATTTCGAAGCATTTTAAGGATTTAGAAATATTAGAAATGAAAATAATTTAACTTTTATTTTAAGAAGTGTTCAGTTTATAAAAAAATGTAATCGTTCAATTTTTAGTGTCTAGCCTAAAATTGCTTTAAATGATATAATTTAAAAAATTTTGATTGTATTGATTGATTCTTTAATCTAGGGCATACAACATTATAACTTGGATTTATATATTAGAAACGGAATCTGAATCTTTGAACTCTGCAATTTATAATAGTCTGAACTTTTTAATTTAGCAGTTTAACTGCATTTAACAAAAAATTGTTCATTTGAAAGGACTTATAGTAGCTTCCATTTTATACGCGCACGTTATTGAGTACTCAAATACAAAATCATTTAATTAAAAAATGTTTAAACTTTAATTTGAAAAGTTTAAAATTCAAGAGTTCGATTTTTTAAATCTCATTGGCCTTGAAAAATATTAGTGAAGCCGGAAATGCCCGGGAATTTTTTCCTTGGATTAAAACGGCCACCCTAATTTTATTTCTGCACTGTGACGGTAATTAAAGTTATAAAAAAATGAAGCCAATTGCGATTAGTAGACAATTTTCATATAGAAGTGCTTTGTTATCACAAGAAATTCGATCATTAAATTATTTTAATAAAGAATTTTTTATAAACAAAAATTAATCTCCGTAGAGGAATACAAAAATTAAAAATATTTGGCCGGCTTATTATCGTATACAAATAATAAACATAAGTGTGGCAATATAAAGATAAGAATGATCATGAGTTATTATATTACAGACCCGCTTAAGTTTTTTTTATTCGTCCAAAATATAAATTTATTTTGTTTATTGCACAAACAAAATAAACGACTTTTTCAAATTTCTCAGTGGTTTGAAACTGTAAGCCTATTATGATGAAAATTGTCAAGCTTTGTATTATTTCTTGATGTAGTTTATTGAATAGAATAAATAAAGTTTATGATTACATTTTTGTGAAAAATGATTTAATTCTTTTTTCAATTCGTATGGCAAGGAGTGTAACAGTTTTCAGAAAAATACTAAAACTTTATCCAGTGTCTTTCAGGGGCAGCATGTTATCAGTTTTGCTAATACATTTTCGTACAATCGTGCCTAAAATTACTTTCATAGACACCATAGCAAATGCGAGTTCTAGAAAGAACACAAAAAAAATATTTTTGTTTTCTCTCAGAGGAAGCTTTTAAGCGATACAAATTTTTTAACTTTATTTTTTGACATATCTTGACATAATTCGTCCTCAGGAAACCAAAATATAGTTTTTTACAAAATGTACGTGTATTTCAAAATTACTCATTTCATGATAACTCGAAAAGAAGTTTATCTAGGATCGTGGCATTTATAGGAGTTGTAATCTTAAATAATGCCCATTATTAATTAAGTATAGAGCCGATTTTTACAAGAAAATTTTTTGTTACTTTATGATTTAATGAATTAAATTTTTCTGAAAAAAAGTCTTCTCCCTCGCTCCACTGTAAAACGAACCACAGAACTTCTGATAGTCGGTCAGGTGATTTTCCCTCAAGCTAATTATGAGGTCGAAAGAAGAATGCTTTTTCATAAATACACGCATTATTATGTCATGTGTTACAAGTCAAATTTTTCAAGGAATCTGTATTATCATCAGAGAATAGTTTTCTAAACTAAATTTATTCTGAAAAAAATCTCCTTCGCTCCTATGAAAAATGTACCACAGAAATTCCGGTTGCCGGCCTGGTGCTTTTCCGTTAAACTACTAGATAGATCGAAAGAAGAATCCTTTTTCAGAAATGCACGCATTATTTTGTCAGGTGTTACGTATTCAAATTTTTTCAAGGAATCTCTCTTATCTCAGAGAATAACAAAAATTATTAACGTCTTTTCAGACTAGATGGCCCAATGAATCAAAAAATGTTTAAATCAAATTTTGTGACACGCCCTTCGTTAAAAGCTCGCCAAAATTTAAATCTTGGATTTGATTATTGGACACTGCTTCTCCCGGTAACAACAAGTTGATTGAGACGCATAGATTTGCATTAGGAAAAACGGACATTTCATTGCGTACCAATTGCATTTTTATCCGAAAAATAATTCAACTGCATTGGCCGGCATTGATTCTATTCAGTATTCTGTCGACAGGATTAAATGGTATTGACACGGTTCGATACTTGCTTCCTGATAGGCATTGCATGGCATAAAATTTGGGGGTCCACCAAGTATCATTGAATGGTATTAAATGGCATAAACTAATAGGCATTACAAGCAAATCACTGTAATGACTTGAAGTTTATAGGCATTGAAAATGAAACGAAACGAGTTTTATACAATAAAGCGCATTTAATGGCATTTCGGACAAAAATGCAATTTGTACGCATTTAAAGGCATTGAAATGTCCATCTATTTAAATACCAGTCTATGCGTTCCAATTAACTCCTTCTTATCAGGCTACCAACGATGCTAATAATTTATCGTTCAATCCGCTTAAAAGGTCTGAAACCGCAAACTGGTTAACAAATTTCTAGTTATTTTAATTCGAAATTATGATTAATATGACTAGAAAATTCTAGGTAATGAACCCTGGTTGATTTTTTCAAGTTAAAACTGTTCTGGTTCATATTTCTGGTAACAGAAGTGTCGCGATATTTTGTCGATTTCTAGAAATCTGTCTTTTGTCTCATGTCATTTTGCAGGATGTGTCAATTGACGCTTTGACGTAAATGTTCAATTCTCGAACAATTGCGATTTGTTAATTACATTTTTAGTTATATAAGTATAAATAATTATAGTAAAACGTGAATTTAGTTGTGTTATAGGAAGATATTGCACTTCATTTGTCTAAACATCAGTGCTACAGGAATATTTCAAAACCAGGCACAGATTTTTCGGGTGCCTTTGAAAAGTGTTCTCTAAAATATTAACAATGTGAAAATAAATAAATGAAGTGAATGTTCGAGAATGTGGGTGTTGACCAAGTGATCTGCATGTATATTATGTAAAATCACGAACAAAATGGTCTTAACGGATAGTTTCAGAAACAGCCCAGTGGGCATACAGGTCCTAAACTTGTCCTATATATGGTTTTCGGCGGACGTCCAGAGGACCTTTTAAAGACATGAAAAGATCCAAAGGATGTCTTAAAAACGTCAAAGCGTATGACATACAGGTACATTCTAAGGACGTCTTTAGGACGTCCCGGTGCCGACTTGGGAGAACGCATCAACAATACGCTACTTTTGCTTCGAGTGTTGTATCTATCGCCATTTATTACTACATACAGGGTGGACACGCTGGGGCTTACATACATGGCAAGTTAAATGCTAACCGAATTGCACAATAGCAGGAGAGAAGCCATTTTACAGGGGTATTTTCATATTTCGCGCCTTTAAAGTTGCATTCGGATCGGCCATTCGGCCAAGTCCGTGCATCTTCGGATTAAGTTTTTGAGAGTTTCCATGGTTGCGTTCAAAACCTCAAGCGGTTATGTTCAGATTCACGTGTTTGCCCTAGTCGCTGTCAGTAACTATAGGCAATGTCAATTTAAAGTTTACGCATGTAATATTTCATTCACTTTATTTAAAACATATCCTGTCTATTCATAACATACCTTCTTTTATGCAGTAAAAATAAGCGTTAAACACCATTCACTCTTCGCCCACTGGAAGCGCAGAATATTATTAATATTTTATACTATTTGTCACTGAGCAGCTATTCTATAATGGTACTATCAAAGAAAAAAAAAGTTTACTTCTCAGTTCATATGTCTCACTTCATTATTAATTAAACACTTTTATTATTTGTAATTGCTATATAACATGACCTATATTGTTTTGACACTTCTATCCGTTTGAAGATTCGAACGCAACCATGGAAACTATCATAAACTTGATCCGAAGATGCACGGACTTGACGGAAAGGCCAATCCGAATGAAACTTTAAAGGCGCGAAATATGAAAATACCCCTGTATATTGGCTTCTGCCCTGCTGTTATGCAATTCGGGTAGCATTCAACTCGCCATGTCTGTAAGCCCCAGCGTGTCCACCCTGTATATTCACCTATAGATTATAGGGAGGCGACATTATAACGAAGCGGAACATAGTCGCTGCACTTTGTGGTCGGAAACTTTTGTTGAATTATTTTCTTTGGAAAAATGTAACATATAGTCTTTATTTTCAGTGGGGGTTAGTAAGACTCCATGAAGGTAAAATAGTATCGAAATTTAATAGTCGAAAATCGACATATACGAAAATATCTGGTTGTGTTTACCAGAACATCTGGTTAAGTTTACCAGAACATCTGGTTATGTTGACCAGAACGTTCTATTCTTCATCTAATAGAAAACTGCCTGGTAAATATTTTCGGTTAAGGGCATGCGATACTTACAAAATTATAGATTTTACCAGTTTTAGGTTCCAACGGCTTTTTTTCTTTAATAATCAATATTTTGTCTTAAAAATTTGGGACATGATAGCGACCATGCTAACGGACGTCCCCACACACTTTTTTTTTGGTTTAATTCAAAAAAGTTTTAATTTAGCAAAATCTGATTAATTTGCATAGCGCTTAGGAATTAGTATCGATTTTACCAGTCTTAGGTTCCGACGGCTTTTTTCTAGAATAATCAATATTTTGTCTTAAAATTTTGGGAGATGATAGCAAACATGCTAATGGACGTCCCCGCACACTTTATTTGTGTTTTTCTTTCAACAAATTTTTTGATATTGCTAACAACGTTTGTATATTTGGAGGTTATGTATGTTACAATTTTCCTGTGCGTTACTTCCAAACTACACAATATTTTTGGCAGAAAACTTTGGACTTGCATATAAACATAGTAACTAATCTCCCGGAACTAACCTTTTTTAATTATAATTATTCTAGATTACTTACCGACAGAATCGGTACGATAGAAACCTACATTATCGGAATGATAGAGAGCTAAAAATCATCATAATCACAAAATAATATACATGCATAAAATTTGGTAATTAGCACAATAACATTTTTTTGTTATTATCCCTGAAAAAAAGAGTCCGGGGACATCCGTTATGATATTTTATAGCATCTCCGAATTCAGTTTTTAAAAATTTTCATTTTTGTGAAAAAGAAACTGTCGGAACTGTACCCGATTGACCACACGACGAAGTATCACATGCCCTTAACCTTACGAGAGCTTCTGGTGACATTTACCCGAATTTCTGGTAACATTAATCAGAAAATTATCGACGACAAACTTCTGATACTTTTAACCAGAATTTATAGAAAGGGCATATATTTAACACTCTATTCTAGTGGAATTAATCAGAATTCTGGTTGTTTCAACCAGAATTTTTTTGAGTGTATTTAACATGTAAGTATCTTATGTACAATATGTTATTCATAACAAATGCCATTACGCCGAAATAAGTCCTTTTGGAATTTCCATTTCGTCTTCTAATAAAGAAATTCGTATTCTTGGAGAACCTGAAAAAAATTTAAACTTTGTGATTAACGAAAACAATTCGAAATGGTGAGTCGACGACCCGAGTACACCGGGTCGCGTATTCTATGAGAACTTTTTAAGAATTTAAATTGTGCTAAATGCCAAAATAACTATCAATGGTGAGCTGATGATCTGGGTGAACTGGATTCAGCACCAGGTAGTTTAATACGTATTCTACGAGAACTTTTAAGAAACTTAAGTTTTGTGAATAACGAAAACAATTGCAAATAGTGTGCCGACGACCCCGTTATTCGACGACACGTATTCAACAAGAACTTTTTAAAAATTTAAATTTTTCCAACAGCCAAACTAACTAAAAATTGCGAGTCGACTAGCCGCGTGCACCGGATCGAGCATCAGGCAGCTTAGTACGTATTCTACAAGAACTTTTTCAAAATTTAAATTGTGCTAATTGACAAAAAATTTATCAATGATTAGTCAAAAATCCGGGTACACTGGATCGAGCGCCAGAAACTTTAAGACGTATTCTAGGAGAACTTTTGTATAATTTAAATTGTGTGCATATCGAAAACAATTTCAAATGGTGAGTCGACGACCCGGGTTACTCGAGTCGCGCACAAGGTATCTTAGCACGTATTATACGAGAAATTTCAAAGAATTTAAATTGTGCTATCTCTTAAAATAAATATCAATCCTAATTCAACAATCCAGGTGCCCAGGTGCGCATTTCGGTTGGAAACCAGAGCTTGACAATCGGCCCAAAGTCGGCCCTGCTATGGTAACCGATCTACGGTAACCAGAGTTGGGCCGACTAAGATGTTTTCAAGCTACCATGGTCGGACCGACGCACAGTGGGGTATTTTGGATTTGTTCGTGCAAAAAATCGACGACTCGTCAATTTTCAATCGAATTGAATTTTTGTTTTTTTAAAATACTCGTGAATAAATTTAGTGTCGGCCGATTTTTAGGCTATTCAGATGTGAGTAATATTTGGTAATTCGTACAAACAATGCTTCATGCTCATTGTTATTTATGTTTTCAACCATTACAAGTGTAAACCTTTCTATTCTCATTCTATTTTTGAAATAAAAGTTTTAAATAATAGTTAATAATCGTTTATAACGTTAATACATTAATTTTCAAATTATTCAACCGAGAAATGTTTATTCTGAAGAGAACAATGAAAGAGTATTTTATAGAATTTCAAATCTTTTTTCTTACAGTTTTTATCTTTATTTTAATAAAAACTGTAAAAAAAAAACAAAATGTAAAATTCTATAAAATACTCTTTCGTTGATTTCTTTAGAATAAATTGTTATTTAAAACTTAAATTGCAAAAATGGAATAAGAATAGAAAGGTTTGCACTTATTGGTTGAAAACATAGATAGCAATGAGTATGAAGCATTGTTTGTACGAATTACCAAATATTACTGACATCTGAATAGTATAAAAATCGGCCGACGAGTGCCGACTTTCGTCGACGTTTTTTTGACGTACTGACGATTCAAACCGTAATAGTGGTGAATGTAGTCGACACTAAATTTATTCACGAGTATTTAAAAAAAAAATTCAATTCGGTTGAAAATTGACGAGTCGTCGATTTTTTGCACGAACAAATCCAAAATACCTCACTGTGCGACGTTGGCGACGGACGTCGGCTGCGAAAGAAAAGCCGATTGTCAGCCTAATTCTGCCCCAATTATGGTACGACAATCGGATAAATTGAGGCAGATTGGTCGTTACGACCACAATAATGCGTTCAGTCCGACTCTGGATACAGCAGTCGGATTGGCATAAGTCACCTTGATGCACCTAATGGTCACTCAAAAATTGGCCCGAGTATGAGCAGACTGTCGGATAAACTCTGGTTGATTGTTACAAAAAGACCGTGAAACTACAGTCGGCCCAACTGTAAGTCAAGAGTTAGCCTGCCCGCCGACATCAAATATGCCCGTAATATTGGGTGCACATAACCTACTTCATTTCGATAGATTTGCCGTCGGCCGCAGTTGATCTGTTCGTATTATTGGGAGCTCGGATTGGCGTGTTACTCGTTGAAATATATAAATATTCCAAATGAAACATTAAAAATTCTTAACCAAAAATAGAAACGTTTAAGGGTAAATATTTATTACCTAGATATCTTTTAAATTATCAACATTTGTTTCAAAGCAACAAAAATAAAAAACTTTCTCAATTTGTGACACAATGTCATAATTAAAAATGTCGAAATGAAACATTCATAATTATTAATTGAATAATGCTGTATAGTATCTATTTTCATATATAATCAATTTAATTTTAAAACCTGCAAAATTCTAAAAAAGTATCGAGCACTGAATATTTTTTAAGTATAGGCCCGATCGTGGGCCGACGGTCAATTTACACCTGGGTGCGTACGATCGTGCACCAGGTCGTTCAAAATGTCAATCACGTAGTAAGTTTGTGTTTATTTCTGGTATTTATACCATCTGGTAGTTATTTTGGCTGTTGTAAAAATGTTAATTTTGAAAATGTTCTTGCAGAATACGTGTTAAGATACCTTTTGCGCAAAGGGGTCCACACGGATTGGCGGCTTACTATTGGAAGTTATTTTGGTTGTTTGAACAAATTGCATATTGAAAAAGTTTTTTCACAATACGTGCTAAGCTACCTCTTGCACGATCAGGTTCACAAGGATCGTCGACTGACTATTGGAAGTTATTTTGGATGTGGGAAGAATTTAAATTTTGAAAGTTTGAATGTTCCTGTATAATGCGTGCTAATTTACCTGGTGAACGACCCGGTGTACATGGATCATCGACTCACCATTGGTAGTTATTTTGGGTGTTAGAAAAATTAAAATTCTTAAAAAGTTCTCGTAGAATACGTGCTAAGCTACCTGGTGCGCGACCTGGTGTACCCGAGTAGTCGATACACCTTTTGGATTTGTTTTCGTTATTCACAGAATTTAATTTTTTTAAAGTTCTCGAAGATTACATATTAAACTACACACCCAAGAAACAAAAATCCATTCACTCTCATTTGAATGGGTTTTGAGGTTTTCTGAATTGCGCATCTGTCACTGGAATTACAGATAGCCGCCGATAGGTTAGAGTGAGTTTTAAATGAGAAATCAACTTTTTTAATCGGCCACGTAATTTTTTTCTCGGACCCATTCAGTAGCGATTATGAATCAGCATTAACCGATAGAGGAATGATAGTTCTGATAGAAAACTATTAATTTAAATAAAACAAATTTAATTCAAATTTCTGTAATTATTTATTAAAATATAGTTCAATGTGCAACTTTTAATATAATCCTGGCATACATGTAGTCTACTTTTATTTTCAGAATATTTGTTTTCAGGCATTTTTTTGATTTTGTTGAACATTTTTTTTCACATATTTGCATCACACCACTTTAGAGTGTTCAAAATTTATTTATATATTTGACACATCAAAAACTTAATTTTTTCTTTTAATTTAAGTTTATAAAAAGTCGTTATAACTGAAACTGTAAAATGAATATATTACAATCTGTAGGTTATATAACACGTGGAATCCTTGCAGCCATTATCATGTGCACTGAATAAGTTGAATGTCATTAGAGCTTAATTCAGTGTAAACTTTATAACTCCTATACAGGATAATCTATTGAAACCATTGTAAAAAGAGAATTACAACTAAATAATCATTGAATTTTGAAATAAATTGTTGCATCAATTATAATATAACACAATATTATTTTATTTTTATTTCTTTAATTTTTGATTAATCAACATCGTCCTATTCAAATTGATCACTTTATTCTTCTGATTTGAAAAAATTAATTCTTTAAAATTTTAATCTGCATATTCCACTCAGTTGAACTCAACCTACGGTAACCTATAATTGGCAAATTCATGCGTGTAGACGATTGGCAAACCTAAGATTTCCATTTTCGACGCTGGCTAATTTTCTCTGACACTTACATGTACTTAAGATATTTATCTGTGTTTAGCATGAGGCGAACAAGAGCAAGGCTTGCGCCATGCTAGTATTCAGCCGTCACCCATGCTTTAGCCAGATATTTCCAAGTGTCTTGCCATGCTTGAGCCATGCAAACTTCTTTCACGCCTTAGAAAATACTCGATTTTACCAGTTTTAGGCTTCCCCAGCTTTTATTCTAGAATAATAAATATTTTGTCTTGAAATTTTGGTAAAGGATAGCGAACACGCTAACAGACTTCCCCACACACTTTTTTTGTAGGTTAATTCAAAAAAGTTTCAATTAAGCAAAATGTGATTAATTTGCATAGAGCTTAGGAAATAGTATCGATTTTTTCAGTGTTAGATTCCCCCGGCTCTTTTCCTACACTTTTTTGTGTTTTTTTATAAAAAAAATTTTGATATTGCTAACAACGTGCGTGTATATTTCGAGGTTATGTGTGTTACAATTCACCCGAGCGTTACTTCCAAACTACGCAATATTTTTGGCCGAAAACTTTGGACTTACAAATAAACATAGTAACTAATCTCCCGGAACTAACCTTGTTTGCAGGCAATCCAAAAAGTTTATTTTATAAATAATTTCCAGATTATCGGAAAGGCAGAGATGAAAAACGACGTAACCTCAAAATAATGTATATGCATAAAATTTATATTTAGCACAATACATTTTTTTGTTATTATCCCTCAAAAAAGAGTCCGAGGATTCCGTTATGATATTTTATAGCATCTCTGAATTCAGTTTTTAAAATTGTTCATTTTTGTGGAAAAAAGCCGGGGAAACTGAAAGTATCACATGCCCTTAACAAGATTGCGCGAAGTGCAATAAAAGAAAATATTTATCCACCAATCCTTTCTAAAAAGTGAGGAAAATTTAGCATATTGTATACATCTCCGAAAATTTTTCCAAAGTTCAATTTCAACCAAATCACGTTCGGCCGTGGGCGAATCATGCAGAGGGGCCATTAGGGATCGTCCATATATTACGTAACGCTTTTTTCTTTTGTTTATATCGTTGTGTCTTTCTCAACTTCACATCAATTTTATGCTCGTCTTTATTCAAACAAAAGAAAAACGCGTTACGTAATTTATGGACGATCCCTTAGCTATGATTGAGCCATTGTTCATGAACATAGGCATTGACTTTCAATCTATCACTGTATATTCTCGCCAAAAGTCCACTACAAATTTACAGAAAATAACCTTTTCTGTTAATAAAACATTTTGTTTTTAGTTGAAAATTTCACATTTTTGTACAAAATTCATATTTTTTTTCGAAAATTGACTCTTTTGTTGCAAGATTTTATATAAGCTTTTGAGCCGGTTTTTGCGTTAAAACTTTAAAAGACAAGTCTAATGTTTAAGGTTGCAGCCATCTTTATTTCGCATTGCCGATTTCCTGAAATGCCAAGGCAGTATTTTTCACTTTAAAAACTGATACCAATTCTTTTCAAACTAATTAAAAACATTCATAACTTTTCTGCAATTTATCGTGGACTGAATTTGGCTTCTTATTCAAATATCGTATAGTAAATACACAACTCCTTTTCCCATACTATTATGGAGTATTACAAGACTGGTTTGCATTTATTCTTGGAAAGTTGAAATATTTTATTAAAAGTCCTTCAAAATTTGTTAAAGGACATTCTTTTTCTGTGTAGAATTCAGCATGATAAAAACAAAAAAGAATACTTTGCAGAGACAACATAACAATAAAAAAATATATAAATATTTATTCAAATTAGTGAACCGAAAATTCACCTTGCATCCCTAAAACTCTATCTTTACCTATCCCTAATCTCAAGAATTTTCTGTGTCTCTCTACATTTCGTAATCGAGGACCCTGATTATAAATTTGAATCTTTATATCTTTTTCTATCTTCCGTGATTGACCTCTATCAAATCGTATTTCAACTCCAAATTAAATCGCAACATCAATCCATATCATAAACCTAAATTTAATGAGCATTGATCCGAGAATAACTTATTAATCCTTCTTCATTCAAACCGTATCTCTAATCCTTTTGAACCCGTGGAACTTTTTTATTTCAACCAGAATGAATCCAACAGAATCCGATACCAATTCAAATGACTAAGTGTGAAGCCGAAACTCATCCAAAGCCTGCACTAAAAAAAACCCCTGATAATTTTCTGAGTTTTTTTATTTCTGATCATTTTTGATATAATTAAAAAAATTTATTATTGTTTTGAATTTCCAAAATATTTCTATTGGGTTAATTTGAATTGTTCGAAAACAAACTGCTCTGCAAAACCTTTAAAATTTAATTGATATTCACGTTTGACTATTTCGAGGTGGCCGAGGACAATCTCCCGTTAGAAAACTTTTAAAAATTTATCAATTTTTGCGTATCTTACCGTTTTCAAGACAAATGAAAAAATTTAATAATAAAAATCTTTTTACACGGCTACATTGATTTGTTCGAAAAATGACCTTTCTTCTGACCGTTGTTGTAATGATTAAAAAACATTAATTAAAACAAATCTATTCACTGGTTAAGGTCGGGGTGGCTGAAGATCCTTCCCACTTTGTAAATTTCGTAAATGTTATTAGTTTTCGAGTAACCCTCACCATTTTCGAGATAACTCAATATTTTGGTTTTGTTTTGAATTTTGAAAACCTTTTTTTTCAAATGTCTTCATGGACACAAAACCCAAAACCCCCGGGTTCCGAGATAAGGCCCGCTAAAGTCAGTATCCCGAGTATTAGCTATATTTTCACTTGGAGAAGTGGTTTCAGTTAATTCGGCTGAATTTGTTATACCTAACGTAGCTCGGTATCTTAAACAAATTTCTCCGTGGGTGCAAAGATCTAACGCTTTGTGTTGAACTCAAATACAAGGAGTATTTGGGACCTAGACATCAAGTTCGAGATTAAATAAACATCTAAAGGTCAAATCGTTCTTTTTACGGCGTCGTAAAAAGGAGTTGCTATTAAAAAAACCTATTTGACCTTGCGATGCTTCTTTGACCTTGACCATAATGTTAAGGTCGCAAAATACTCCTTGTATTTCAGTTGAGCAACAAGCCTTGGATCAAGAATTGTACAATAAATTCTCATTTTTAAGAGAGCCACTTCCCGGCGATACTCCTGGTAATAAGCGTTGAATTCAGAAAAATTAAGAATTTGTGTTCCTATGAATACGCGATTTTTCCTCCGTCTAAAAATCCCCCAACGGGAACAGAAAAAGTGCAAATCCTATTCCTCTAAATGGACTGAGTAAAATGTAACGAAAGTATTTATTTAACCTATTTTTCATTACTAAATTTTTTTATAACTCATAAAGTCAAGAAATATTCAAATTTATATTTATTTATATTTTAATCATTTAGTTAAACGTCTTAAAAAATGCATGAAAGAAATCTATTTAAAAGTGCGAATTAAAATAATTTTAACTCTAGAGAGGCTGAGTTGAATTGATCAAAATTAAATTTTCAAAACTTATATTCTACATGAAGGAATTAAAACAGTTCATTACGCATATTTTGTGAACTTATTAAAAGGAATTAAATAATCTTAAAAATTGAAAACTTTGAGGACTAGAATACATCTCTGTGAGGTTATCTGTCTGTACAATTACTATGAATTAAATATATTGAAAATGCGCTCTTTTGGGGAATAGGAACCTATGCGGCGGCCGCTATGGGAATAGAAATAAATTAGTCTCTGAGATATCCTATTCTTATAATGACATTTTAGACAGATGGAAAAATCGCGCTTTCAAAATAATAGAATAATTTTCACTTTTACGCTGAAATCTACAAATATTAATTTTTCTCTATTCAACGCTTATTACCGGGCTGACTTCAGCGGGCCTTATCTCGGAACCCGAGAGATTTTGTGCTTTGCGCCCATGGAGACATTTGTTCAAGATGCCGAGCTACGTAACATAAAACAAATTCAGTCGAATTAACTAAAAGCATCTTTCCAAGTAGAGTCAAGAACCGAGCAACCCAGTCGGCACAAAGTTTGAAGACATTTTTACGACATCGTTATGACATATTTACGACAACTTTACGACATCCTATGTTCATGTCGTTACGGTGTCTTGACGATATCGTAAATAAGTCGTATGATCTGACGATGTCTTTACGCTATCTCAAAGACAACGAAACGACATGGACATGGGATGTCATAAAGTTGTCGTCAAAATGTCGTAGCGATGTAGTAAAGACGTCGCCAAATTGTCCACTGGGAAGTAGATATAACACCCGGCGATACTGACATCAGCGGGCTTTATCTCGAAAGCCGGGAATTTTTGGCTTTGTGTTGATTTGCTTGCTTTTTCATGAAATGTGCTGATTCTTAACCGAAATGGAGATTTTTTTCATTTTTTAAAATATATTTTCTTTTTTTTTACATGGCCTTTGAAAAAAATTTTCCGGGTAACAGGTTGTCAAATAAGATTTTTTTCTTGGTCTTATTACATTCGATACAAAGAGACAAATATATTTTTTTATTGGCTGAGCCTTCTCCAGTCTATCTACTATTGGCCGCTTATTTGATACGTTCGGATTTTGTTTTAGTTGCGTTTGGCTAGGTGGGGTTTGGTTACCTACTTGCTGTGTGTGTGTGTGTGTGTGTGTGTGAGTAAGGGGAGGGGGTGTAGGCGGTAATGTCCTGATTTTTCCGGAACGATCTGATAACCCTAGAATTAACCGAAACCACTTTTCCATAAGAAATGAGTGGGGTCCTTTCGCCTAATTTATAACCACCTCGACGTAAACGCACTTATTTCTATTCTTAATTTTCAACTATTTTATTAAATTATTATTATAATGAAGTAAGCCATCCATGTTAACTTTTTTTTAAATGTACGCCTACTTGAATTATCGACTCTTTTTGTCGCTCTCGACAGCTGATTGGCTGATTCTATGTTAACTTACATTATATATAAATGGCTAACTGAATTGTCCCAAATTTAATTTTTATAAATGATAGAATTTGGAAAATGCTGACAAAATTGTAATATTTTTTACGCTTCCCGATTCCAAAATATACTCAATAGGTCAAGATTTACTTGCAAAATCAAGGTGGCCACTATTTTTCAAATTTTCGTTTCCCGCTTCTCCCGGTAAATATACGTGATTTTTTAATATTTTATAAAAAAGTTTTAACAATAATTAATAATCTAGAAATGAAGGTTTCTGAAACAAATTAATTGAACGATTTTTGTTAATTTATTAAGCGAAAGGTTTACGATTCTATAAAGGACATACCAAATATTCATTTATATATACAGGGTGGACACGCTGGGGCTTACATACATAGCGAGTTGAATGCTACCCGAATTGCACAGCAGCAGAGGAGAAGCCATTATACAGGGGTATTTTCACATTTCGCGCCTTTAAAGTTTCATTCGGATCGGCCATTCGGTCAAGTCCGTGCATCTTCGGATCAAGTTTACAATAGTTCCATGGTTGCGTTCGAAACTTCAAACGGATACAAGTGTCAAAACAATATAGGCTATGTTATATAGTAATTACAAATAATAAAAGTGTTTATATATAATGAAGTGAGACATGTGAACTGAGAAGTAAACGTCATTTTTTCTGTGCCAATAACATTATAGAATGGCTGCTAAGTGACAAATACTATAAAATAGTAATAATATTCTGTGCTTCCAGTGAGCGAAGAGTGAATGGTATTTAACGCTTCTATTTACTGCATAAAAAAGGTATGTTATGAATACACAGGATAGTTTTTAAATTAAGTGAATGAAATATTACATGCGTAAGCTTTAAATTAACATTGCGTACATTTACTGACAGCGATTAGGGAAAACAGGTGGATCTGAACATAACCGGTTGAAGTTTCGAACGCAACCATGGAAACTATCATAACTTGATGCGAAGATGCACGGCCTTGGCCGATATATATAGATTGAAGAATAACGAAATTGAATGATTTCAGATTAAAAATGCAGAAAATAGGACAATGTTAAAACCTTATAAGTGAATATTTTATCAGGGACTCGAACGAAATTAAGGGGCATTTTCAGATATCTTCCAATTAATTCTTAAAATTTCATATAATTTAACTGAAAATAATGCTAAGTATGTAAAGTCACCAAAAAGGAATGCAGCTACGGAGGCACATTGTCAAATTTGTGTTTCGTCAATGTTTTATGTGGAAAGAAACAAAAAGGAGCGTAACAAAAGTTTCGTTACGTTCCTTTCCGTTCTTTTTTATATAAAATACGATTAACGCATAATTTTGAAATTTTCCCTTCGTAGGCTCATTATATTTTTATAATTTTTCAGACTAAGCTTAGTTTTTAGCCAAATTCTTTTAAATTTATCGAAATAATTGGCAAATATACAAAAATGCCCCTAATTTCGTTCGAATCTCTGTATTTTATCATTAGGTGATTTTAAATTCAGAGGATTTGAAATTTTATTATATTTTATTAAAAGAGTTCAAAATTAAATAGTTAAAAATTGAAAGCTTTTGAATATGAGGAATTCAAAGCGATTAAGTATTGACAATTTAATATTAAAAACTAAATTGAATCGTTCAAATTTAAAGCTTCTGAAATTCTAGGATTTATAATTTTTTATTACATAACGAAATTATAATTTAAAATTAAAGCCATTAGACCCACTTTTGTAGAATCAAAGAATGAATTGGATTATACTAAACAAAAATTCAAACTAAATAGTAATTTTAAATGGGAAACATTAAAAATGAAACAAAATGCCTACCCCAAAACCTTGAAACTTAAATGAATTCAAAATTCGTTTATACCTGAAAAAATTTACAGTCACTAAACATTGTGATTTAGAAACTTTTTTACTATCAAACTCTTTTAAATTTCAATTGTATTTGAAGTAAATTTTAATGACCTAAAAACTAATAATTTCTAAATTGCTAATTAAACTTTCCAGCATTCAACCAATTAAATTTTAGTTGTAAAATTAAAACCTAATTAAAGGGAAAACATTTTTATTGAACATTTAACATGTTGATTCAGAATTCTAAAATTGTAACCATTTAATACTAATGAACGAAAAATGTTAAGATATAACATTAAAATTTAAAATGAATAATACGCACCAAGATTGCTGTAATATGATTTCATTTTTTGAATTTCTACAATTGTAAGCTTCGCAGTCAAATTCAAAACGGACAATTAATGCATTAATATGATAATTTGGAATATAATTTTGAATTCAAATTATACAGATTTTAAAGACGATAAATGTGTTATTAATAAGTATAATATCACGCAGTTTCAAGTGATATTGAAAACAACTGGACAGATTTTTTTTACAAAAAATGTGATTTCTGTAAAAAAAAATGGCTGACACTTTCACCGCTTAAAATTACAGAATTTTAAGTATTGCGAGAAAAATTTTGAACCTATAAAGTTAATTATTCTAAACACTTCGAAAATGATATGCTTTCTAATCAGAAACTTTCAAAAATAATTACAAAACGCACAAATTATAAAATACGCAATATCTCCCGGTGTGATATTTCTCTCTCGGTTTTATCCCGGTTTTCTCCTGGTTCAGGAAGAGACTATACGACTCATTTTATTTGTAAACGAAATATATTATCTAATACGTTTTACAATATGCTCTTATAGTAATACAATATAGAAGTACAGAGAACAAAAGTAATTAAAATACATATAATATTAGACCTATTTATTATTTCTTAGGTTATTAAAAAAAAAGGAAGCAGTAAATATTTGTTAGCAAAAGTAATCAATGTTTAAAATGCCGTAATAAAATTTAGCACTTTTAGAGACTACAAAAATGACTATAGTATCAAACTATTGAATTCTTTCTAAACGAATGTGAGAGGTTGACAGGATTTTGAAAATTTTGGATTTTCCGTTTTTTTAGTCTACAAATATGTTTATAAAAATATTTTTCTTACCACTTTGTTCAAACGAAACTTAATGAACAATTCGTAGGGTGATTCGAAAAACCGAAATGTTTGAAACTCGAAAACTTGATATTACATAAAAATTGCCTTTGCGAAAAAAAATCAAAGCAAAATGCTAGACATTTTTAATATGTTTCCAATTGTTCATTAACAAAACCTAAACTTTGAACAAATTCTTCTAATTTTTCTAGCCAGTAGAAACTTTGTAGAAAAGTGGCAACGTTAACATCAATTACGATTACATAGGTTAAAAGTTCCATAAATAAATAATTGATATTTCCACCCAAAAATATTTCGATTTGTAACCAAGAACATTAATTTTTAACGAAATAGATCAATTTTTTACAAAAAGAGATTGTCTTTAACAAAAAATAAAAAAGTTGAATTTTCAGTTAAAAAATTAATCTTTAATTAAAAAAAGTTTTAAAAAATAAGTTAAATTTTCAAATAAATAAATGGACATTTAACTAAAAATGATCATTTTGTAGCCACGAAGATAAGTTTCTAACAAAAAAGATGAATATTGAACAAAATACATGTATTTTTAGTCAAATAAATTTTATGATCAACTGAAATGATGAATCTATAAGCCAAAAATGCATTTTTTACCAAATAGTTGAATTTTGTACCAAAAATATTAAAGTCTCCAAAACGTTAATTTCAAACAAAATTTTTGAATTTGGAAGCCAAAAAAATCAATTTCTGTACAGAAAAGTTAAATTAACCTGAAAATATAAACTTTTAAGCATAAAAAATAAGTTTCAACAGAGTAGTTGAATTCTAAACCTAAGGCATGAATTTTGAACCAAAAAGATATGAATTTTTCGCCAAGAAGATTAGCATTTTACTTCGAAAGACGAATAAAAAAAATAGTTACAATTTCAAAACAAAAAATGAATTTTTAATACATTTTTTATACTTTTAACTAAATAGTAGAGGTGTCCGCAAAAAGATGAATACTTAACAAAAAAATTAATGAGTTGATATTTCTGAAAAAAATGTTAACCAAAAACAGCTTCCATGCAAAATAAGAATTTTGTTCAAATCAGTTAGATTTTCAACAAAACGTTTATTTTCAACCAAATAGTTGAATTTTGTGCCAAAATAATTTAATTTTTAACCCAAAAAGACGGAACCTCTACAAATTAGTTGAATATTTAACCAAAAAGAATGACTGTCACAAAATGTTTGAATGCTCAAAACAGAAATAAAATTTACAACCAAGTAATAACAAATTTTAATCATGAGATGAATTCTCAGCCAAAAATTTGAAAAATACATATACGTATGTAAGACTTATATGTTATTAACACTTTTTAAAATTTATACTTTAATGAAGATACGAACTTCATAAAATTGATACAATTTAAAATGTTTATTTCTTGATTTTATCATATTTTGTGTAGACTGAGATTCAACTTCAATTGATCGAAAATTCCCGGACACGATCAGGTTTTCCCTAAGATTTCCTGACTTTCATTTACGAATTTCAAATTTTTCGTCTTTCTGGAATTCTCTAAACTGTAGCAAACATGTGCAACAAAAAGCAAAAAAAAAAATCTCACTTGGTTAGAATGCCTGCAGGTTTACATATAATCACAAATTTTGATGCTTTGGAAACTCTTCCACCTTCCCCTGTGTCGTAACAATTTACAAGAGAATCTAAGCAAACATTGGGGCCGTCCAAGACAATTTCAAAAGAGATCAAGTCAGATCGGATCCTTTCTTTGATTAAATCTAGATTTTGTTGCGTCGCAGTAGTGATCACCAGAGCACATTTTAATTGATTCCAAGTCTTGACCAATTTTTTCCAAATCCTACCCTGGCTCTGATCATCCGGTGGATTCACATTGATAAAAGTCACAATTTTCGGCGACTGGTACATAGGATCATCCAAATAATCATCATAGGATTCTTTTCTAGTTTCAAAGAATAGTTGTTCTTCTACTCCCCAAAAACGACATTGGCTGCACAAATCAAGATACTGCATTTTTCTATCCGACGACTGATCGAAGAAGACAATCTTCAAAAAGGTCAACTTTGGCAGCCAGTGTAAAATAGCTTCCCAAGAATTCATAAACTCATTTATGAAGCTTGCTCCGCTCACATGAAAAAGAATTTGTGGAACCATGTAATCACCTGATTTTAACAAAGCCCCAAAGAAAGTGCGAGGTAAACACAAATGTTCTCTTACAGAAATTCCCCTGTTTTTTGGCATCCAAGGGTGATACAAGGGAGACCATCTTGGACTCACAGAGCTCATGAATACTTCTTCAGTTGTCCTGTTGGTAACATAATCAGAATATTTTGTTGATTTTCGTCTACCGTCAAAATTATTACTATATTCACTTTTGCAAACGAAGCAAACTTTTTGACATTCCAATATTTCTTTTTCATCTTTAGTAAGGGTTCGGTTCAATGTTGATTCCACAATCGGAATGATGGATTGTTTATCTTCTTCGAGTTCTATTGAGATCTGGTTTGTTTTCCTTATAATTGACATTGCTTTACATAGGGACTTGTGGTTCTGCCAGTGCTGTTTTTGATGAAATTTGCCACAATATAAGATCAATTGACAACCGCTGCATCTCTTTAATAAACTGCTAGTGCCGGAATTGGCAGAAGTGCTTGGACATAATGACATCGTCGAAGAAATTTTTTATTTTGAGCGATTTCGCGATTCCTCTAGAGAACTTTGATTTTATTCAAATTAATCTGCAAAATTATTAATATATATTATTAAAATGATTTGTATAAAGGGTTAATCAATAATAAATTCAGGTGCAAAAATATGTTTTTTAATTCCTTTTATTCTTAGAATTATTAGATTTCTTTTAACTTTTTGTATTTATTCCCATTCCTTGAATCAGGGCTGTGTGCGACAGAGAATTATTAGAATTCCGATGTAAATATATATGAAACTTGCTAGTAATTGACCACTCGTAAATTTATTATATCATATATTACAAATATTATATTTGTTCATTAAAAAAAACTCTATCTAGGAGTCAAAAAATAAAAGAGACATATGAAATATTCCCTAACTTTTATTTTCTTTGATGTTTCTTTTACCGAAATTTATGTGACCGAAAAACAATTTCTTATAATTTTTATTTATTTGAATTGTAAATTTTCCGAATTCTCATTCTCGAGAATTACAATTTTCCGTAATTTGAATATTTCTGAATTCCTTTTTGACATAACTTTTATTATTCGGAATTAATGCTTGGCATAATTTCCATGTTATCGAATTACAGTTTGACATCATTTTAATTTTTTCAAATAATCATTGGCTATAATAACTAATTTTTAAACTACTTAAAGAATAAATTCTGCTATATTTTTTTTGTTCCAAACACTAAATTTCATACAATTTTTGAAATCATTATTAAGTGTTTGAGCTTTAGCAATTATTTATTCAAATCGACCATTTAAACTCATATGCAAATACCTGGACATTTAAAGGTTTTCTCGGCCATTAAAAAATTATAACTTCAACCCTTCAAAATTACAAAAACTATAATTTGAATACCAAATTAACAAATATTCGAAACTATACATTGTAAAAGTAGCAGCAGTATAAATATAAATAAATTCAAAGCCTTAAAAAATATACGATCTGAAAATAAAAAACCATTTAAAACTGTACAATTCCAAAGTAGAAATCATAAAATTACACTGCACTGCAAAAGTTTGGACTCATTTAGAAAAATCGTTTTTGTTTTGTTTTGTTGTATTTGTCGCTTTCATTAGACTATACTATATTATATATTGCAAAATAGTGTAAATTTCAATGTTTTCTTAAATTTTCATTACCTTCCGAAATAGTGAACGTTTTTCAATGTTCTTGGGCTCATTTTGAAGCTTTTTTTCACCATATCACAACAGCTTCTGAGTATGAATCGTAAGAAATGTCTTTTTGAATTGCAAGAACTTGAAGTTGTAATACAAAAGTTGAGTAAATTTGAAAACATCTTATCTGTAGGCAAATCAGAATAAAATTGAAAGAAATATATATTTTGGGGAAATTACACAGAAAATTCATGATTACATGTTTCATATATTTTACAAAAATATTTTTGTTACTAAAAATAATGTTTCAATTTTTCCGACTTTTTTGTTACAAATTCAAGTTATTGCAATTCTAAAAAAAATATTTTACGATTCATACTCGTAAACTTTTATGATAAGGTGAAAAAAAACTTAAAAATGAGCCCAAGAACATTGAAAGACGTTGTCTTTTTCGAAAGTTATTGAAAATTTAAGAAAACATTGAAATTTACACTATTTTTCCAAATCTGCTTAAAAACTTAACAAATTGGCTTCACCCGGGGCTTATTTTAATTAGAATTGTGAAAACAATCAACCTTTTAAAGAGACATTTTTTTAGCTCCGGTATAATTAAAGCGATAAATACAACAAAATAAAAAAAAAACTTTTTTTCTAAGTGAGTCCAAACTTTTGCAGGGCAGTGTACATGCAAAAAATTAAAAAGGAGCACTGACAATTATTCATCTATTAATACGTTCATTTTTAAACTGTTCAAGATTGCATTACAATTTTTATTTATATCATTTATACATTTTCAATTTTGAATTATTAAGCAATTCAAAATTTAGTCTCCAAAATTAAAATTTTTAAATACAAGCAATAGAAAATAATAATTATTCAAATAGCTTTAAATTGTCCATCTTCCTATTAAAATTATAGCCAATTTAAGGAATTTCAAAACCAATGATTATGTTCAATATTTATATTTTAAAGTATTCGACTTCAATAGATACTATTTTTCGCAAACATTTAAATATACCAGGGATCACAATCCGTAACCCTTTTTCCTCTCGTCCCTTTTGTCTTCCTTACATTTGGAAAATCCCCTAAAACACCTTAAGTCGAGAATTTTTACCCAATTTTTAATCCTTCTTCCTTTTTGTACATGGTTTCGATTAATTTTTCAAGAATCATAAACATAAATTCAAAATATTAGAAACTAAGACGCTTTGAAAAAACTTCTTTTTGATAATACTAATTGATTTTAAATATTTCCTAAACAATTTATTTGCTACTTTTGTAATTTGAAGAACATTGTCGGCATTGCTAATGATTCAATCGATAAATTAAAACCCGAAAGACAAATTAATTCTGTAAATGCAAGTAAAAAAAACGGAGAAACATTTTTAACCAAATAGATAAGTCTTATCAAATAGTGGTATTTTCAAATATGAAGATTATTTATCTACCAAACACGGCGAGTTTTTAACAAAGTGTTTGAACTTTTAACCAAGTATGTTGTTGAGTTTAAAAAAAAAATGATTTCTTTACGAAACATATAATAGTTGATATTTCAATTAAAAGAGATATCACTTTTAAATCACGAACAGTTCAATATGCAAGCCAAAAAGTTGATTTTTTACAGAACAGTTTGATTGTCAAACGCAAAGTTAATTTTCGATCGAGAAAAAAACGAATTTTTTGCAAAACAGTTAAACTCTCAACTAGTTTCATTTTCAAGGAAATAGCTTAATTTTTCATGAAACTGTTGAGTTTTTAAGCTTATAAGAGGAATTTTCTACAAAACAATTACATTTTCAATCATAAAGACAATTTTCGAACAAAATAACTAACCTTTTAACTAGAAAATAAAACTTTTAAACAAATAAAATTTTCATTTGAAATATAAAACACTTTTTGTCAAACAATAAATACATAACTGATCACTTTTTGAATAAAAAGAGGATTTTTGAACAAAATAATTGAATCTTCATCAAGATAATTAAATATTCAACTTAATAGGTGATTTTTTAACTAAAAGATTCGGAACCAAAAATATAATATCAGACCCTTCAGTTTATAATACTTAACTATGACCAAAAAATAGTTAGATTTTCTAATTGACTTCTATAACTTCAGTTCGCATTTAAGCAGAAAAAAGTGAAAATGGGAGAGATTCTTGAAAATAGGAGAAAAAGAGGAATTGTTCAAAAAAGAGGGAAAATTGGGGGTTAAGGTATGATGTCTGTTGTAAATGCATTATATTCATCCATATACAACTTGTTTTAAAATTATAATGCAATTATAATGTAATGTACCTTTAAGTTAATAAAGTTGTGTATATGCAACCTCACACTTTCCTAGAATCTTTTTATTTCGGATGTTGCAGATCAGATAAAGAAACCAGAGACACAATTGTCTAAACTACAAGAAAACATCGTAGATACAAGAAAGAGAAATGTGGGAATCCCAATTTTCATGAGAGACAACCATCGACATATAGAAATAGGCTGGTGATTCCGTAAATAAAACGCGAATGGCAATTAAAAAGAGAACGGAGAGAGTGGTGGGCTACCTGTCTCTTTTTGGTCGCAGGTGATTGTTCTTGAACGTTTTTGACGGTCGTGATTCATGCCCATGCGCAAAGCTATAGCCAGGGGAGGAGCCATCCCCCATTTTTCTTCTGATATATATATATCAACCCCCCCCCCCATTTTTGTCTGGATACGGCCTTGCTGTTGAGGCGAAATATTTTCCCGCGAAATTGAAATGATGAAATTATTATTCGCCTTATTTGTAATAATTTTAGTTATTAAAACGATTAAAATTGTCATAAAACAAAAAATGTAAACAGGAAGACTTTTTTGCTTCAAAAGGTATAAAAATAGATTATAAGGTTTTTTAAATCCTAATTGTGAATGCTCATAAATGTTATTTAAATTCTCAAAATACATAAGGGTCGAACCTATTCCCAAGCTCGTGAAAATTTCATCGAACATCTTAGCTCTTTAGAATACTATAAAAAATAAGAATTTTAATGATACATTTGAATCCTCAACCAAAACAAATCGATTTTTAACCATAAAAGATTAAATTTGTACCGACCGAGTTTAATTTTTTTAACAAAATGACTTTTTGAAACACAATAGTTGCATTTGCTTAAAACTCAGCTTACCCCACTCTTAACAAGTGGAAGCGCTATTAAATTCGCCTCTAATGTCTCTGAATAGTGCCGTTCGAGCAAAAATGAGGAGAAACGGCACTATTCCGAACCGAATTATTTAGAGAGCAGTCTGTATGACGATTAAACAAAAAAATTGAATTTTTAAAAACGTTCAAATTTTAAACAAATAGTTGAATTTTCAACCTAAACAGATAATTTCTTAACAAAAAATGCAATATATATTTGAAATTTCAACTGAAAATTTTCAATTTTAAATTAAAAGCAATTTAATCCTTACAAAAAAAGATTAATTTTTCATTTTATATTTGAATTCTTAACCAAAATAGATTAATTTTTAACCATTATATATTAAGTTTATGCCAAAAGAAATTTGTTCATAAAAAATGTGATGTTGATATTTAAACCAAGAAATATTTTAATTTTTAATTAAAAACAGTTGAAATCATATAAAAATATTAATTTAAAAATTATAAAAAGTTAAATTTATACAAAAATAGGCATTTTCAGTGAATTATTTGAATCCTTAAATAAAACTAATGAAGTTTTAACCGTAAAAGATGGATTTTATAACAGAAACGATAAATTCTCAAACAAAGAAGACAAAATTTCAACAACAAAAAACTGGTACGTTTTCAGACGTTTTATCAATTAAAAGTATGAATCTTCAAAAATAAAAAAATGATTTTTTAACAAAGTACTTCAACTTTCAACCAAGCCGTTGATTATTTAAATAGAAATTTGAATTCTTCATAAAAAATCGGAGAAAAATGTAAGATTTGATATTTCAACCTAAAAAGGATTTTAATTTTCAATTAAAAGCAGTTGAATTCAACTGAAAGAAGAAGATACACAAGGAAAGCTAATCTTCTACTAAATGACGTTAATTTTCGACGTAATAGTTGAATTTTCAACCAAAATGTATTGTTCAGGCAAAAAAGAAAAAAATCTCATACAAGATTTTTAATTTTCAAGCCAAAAAGACCATTTTTTACAAAACTACTGAATTATTCAAACGAAGTTATGAATCTTCAACAAAAAAGTTAAATTTCAAAGAAATAGTAAAATTTGCCACTAAAATAGTTCAATTTTTACCAAAAAACACGATAGAAAACTTTTCAACTAAGAAGAATGGACTTTTAATAAAAAATAGTTGGATTTTCTAATTGGTTTCTTTATCAGTTAGCATTTAAGTTGAAAAACAAGGAAAAGCGGAAGAGGGGAAGGACTAAAGCCATTGCGATAAATGAATAGAAATTTTGATTTATTGTTAATAATTTTTAAATAAATCAAATATGGAAATCGAATACGGATTTATTTATTATATTATGATACAGATCATAGTGATTTTTGTGTTTTACAAATTATTTCTTTCTAGCTTACTTAGAAAAATACTTTGAACAGTTTAGAGTTCTAAACGGAAAATAATAACTGGACAAAATTGAAAATTAAAATAAATTAAAATCTACCTACTTCTAAGAATAAATTTAAAAAAATTGACACATGAACATTTTTTATTCTGTTTTTTATCTATTTTCCAATCTTTCATGTTGTTAAATTGTTACATTCTCATCAGAGAAGGTATCATATTTGGGTAAAAATTGACCTCCCCCCCCAGTTTTTGTCAAATGTCCACGTTTTCAGACTTTTGAAAGAAATGACAGATTGGGTTTCCCTTTAGTACACTCTTTAAGTATCTTAAAATGAAGGTGAGGTTCGTTAGCAAGCTATTTTGGACAAAAATGCTAAAAGTGAGCACATTTTAAATATTTCTTATACCATTTTTTTCAAGAATCACAAATGTTCTATACGGGTGTCTATAGTATTCAACATGACGAAAAATTTATCCCCATGACTTTTTTCGATAAAACCAAAATTTACCAGAGTTATAGCATTTACAACATTAAAAAAACACAGAAAAATGAACATTTTAAGCCAAATAACGCACGATATGAAAAATAGTCAGGATATGAAAAATGTTGCTTTTGAATGCCCTACAAGATTATCATAACAAATTTTTTAATTTTCTTGAAACTTCGAAAATTCAAATTTTTGCAGCATTAAAAAATAATGGAAAATCAAAAAATAACTCTCGGTTAAAACTAGTCGCCACCCCCTCCCGCCCAACCCCTCATTAAACGAAGTTTCGTAGGTCACTGAGGTTAGGGTTATAATTCAGAAGTTAAAAAAAGGTAAGGCTGATGTGTTGTCACGTTTAAATCGTAAAAATAAAATTGGAATTGCGCAAATTTAGTTTTTGACAAACCGGCAGAAGTTGAAATAACATGTTTAATAACAAATTTTTAAAAAAATAATGCGTATTTTTTAAACGAGACAATGAAACTGCGTCTGTTTTAATATCAATGCATGTTATGAATTGTAATAATATACATTTATGGAAATGAAATACAATTTGAAGGACAAATTCGAGTGCGAATACGATTTAGGATAATAAAATTTCTTACCTTGGAAAAAAAGGAATAGAGCGATCGAGTGAGTTATACACTGAAGAAGTTTTTAACTTTGAGTCTTCGACAATACTAAGTTTTAAAAAGCGTGCTATAATATGCTGGCCCTCTCTTCCACCATGTAATTCTATCTTCTGATAACGGCAGAAATCTGAACAAGGATACTGGCAGGAAGTATACTTTAAACAAAGATATTATTCTTTGCTTTAAATAGCTGTGGCCGGATCCTCGTACTCCCTATCTGTATTTCTGCGAATGCCAAATTATAATGTTTGGGAGCAAGGCTGCATGAAATTGCCGTGGCTAGTACCAAGATTGGCGTTGAAGCGAGCCCTTCACAGAAAAAACAGAAGATAAACTTCACATCGATTTCCGACGAAAGATTCTCCGCAACAAAAATTAACTTCACAGGATAAACTTTACACAAATATCGGCTGAACTTTCTTTTTATTTCCATGACAAACACATGTTTTTTAAAAGACGCGAAGTTAGCTAAACAAAACTTTATCGCTTTAAAAAATTTCCTGCAACAAACTTTATTTTTAATTTTTTCTGTGTTAGATATGTATTACGCCTATCCCAGCGCATATTCTTTCGAATAATATACAGAATTTTAAATATATTGCACCGTTAATTTAGCTTACAATTTGTTTCAATATCCTGGGAATTGTATTCATTTAGAGTCGTTTAAAAATATTTATATAACCATTATTATTTTTTAATTTTATCTTTTTAATGTACAAAAAATATAACTAGTGATAATAAAAATACGATAAACAGAGTTTTTATTGACAGGAAGGAATTAATAATTATTAGAGTACATAATTATATCAAATGTTATAAAAAATGGAATAAAAAAGCATTTTTTTCAATACACAAAATATTTTTTAAAAAGTAGGGATACCGAGAATCGAACGCACAACCTTGCGATTATCAGCCAATCGTTCTACCAGACAGCCGCCGAAGCTTCGAAATACTTTTACACCAGTTCGATGACTATCTGCTCGCAATTTTATGAATTCAAACGATTCGAACAAACAAAAGTGTACCTAAAGGTCCCCATTGTTGAGTTATTTAATTAAATTTGTAAATATTAGTATTGACATGTTTGCATATACATCTTTAATTGTAAGGAAATTATTGTTTATACTGCAGAACAGAGGCACAGAAAAAACTAGGGGTTCACTCATGTTGCGGCTCTCAAATGAAGGTTGGTGTCGTTTGGAACCGATATTAATAACACTTGATAAAAATATAAATTTATTAATTGCATACTGTGTAAATAAAAAATATCCTTTGGTACTCACTTGTATTTTTCTTGCATATTTTTCATTATTCGAAAATTTTGTTATTTAAAGTTTATTAAAATATTAAAATTTCTTTCTGTCGGTAATTATGGTTGTTTTTTCTTAAGATATAAATTTTTGTATTAATTATTATAATCCTATTGAAAAACAAGATTTCCGATGCATTTTAATATTTTAATAAACTTTAATTAACAAAATTATCGAATAATGAAGAATATGCAAGAAAAATACAATTAAGTACCAAAGTATATATTTTTATTTACACAGTATGCACTTAATAAAATTTTTATTTCTATCAAGATTCATTAATAGCGGTCTAATAAATATTTATATAAGTTAAAATGACATTGTTCATAATAAACAATAAAAATGTTATTTTTTAGCATTTCAAATTGCGTGCGAATAGCAACAAATCTGAGACCGAGCGCGACGCATGCGTAGAAGAGTTCTGGGCACTCATTAGCAGCACTGGCCCAAATGGGTTCGTTTAGAGCGCACTTGAAAAGAACAGCATCAAGGCCCATTCACAAGCCAACAGCTTACAAAGTGGGGTTGGTAAATTAGCGATTTACAGAAATGTCAGTAAAGCAAACACGAGCGATATTAATATTTATTCATTTATCTTCTTACTTGTTAAGGTTCACTTATTTTAGAATTTTTAATACAAAATTGGCTTAAGTCTACACGATCTTTAAATTACCATGATTTAAAATCATTGGTCAATTAATAATTGGAAATGTAATGCAATTTTATTGATTGTAAGTAAAAATTGATTACTTACCTAACCCATTTTACCCTACTCTTAAAAGTTATGAAAAAAATTATAAATTATTCACATCATTTTATTAAAAAAATCTTTGATGTACAATTAATAAGCTTTTGAAACTAATTATTATTAAGTGAATATTTTAGAAGCATAGTCTTCACCAAGCACTATTAAGATCAGCTCAGGCAATTAGCCGTTATTAATATTTTAAAATATAACAATGTCCTTTAGTTGTTTTAAATCAAATAAAATTAGAGAGGCTTCAGAAACATTCATTCTTGCATTCGTTTTTGCAACAACTCTACGTCACTCCTAACAATATATTTGCACTTTTAAAAAGTAACATATGTAATTGCTCATCTTCCCATAACAGCAAACATATTACTCAGGATTTCATTGCACATACTGTTCGTTATACCTAGAGTACCTTTTCACGAAGGTCTGTTTTGAATTAATCGTGGAATTAATATTTTCCATAGGATTCATTTCTAGCTGCTTTGTTGATTTATGGCGAATTTGATTGGTTGAGAACCTAGAAACGAATTTGACATTTCAAATCAATTCATCAGTTTATTCAAATTCGAATTACGTGAAAAGGTACCCTTAATTTATACAGTTGAAAATATACTTAGGGTATTTACTTGAAATAAAAAAAGAAATTCAAATGGATAAATGCAAGATTCCCTTTTTAATAATTGAATATTATTGATAATGACTTATTTATGAGTGTGAGCATAAAGAATTAGTTTATCGACCAATGACGCATTTTAAATTATATAAATATTCAAATGATATATTTATAATAAATAATAATTGGGAAATGCTTCAAAACTGATTTATTAATCCTAAAATAGAATTTTTGAGTGACAGATGAAAAAATATTTGGATTTTATTGAAAAAAATGTTTTTTATCTTGACTTTAGAAAAAAACAAAATTTTCAATTTATTTTTAGTAACTTTATAGATTTTATTTTAGGTCAAATTGTTGTGAATGAAAATAAAAATTAGAAATTTGACAGAGACAAGATTAATCGTTCTGCTAAAAAAAATGATTTCTTTCTCTGAACTCGGAATTCATAATGTCTTTTTAATTAAAATCGAACTAATTTTTTATCTGTCACTTAAAAATCTTATTTCAGAATTAAAAAATTACTGTTAATGCCGAGATTGGGAGCGGCTTCCAAGTTTGACACGAGGTTGAAGACGGATGTGTTTTTTGTGCAGTCTCACTTTATAGTGCGGTGTACTGTGCTTAACTAACAAAAATCTCGTGTGTACCTAGCAGGTGAATTAGCTCTTGTCGCTTTGCGTACAGGCTTCAATTATCCCCCAGGTGTAATTAATAAACCAGGCCTGGGGTCTGTGGTGAGTAACATCCCGTCACTGGTCGGCATCGGCCATTTTTAAAGTCCGAGTCACGTGCTCAATTTCCCACGCGTAGTGTACTCCGCCTAAACTCTTTAATATAAATTTGTTGTAAAAGATATTGCTGAGGCATGGCCTCGAGCAATGAAATGTTCAGTAGTCTGGGGGGAACCCTTTCGGAAACCGTAAACGACCCACTGACACCCATGCCCACGCAGGACCTTGAAAATGGCGCGAAAGCTCTCATGTTCCTTAAGAACAAGGTTTCTGAAGATTACCGTGTAGTGCCCGCGAAACGTAAGAGACAGAGAGGAGTTAAAAAAATGGATCTCGCGTCCCAGTTGTCCCTTTCAGATGATGAGTCAGAAGACATGGAAACCGTTGACATGTTTTTTTCATCATCAACCCCCGCAGATGGAAACATAATTCCCGAGACACAATTGTCAAACAGCTCTGTAGGAGCTTCGAGTGTTTTGCCAAACCTGACTAACCCTAACCCTAACCTTAACCTGAATAGTGTCCAACGCTCTCAGACAAGGGAAACTATGCAACCCTCCCAAATGCGGTACAGTGTTTTTGAAAAAGGAGAATGCCTCATTATCGTCCAGCGCAACCCCAATTCAGAGAATGGAAAAAAGAGCTTGCTCCTGAGACTTGTGGTCGTATGCTTCAAAAGCACTTTCTAGGCCTGATCAATGACTTCCGTAGTAGCGGCTTCGAAAAACTAAAGGTTATGGCAAAGTCACCTATAGCGGCTAATACCCTGCTTGAAGAAATACCTAAAAAAATTGAGGGTCTGATTACTATTGTCCCCACTAGCTTCATGACGTGCCAGGGTGTTATTCGTGGCGTTTCACACGAAATCACCGAATCCGAAATCGTAGAGAAATTTGAGATCCTTGGTTCACTGACAGACACAAGTAAGGTTATTCGAGCTCTACGACTAAACAGAAAAATAAGCGACCCTGTGACCCAGCAAATTAAAATAATTCCTTCTAAAACAGTCCTGATTACCTTTGAAGGTACAGCTCTCCCAGAAAGAAACTCTATCTACATGGCATTATTTCCGGTCGACCTGTACAACCCGGAACCAAAAATGTGCATCAAATGCCTCAGATTTGGCCACATTAGCAAGCACTGCAGATTAAGTGCGCGTTGCAAGCGCTGCTGCTCTTTCAGAAGAACATACCGAAATAAAGCCATGCCCTAACGCGAGTGACCCTCCAAAATGTGCGAACTGTGGCGGAGATCACATGCCCTCCCTTACAAAATGCTCCGAATTTTTATTTCAGACAGAGCTACGTGGTTTTGCCACAAAATACAAACTGTCCTTCAAAAAAGCCAAGTCCATCCTCAGAGCTGGCAAAGAAGCCGAATATGCCTCTTCCTTCCAGCCGCTTCTCCACTCCTAACAAAAGTTTAGTTTCTCAATGTTCTCAGAGTTAAATAACGCACCTACCCCCCCCCCCCCCCCCCCCCCCCCCCCAAAGAACTCGCGATCCCAAACTCAACAACCTTACTTCCAGGCACTGACAGCACCTACCAACTCCAACCGCCATCTCTCGAAGAGGCTCAAACTCATCCTACTCTCACCTCCAAAACAATGGTAGAATTCCGAGCCTGTTTTCGAACAGCTTTGTCCTTCATCAACAAGTTCAATGCCCTCCCGCCTAACCCACCTACCCCAGTCCTACCTCTTCACCCTTCCCCTACCCTACCCTATCACCAAAATCTTTCATACCAATCCCTCGTTGTGTTAAGGCTCATAAACCGGGTTTTAATGAATCCAGGTTTTCGATCATCAACGCGACTCTATCTGCTTTGATGCAATTGGTGGAAGTTGTAGCCACGGATCCTCTGAAAACGGAGGAAAGCCAAAATATCTTAAATAAAGTCCTGAATTGTGTGAATCTTCTGACTAAAGCATTACTTGCTAATGATGGCTCAGCTAAATAGATTAAGAATTGTCCAGTGGAATAACCGGGGCGCCTTAGATAAACAAGGCGACCTATCAAATATCCGTGACGATTTTGATATCCTGCTTATGTCTGAGATTTTTCTGAAACCTGACTCTAAACAAAATTTTAAAATAAAAGATTTTAACATCATCAGAGCAGATAAGCTGTCGAACAGCCGCGGTGGCTTGACCATTGCCGTAAGAAGGGGTATTACATTTTCTAGAATCACCTCTGTGCTTAGTCTTGAGAACAAACTAGAGACGCTTGCAATCTTAGTAGAGACTTCCATAGGTGAGCTGCTTATTGTTTCTTTATACAGAGTGCCTGCCTATGATAACTTTATCACATCAGAGACGTGGACTAGACTGTTCAACTCTATTCAAAATATAAACTCCACCTCAATTTTTATGCCTGGATACTATAATTGCCATAACTCAGTTTGGGGTAGTTTACACAATTGCAAAAACGGACTGGAGCTCTGCTCCGCCTTAGACCAGACAGATTTGATTCCCCTAAATACCGGAGAACCCACCTACCGCACTAAGCCTGGTAGCGCTCCTTAAATGATCAATTAAACCTTCGTATCCCCAAATTTCTTTAACATCTTCTCTTGGGGTGCCTGGAACGACTCCCTAGGCAGTGAACATTTTCCAGTGATCTCAAGCCTGGGAGTCTCAACCCCAATTGCCCCATTCTTTTCCCACAAGTATAACATTAAGCGAATTGATCGGTCCACCTTTGATTCTCACCTCACGGTATCAATCCGTCAGCCCTTCCTTAAAACATATTAGAATCGCAAATTACCCCATTTCTCGAAAGAAAAAATTCATCCCGGCTCCTAGGTGGGATGAAAACTGTGACGCGGCAGTCAGAGAAAGGAGGGAGGCCCTGGTTTCTTTCAGGAAATGCAGAAATGATTTAAATCACATCAATCTAAATAGAGTAGAGGCAAAAACAAGGCGCACAGACAATGCTGCTCGAAGAAGCAATTTTCGAAAATTCTGTGAGTCCCTAGATGGAAATACCCCCATCTCTAGAGTCTGGCGTGTCATTAAATGTTTCAAAAATGAATACATTCAGCCAGAAAATGCTTCCTGCTCAGGAGATAAGGAAACAATTAGAAAACTCCACGCTTTAGCGGAGGAAATGTTTCCAGCATCGGTCTTCCTCGATTCATTTCCTGATAATAACAGCTTTCAGAGCAATGAACTCTTAGAGTCCCCTTTCACGATGTCCGAGTTTTCCATCGCCCTGACTTCTTTAAAAATTAAATCCTCTCCAGGTTTAGATAAAATTGATTACAATATCATATTACAACTTCCTGAACAAGTCCAGACAACTCTTCTCAAAATATACAATGAAATTTATCTATCTGGTTCCTTTCCAAGCTCTTGGAAAGAATTTCTTATTTTCTTCGCTCCTAAATCAACCCCAGGAAAATTCCGTTCAATCGCGTTAGCTTCATGTTTGTTCAAGTTTATGGAAAGACTAATTTACAACCGAGTTTCGTGGTATGTGGAACACAACCACCTTTACCTCCTGTTCAGTTCGATTTCAGGAAGAGAAGATCTTGCGCTGATAATCTTCCTATCTTGTCAACCGAAATTCTTTCGGGCTTTGCCAGTGGCGAGGTAGTCGCGGGCCTATTCCTGGATCTGAAAGGTGCTTTTCCTAGCGTCATTCACCAAATTCTCATTGAAGACCTTGAAGAAATCGGTGTCCCCTGGTAACTGGCCAGATTTTTATATAATTCCATGTCTTGCAAAAATGTTTATTTCAAAATCAATGGTGAACTGGTGGGCCCCCGTCACAGTACAATAGGCCTTCCACAAGGCTGTATCCTCAGCCTGATAAATTACTCCATCTATACTAGGAAAATTCGCCTACCCGTCCCTAAAAATTGCAGTATCGTTGAATTTGCAGATGACATTGCCATATTCTATCGGTCTACTGATCCAACGATCTGTATTCGTATCTGTCCTGAAAAAACCAAATTGGTTCTTTTTAATAGAAGGACTATTAATACATCTAACCCAGCATACACTCTATCATTAAATAAAATCCTTATACCCCCCTCCCCCATGTTAAATTTCTCGGCATTATTCTAGACTTCAAATTTTCTTTCCAATTTCACTTTCTATACTTGTACGATAAAATTAGGAAAATATTGAACATCTTAAAGGTTCTGAGGGGCACCTGGTGGGGCGTAGATCCAACCATCCTTAGGATGGTAGATGTATCCCTCATCAGGAGCAGTCTGGAATAGGGATCACATGTTTTTAACTTCGAGTCTCATAAATATTTTTAAAAAATTAAAAAAATTCGTAATGAAGCTCTAAGATTAGCCATCGGTTACAGGAGCAGTACCCCTACTAACCTTGTGGTGGCATAATGCTGTGAACCTCCATTCAAAAAAATATTCTGCTTTTTAGAAAAAAAATACGTCATTAGAACCTTCTCAGACCTTAATCATCCACTTCCAGATATGTTACTAGCCCTATCTGATCGCGTTACACTCACTACAAGCGGTATAAAAAATCGGTTTGTCCTTCTAAATGCATTTTAGAATGCTAAGGATTTTAAACATCGGATCTGTAGATCAAAAACACACCCTCAGTATGAATTTCCATATGAAGACCTACTACTTTCCCCAAACATTAACACAGCAATAGGTCGACTAATTCAAAAAAGCCCCTCTTCAACACAGGACTTTCGAGACCTGGTAGAAAATGAGTTCCAGAGCTACATCCACTTTTATACAGACGGTTTAAAATCAATACCTGAAGCAATAGCTGGTTGTGCTATGGTATGCCCAGATGCTCAATTTGTTCGAATGTGGAAACTGTCAGATTTTGCCTCTATTTTCTCGATTAAAGCTATAGCCATACTCTATACACTAGATTACATATAAGGAAATACCAGGAAACGAAGCAGCAGACATGGCAGCTAAAACAGCAGCCCAAGAAGCCTCCTTTCTCAATATCCCCCTTCCTTTCTCTGACTTCTTCGGCTTTGCCCGAACAACTCTCGTCCAAATTTGCCACAATTACTTTACAGAAATAGGAAAAAATAAGGGTTCTCATAATTCACTGCTCCTAGAGATTGGATAGTCTCCCTATGTCGCATGAGAAGCAATCACTATGCCTTGCAGGCGAGCCTTGCTCGGAAAAATATAATGCCTTCTGGAGGATGCCACTGTGATCCTGAATTTGACGAAGACCTAGACCACATTCCAGGGGCTTGTCCCAGATTCAAAGCCTATAGATCGGAACTAACTAGAGCCCTATCAAAAATTCTGAAATGTGCTGCCCATTTTTGTTATTATCAATTATTAGTTAATCTATCCATTAAAACTGCCAGCCATTTATTTAAATTCTTGAAGAAAACAAATCTCAAAATCTGAACACACTTCAATCTTACCTCGGCCGCCTGGTGCGGAGGGAGCCTTTCTATCGAAGTGTTTCCCCGCATCGAGCGGCCATCACATTATCTTTTGAATTTTACCGCCTTACTACATGTGTCGGGAAACCGGGCCGGCTGCCGTCTCTTGCGAGTTGCGCAGTTGAGTCCTGCCCGACACTATGTTTCAGATAGAGTGGCGCACACACTCTTTCAACTTGGTCATGGCCGGGTATACAAAGCTTTTAGTAGAACAGGTATAGTGCCAACGCAGAATAAGAAGAAGAAGAAGATTGGAAGCACTGATATGAATAAGCCTTTATCCAAACACGTGAATCTGGACATAACCTCGAAATAATGACCGATCGGCCCGGCATGTTTATTATACTTTAGATTGATTATTCTTTACAAAATGAATGTTTGGTAGTTTTGTATGTTTATCACTGACAGTTTCGGCAGTAATAATTTAAATAATAATTACTCATTGTCAATTTAACAATCATTACTTTATAATCAGTTAACCATTATTTCTGAATTTAACAATAGATTACCATTGTTTTTTTCACAGATCAATCCTAGAAGAAATACACATCAAGAAATGCAGATGGAATTAGTGCATTTCGGCTTGGTGTGTTTCAATAAACATTGTTGAAAAATCTTTATCTCTGGACCTTATCACAAGACTGGGGATTGATCAGCCTAAAATTAATAATCTGAGTCATTTCGATGGTATAGGTGTATCAAAAAGATATCTCTAAGCAATTTAACTTGCCCGGAGTTTACTTAATAAAATTTTTAGGGATTATTTTTATTTTAGAAATTGTTTTCTCTCGTCCTCATCTCAAAATTTGATTTGATCAACTATTAAATTAAATTACAGAATCGCTGAGGCTAGGAGTGTATCCGTATTAAATCTAGATGACAAATTTTAAGCCGATATTTTCATTTAAATTGTTTTTTGTTTAATTATTCTATTTTTAAACTTGCTATATCTGGATCTGATTTCGAAACTGGCATTTGATCAGCCTCTAAAATCAATTTTAAGTCATTTTGATGGTATCGGTGTATCAAAAAAATCTCTAAGCAATTTAACAAGCCCAAATTTTAATTAAAAACTTTTTAGTGATTATTTTTATTTTAAAAAATGTTTTCTCTGGACTTCATCTTAAAATTTGGGTTGATAAATCACTAAAATAAATTTAAGACTCTTTGGTGATAGGATTGTATTACACGGAAAAAATGTATACGTAAAAAAGTGACGAACTAGTAGCTAGGTCTCGGAAATAATAAAAATTCATTGGACATTGATGTAATTTCGTAAATAATCTACGAATTTTGAGAAAGAATTGACGATTGGGATAAGTTTCACAGAGCACTCACGAGCTTGCCCGAAAAATCTGGGAACTTGGACGTAGGTTCGTCTTTACGTCGCCCCCGCAGACTCCCACCTACCCACTCGGGGCGTATGTGCACGCGTATATGTAGTATTGAATTCGTCGGATAATTATCTAGAATTTTTATTATACGTACATTGTTCAGTTTTGATGGCTGCACGTGTTTACGCACTCATGGTTTATGTTTAGAAACTGTCGAGTTCGAGGTTACAAATCCTCAGAATTGTGTGAATTTATAAGTATAAATTAAATCGCACACCAAATTTTTCCCTTTTTATATTTAAGTCTAAAACTTTCAGGAACTGTTCGTAGGAAATTCGCACTGTTCATAAAAAAGTTCTAAATTTATTCATACATTTTTCATAGAATTAAGGTTTTAATGTTTGATTTTTTTATCCCGTATCCGAGACCTAGCTACAAGTTTGTGACTTTTTTACGGATAAATTTTTTCCGTGTAGTACTAAATCTAGAAGAGAAATCTTAGGCCGATATTTACATTCAAATTAAAAAAAAAATTATTTCATTTTCGAACTTGCTATATCTGGATTTGATTTCCAAATTGGCATTTGATCAGCGCCTAAAATCAATTTAAAATAATCTCGATGGTATCGATGTATCAAAAAAAATTTCGAAGCAATTTAACAAGCCCAGATTTTAATTATTAAAGTTTTTAGGAATTTTTTCATTTTAGAAAATGTTTTCTCTGGGCCTGATCTGAAAATTTGGTTTGATCAACTATTGAAATAAATTAGGGAATCGCTGAGGATAGCAGTGTATCGGAAAGGAATGTAGAAGCGAAATTTTAGGTCGAAATTTTTATTCCAATTTTTTTAGAAATTATTCAAAAATTATCTATTTTATCAGGTCTAAATATAAAATTCATACATTATTGGTATCTTATCAGAAAATAAAAATGTTTGAGTATAATTCAAAGTTACTCGAAATGTTATTTTAATATATTTGTTTGAAGCCTCATTAAACTTTAAATTATGCTGTTAGAAATGAAGATACCAATTCTGTAAATTTTATTTCAGATGTTATCTTTTAAATGGAGATTGTTTTATATTTATTATCGATTGATCAAACAAAATTTTGAGATGACGTCCAGAGGAAAATTTTCTAAAATAAAAATAATCCCTAAAAAGTTTATTAATTAAAATTTAAGCTTGTTAAATTGCTTTGAGATTTTTTGTGATACACCGACACCATCAAAATTACTTCAAATTGATTTCAGGTCTGATAAATTGTCAATTTGGAAATCAGATACAGATATAGCAAATTTGAAAATAAAATAATTAAACAAAAAAATTGAAATGAAAATATCGGCCTAAAATTTGTCTTCTAGATTTAATACTGATACAATTTTATCACCAACGAGTCTTTAATTTATTTTAGTAGTTGATCAAACCAAATTTTGGGATCACGTCCAGAGAAATCATTTTCGAAAAACGTCGTAAAATTGATTTTAGGGACTGATCAAATGCCAGTTTGGAAATCAGATGCAGATATAGCAAGTTCGAAAATAGAATAATTAAAAAAAAAATTGGAATGAAAATGTCGACCTAAAGTTTCTCTTCTAGATTTATTACTGATACACTCCTATCCTCAGCGAGTTTCTAATTTAGTTTAATGGTTGATCAAATCAAATTTTGAGATGAGGACGAGAGAAAACATTTTCTAAAATAAAAATAATCCCTAAAAAGTTGATTAATTAAACTCCAGGCAAGTTAAATTGCATAGAGATATCTTTTTGATACGCTTATACCATCGAAATGACTCAGATTATTAATTTTAGGCTGATCAATCCCCAGTCTTGTGATAAGGTCCAGAGATAAAGATTTTTCAACAATGTTTATTGAAACACACCAAGCCGAAATGCACTAATTCAATCTGCATTTCGTGATGTGTATTTCTTCTAGGGTCAATCTGTGAAAAAAAAACAATGGTAATCTATTATTAAATTCAGAAATTATGTTTAAATTATTAAACTGATTATAAAGTAATGATTGTTAAATTGACAATAAGTAATTATTATTTAAATTATTACTGCCGACACTGTCAGTGATAAACATACAAAACCACAAAACATTTATTTGGTAAAGAATAATCAATCTAAAGTATAATAAACATGCCGGGCCGATCTGTCATTATTTCGAGGTTATGTTCCGATTCACGTGTTTGTCCTAATCGCTGTAAGTAAATGTAGGTAATGTCAATTTAAAGTTTACGCACGTAATATTTTATTTACTTGATTTAATACATATTCTATATATTCATAACATACCTTTTTTACCACAAATAAGCGTTAAACATAATTCACTCTTCGCCCACTGGAAGCGCAGATTATTACTATTTTATAGTCTTTGTCACTCAGCAGATATTTCATAATGTTATTGGCACAGAAAATAATTGACGTTTACTTCTCAGTTCACATGTCTCACTTCATTATTAATTAAACACTTTTATTATTTGTAATTACTATGTAACATAACCTATATTGTTTGGAAACTTGTATCCATTTGAAGTTTCGAACGCAACCATGCAAACTATGATAAACTTGATCCGAAGATGCACGGACTTGACCGAATGGCCGATCCGAATGCAACTTTAAAGGCACGAAATATGAAAATACCCCCGTACAATGGCTTCTTCCCTGCTGTTGTGCAATTCGGGTAGCATAAAGTTCGCTATGTATGTAAGCCCCAGCGTGTCCACTCTGTATATTACCTATCACTACTATAATTTCTATAAAAAAGGTTGTTGTTGTTTTGAGAAAATTTCGTCTTTTAATATATAAAAAAGTCAAAAAGTTGTACCATTGTTATTTGTTCTTAGGGTTTCTAACATGTTTTGAAAGAGTGAAAAAACTTAACGAACTGAAGAAATTTTTTATAACATTTCAATCGCCAAAAGGGCCTGCCGTAGCCCCCTACTACCCTCCCTTCAATTCACCCTTCGCACCCAACTACCCTTACTTCTTATTCCGTTACTTTTTTAGCTAATACTCCCCCAGGTGGACTGAAGAAACCGAATGGAGCCTCTACAAAGTACCTGTAAAGACCCCATTGAGTCCCCATTCGGTTTCTTTTTAAAAAACTCTAAAAAACAGCAAAATCAACTTTTAAATGATTGAAATTCGGATTCTACGTGAAAATTCCCTATAGAAGGTCACGGAATAATCGCAATAGTTTTTTTTTGCAACGGTAAAGAGTTAAAAAAAATATAATACGTATAACGCCTGTTGACTAGTACACTTTAAACGCATCGCCGGTAAGTAGCAGTTAACAGGCGTTATACGTCTTTTATTTTTTTAAACTTTTTACCGTTGCAAAAAAACTATTCATATTATTCCGTGACCTTCTATAGGGAATTTTAATGTAGAATCCGAATTTTAATAATTTAAAAGTTTGTTTTGCTATTTTTTCGAGTTTTAAAAAAAAGGAACCGAATGAGGTCTTTACGGATACTTTGCAGATGCTCCATTCGATTCTTTTGGTCCGCCAGGGTCCCTTTCCCTAGTTCCCTTTCGCGGTCCAAGCTTCCCCTTCTCTACTCCCCTCAATTCTTCTCAATTCCTCTAGTCCCTCTCCTAACTCCCTAATTTCTCCTTATCCCGATAATTCTATTTCCTCATATATTTATTTCCTAATTTCACCACTTCCCATTACCTGACTTACCCTACCCCTCCCTTTATTTCCCACGCTCCTCTTCCCCTCCTCTCAAACCCTTAATTCCCTCTTCGACATTTCCCCTCATTTTCCTCACTTCACTTACGTCCTCTTCCATCATTTCCCCGCACATCCTCTCCTTGAAAAAATGTACGTCGAATGGAATGACACCCAACTGAAACTATAAAGGTTTCAACTGGGAACTACGAATTCTTAAAAAATTAGTCAAAGAAAAAAACACTTAATTGACTAGCCAATGCTGTCATTTATCACACGCGGGCCTGTATGAAATATGTTACATCCTATGGAAACCCGTTCAAAACACTTGTAATCTCTTAAAATCTTTAAAATGCTTTAAAATTCTTTCAATGTTTTAAAATCTTCAAACTTGGTGTACTTTAAAAGCTAGAGCTACAATGATAAAATATATTAATGTTGTTATCATTTTTAGGCTACGAATATATACAAACAAATGGAATCCATTAAATCTAAATGGCTTCCTTTCTTCTACCCAAATAATTGTTTCGTTTGTTGAAAACCGAGAACTTAAAAAGATGCAGTCATTGCAAAATGATATCTTACTGTGCACCAGATCATCAAAAAGAGCATTGGTCAGTTCATAAGGAAATCTTCAAACAAATATCGATCATCCTGAAGGAACGGAAGATCTCTCACGTTTATGAAAAAGTACGTGGCGCTGATTCAGAGAAATGGTGGAAACTGAGATTTATGATGTATACATAACTAAAATTAAAATTGAGTCGACTCCTTACTCAAGAAGAAAAAGGAATGCTTCTATTTCCGAGAACATGCTTCATCTGCCATATAGCAAAACAAGAAAACTTAGCAAAATGTCTTGGTTGTCCATACGTGAGTTTTTGCATTGCACATCCCTGCACTTCTTGCCACGATAAAGTTTGTAGCTTGATAAACGACAAGCATCAATTTCAAACGAGAGTAATTAACAAATTCCATTTTCTGACAATCGTAATCAATACAAGAGCGCACACATCTCTAAAACTACCAACTTCGGTTGAAGATTATTTAAACCGATATGTTCCGATTCCAATGACAATTCCTGAAGACTTGAAGATCTTCACGTCAATTTATTTTTGCACATCATTAACAATCTTCTCTGCTTTACAAAAACTGAATTACAACCCCGGATCGAAAATGGTTCTTCATGTCATTTAAGAGTTGGCAGCATTTGCTCTTTCATTTTTCTGGGAGGTTCTTTTGCATTCGCTACCAAATTTGATTGAATTGCAAATTATTCTCATAGAGCATAAAAAGGATATAAAATATACGGTCGATGTATGTCAATAGTGCCATTCCATGAAGAAGACATTGAGTTTGGAATTTGTATTTGTTTCTCACTATGAGTATGTAATATTTGAAGGTTGTACGAAACCGGTTCTTGTTGCTATGCATAATTTAGATATTTATGAGCCTCCAGAAAATGAGAATATACTCGTTAATTGGGATGATGTTGTGAAGAATTGGGGTCTCATAACTTGTCCATGGTTTTTAACAGTTGTGACGGAAAATAAGGCGAAGATTGCAAGTAAGAAGCTGCGATCTAAATTAAAAAACGTTGAAATCTTCTATGAGAGAAAGAATGACTTTACGCCTATAAAACCTGAACTTCATTGGGAAAGTGAAGGCGTCTGTTGGTTAAGTAAGTTTCTGATGAATATGAAACCAAGAGGCAATTGATCTCAATTTATGGTAGATGCACTTCACTGTACGAATTTCAAATTGAAGTCTATGCGATTCAAGAATGATTTTATCAGACACTATTGGAAGACTTTCTATTTGATAAAGATGTTACTCTTTTTAATCAGATGAAATTCAATAATTGAGGAGTTAGCTAACAGAATATGATAAATTTAATCGAGATGATTCCTCACTCATCAGACAAATTTTATATTACAAAAATACCAGAGATAGAAGAAAAATTTAAACAGAAGCATTTGCATAAAAAATTGTTCACCAATCGCTGGCGGACTTCATTAGCCTAATTTAGCCTAACTTCATTTAACCTAATTCTGTAAAACATAATTGGGTGTAATAGGGAATTTTATACCAGCCGAAGAAGAGGTGCAAACATCTTCTATTATTTTTTAGATTATATTTCAACGGTATTATAAAACACTATTTGTATCTTGTATTTCATCTAATGTTTTTTAAATAATACAAAGGTAAGTGATGGTCACAAATATTATTTAAAAAATGTATTTGATCATTTTTAAGTGAGAAATAAATATGAGTGACTAAATTTTCTATGTGATTACATTTATTTTAGTTTTCAATCAGAAACCACAGAAAGAATACTTATTTTACGCATTATCACATGGTAAAAAACTTAAGAAAAATAATACAAAACAAATATGATAATACAGTACAAAACTTAAGATTTCCTGAGTTCTTACGTATTTGACTCTTCGAGAAATCTATGTTTCCTTCACACAGCCGGCCAGGGAATGCTTAAATTTTATTTATTTTTCTCAGATAAATGGTATTTTTTTTTTGCTTTTCAGTCGAAAAAAATTATGCTTATTTTTTTTTCTTAACCTTTCTTTTTTTGCAAATTTTGTAATCGGCTTTGATCAGTGGTCTAGAAGTTAAAAAAATACAAACTGAATTTAGAAAAGGCTTGAAATCTTAATAATTGAAAACGGGCAAGTTTTAGAAAAAAAATTATAAAAAATACAATTTTTCCCTTGAAAATAATAAAAATACTAAATGAAAGATTAATAGAAAATAGACTAAATTAGTACCTATTATTTCTAAAAATTATAGAGAAGAAATGGTGGGGTTTTGAGCAAATTTTGTTTTCTCTCTCTTTTTTTAATTATAATAACACGACCATTTTTAAGTATTTTTACTTTTTTTATAGATTTTAAAATAGAGCAAAAACTGGATGAACTAAAACACTATTCATTCGAATTTTGACTTTTTTTAAAATAGCAGCTTTTTAAATTTCGAAACATTTTGTGTTTGGATTTTTAATTTAAAAATTTGGTTAATTTTTTATTAAAGAACCAAATTTTGCCCATTGAAGTACACAGTTATGGTATGGAATGCAAGAGAAATATATATGTCTTATTACGATTAATTGAAAAAGATGCTATTTGGCAATTTTTTAAACAATTTTTAAAAACAAATTTACAGTTAGGCCATTTTTAACGAAAATAGACTCATTTTCTATGATACCTTAAATATAAACAAGAATTATAAATGATTTTAATAATTCTTTGCTAAGATATTCTTTAGATTGATAACAATTATTAACTATTTAAACAATACTTAGAAAAAATTCAGAGTTGGGAAATTTTTCAACGAATATGCTTAATTTTTGTTTACGATTTATAACTAAGAATCTCTTTCCGACGATTCATATTATGATATTTTTGTTACTTATGAAAATTGTTTAAATAACTCATTTTTTCCAGTTTAGAAAGTTTTATAGAAAAGAATCATCAAATGAACATTATTATTCAATTGCCTAAACAAAAATTGAGGGTATTCTTTTAAAAATAAGCCAAGTCTGCATTGGTTTATAAATATTGTGAAGGAATCAAAATTGTTGTCAATTTGAATTTTTATTGCAAAAGGATAAACTTTCTACCCAATGAGATGAATGCTTCACGAAACAGTTGGATTTTTGACAGAAAATATTTTTTATGATAAAGATAGTTGCATTTTCAAGAAAATATAGTAGAATATTTATTCAAAAGAGATGAAGTTACGCGTACTAGCCACCATCCGACATAGTGCAATCTGGTCCAGTGGTAAGGAATTTGAAAACGTAGATACGTTTTCTAACCTCTAAGTCGTAGCGACACAACCTAAATAAGGCTATCCATGTGCAGAAATCCACTGCGCAGTTGGAAGTGCGACATAACTTGAGTGCGCAACTAATAACCACATACTTCTACTGCCCAGCCGGAAGTGCAACATATCGCTGGTACATACCCACAAAATCTTAGATTGGATCAAGTTTGGCCATTGTGATCAATATATCTTTGTGATGGACAGATCCAACCCAACCTTCTATTTTCCGGTTCGACTCCACTAGAGACCCGAACTGAAAAACACTGGCTCCATTATATCAATCACACATCCGATTTGAATTTTTTCGGGTAAATATTTTCCAAAAAATATTGAATCGGGTATTTAAATGACCCGAACCGAAATTTTCGGATCAGGTATGCTGATGCAAACTGCTGGATCCAAGTCCGAAAATATCGATTCATTTCTGGGTCTTGCACATCTCTAATCCTAACAGAAGATGTATTTTAGACACCAGATAACGGATTGAACGTTCTAAGAGTTAAGCGCTCGACTTCAAGACTCACTTTTGCGAGTAAAATCTTTGTAGATTCTCGGGAAAATGTTTACATGGGGCCCTCGGCTTATAGATAAATAAACGTCTATTTTTCGGCCGGCTGGTCTTAAAAAATTGACTTGCTTACACTTCCATTTTTTACAAAATTTTCTTGCAACTACCTCTTAAGCATTGCCATCCATCCACACCTTATATCTAATCCGCTCGCTTTTATAGCCTAGCCTTCCTCGCTTCGCCTCAAATGCATGTTGCCATTTCCTCTATATGCCTCGCATTTTCAGCCTGTGCCTCTGTGGCTAACCAGTGATCCCAGATCTGAAACGAGATGCGGTCCAATACTATGACAGGGCTATGTCCGTGTGAATATAGTAGGAGACGCTGTAAATGACTGAGTTGCG
>NC_046661.1:96129268-96154241 GCF_010883055.1 Belonocnema kinseyi
ATTTTTAACAAAAGAGCTCAACCTTTAACCAAGTAATTTTATTCACAACCTAAAGATGAATTTTCTACTAAAATGATAATTATTTAACTGAAATACTTTAATCTTTAACCGACAGCAAAGATTTTTATACTAGAAAATTAACTTTCAAAGAAAAATACAATTTTCAAAATTCGAATAGAATAAGTTAAGTTTTCAGTTAAAAAAAACTATATTCAACAAAACAAAATTTTTTTAAAAACAGTTAAATTTTTAAGCAAAGTGATCGAATTTCATCTAAAATTTTAAATCTTTGACTAGAATAGTTGAATTCCAAACCACAAAGATCAATTTTCAACTAAGGACATTAATATTTAAACGAAATAATTTAATTTTGAACCATAAAGATGAATTTTCAACTAAAAAATAATTTCGAATAATTAAACAGTTAAAATAATTTTTTACAAAAGAGTTTAACTTTTAACCAAGTAATTTTATGTCCAATCTAACAGATAAATTTCCAACTGAAATGATAAATATTTAACTGGAATACTTGAAGTTTCATCCGACAAGAAGAATTTTTAGACAAGAAGATTAACATCAATTTTCAAACAAATAGTTGAATTTTTAAGTAAAAAATGTCAATTTTTAACCAAACAGTTGAAATTTCATTTTAAAAAAAGATAAATTTTTAATTCCAGATCGAACGGAAGTCTATTTTCCCATGAAACAATTTTTTATGCTAAAAAAGCATGAAAAAGATTTACAATTAAAAAACAGACTTCCGAATTACCTTAATTTTCGGCTCATTAGAGACAAAAATAACAATTGAAAAAACAGGGAAAAAATAAATTTTCAACCAAAAATATAATAGTTCAATTTTCTCTTAAAAATAAAATTCTTCACAAAAGAACGTATTTGCAGCAAAATTTATTCAATTAAACTATTTTTCTCTCAACACACAAACTTACATTTAAAGGAAGTTGTAAATAATGTTAAAAATTTACCTTCTCAAATTGTATAGAACTTCTTCTAATGTCTTCTCCAGGTGGATTACTGAACATCTCAGTTAGTTTTCCTCTTGATGGTGATAAGAAAATCGGGGCAACATTTGTACTGGAAGTTGAATTTGTAGCATTAGATCCATTAGATGCCAACTCGATGTTCCCACTATTTCCATCTGGCACAAAATTTTGAGATGACACTTCTTCTGATTCCGGTAAATTTAAGGTTGGCACAGCACTCCTGTGTAGCATTGTCAAGCCTCTTGGTGTTCGAAAAAGATCTTTTTCGGCAAAATGCCCCCGGCAAATAAAATACCGTTTTGAGGTTATGCTCTCGTATGGCTGGCTTTGTAAAGCTTTGTTTCCCGTTCTTTCCACCCATTGAAATCCTACTGAGCGATTTGCCGGAAATTTATACCCAATAACTTCTTTATCTAACACTTTTCTACTTTTACAATTTAAAACAACACACTTTTTTCGATCCAATAGATCCATTGTTTGCAACGATCACAACAAGCAACTCAGAATATTTCAGAATGTTTCAGAACTGCGCAGAGCTGCGCGAGCGCCATCTGTGTCGGGCGGTGAACTATTTCTATACCCCTCTCTGCCTCTTGCCCCCCGCGCCCTAGTTCAAGAAATATCCATTTCCCCCCTATAGAGTTGACCTAGCCTGGCTAACACCTAATGCTTATCTACTATTTACAATATTTACAGTTTTCTTACAACTACTTCCTCTCATATTTGAATTATTTTCGTCTCTATTCCTCTTTCTCCTTCCTTCTCTTCTTCTCCATCTTATCAAATACCCCCTTCAAACATTCTGCTTCCCTTTTGTGCCCCCTTCCATGCAACAATACCTGCATGCCCATCCCACTCCTTTCCAACTTTTCACACTCCTCTAACCAGTGCTCGACTTTTGCATCCCCCTTCCCGCATAATTCACACCTTCTCTTCTCTCTAGAAAGCCAGAACCTATTAAGATCCTCCACGCAATCGCATCTCATTCTCCTTGTATGTTCCTGACTTCCTTGCTCTCCTTTCTAACACAACTATTGCTCTCTCTACCTTGGTACAATCCACACATAGTTCCTGTTAAACCTTGGCTCTCTTATGGTCTCATCTCCTTTTGCCTTCTCTTTCTCTATGCCATTCTTTCGAACCAACTCATATACCTTTCTTCCTTCGTCGTGCATCCTTCTCACTTTATCCATCTGTAATTTATTCGTTTTAAAATACCTTTCCATTTCCATCTTCGCACCCCTACGTCTGTTCTCCTTCTCCCACCAACGACCCCTAACCAGTCACTTCTTTCCTCTGGTCCCAAAAATTCTCATAATTTTTATACGCTCGACCCCCAGTTATCATCCATAAGCTTGTTCTTCCTGTCTCTCTTCCGATAATATATTTCGGCATTTTCCTTGCCAACCCTAGTGTCCACTTTATATATCTCTCCTGTATCCAATTCACCTCCTCACTTACCTTCTACCCCCACACTTTCACTCCGTAAAATAAGATTTAACTTGTCCGCATTTAGCTCCAACCTATTTTTGTCCAAGTATCTTCTCAACGTTTTCGTGATCTACTTTGAAGCCTCTTCTCTCTTTTCTAGCAGCACTATGTCATCTGCACATACGAGTGACCGTATTCTGAATCCTCCTGCCGTAACTCCTCTCAACACTCAGAGATTTTCTCCCCTTCTCTTATCAGGCCTATCTCTACTCCCCTCTCTTTCATTGCCTCCCACAACCTCCTCCTATCCATCGAAGGGAACGCGCCTTTTAGATCTACAAAAAACGAGTACACTTTGGCACCCTTTTTGGTTAGTTCTCTATCGACCACGTGCTGCAAAACGTAAATATTTCCAACAGTACTCCTTCCCTCCCTAAAGCCTGCCTCCGTCACCGGCAATGTTTCTTTCCCCTCAACATTCTTCCGCAACCTATCTGCCAACACCACCGCGTATATTTTGTACGCCGTATTTATTAGAGTTATTCCTCTATTATTTTCCTGCCTCTCTCTGTCCCCTTTCTTATACAGTAGCACGAATAACCCTTCTCTTTACTACCTCTTGTATGCCAAGCAGCCACGCTTCTTTCTCTACCCCATCCAGCCATGCTGCCTTAGATTTTTTCAAATTTCTTATCTGCTTCTCTATCTTCTCTCCACCTACCTCCCTTGTTCTTCTAATACCCTCATCTCCCGTCCGTGTATCTGATTCCTAAAATGAATCTTTAAAAACTTTCCTCTATTCTTTACTTCCTATCTTCTCACTCATTCCCACCCTAGGCTTCCTAATCCTATTAACTATAATCCACACGTCTCTTAATGTCTTAATACTTCTAATCTCCTTTTCCCGCTCTTTTTTCCTGTCTTCATCATTCCTTCCATATTCTTCCTAAAAAACTTCTTTTTTACACATCCTCTCACTTAACGATACTTGTTCTCCACCCTGCTTTCCGCCATCTACCTCCTTTATACAAACCGAATAGCTGATGGTCTGATTCCACCCTTCCTTCCACTGCGAATTTCTCTATCTCCTCCCACTCTTGCATATTCATGATCACATAGTCTATGAACGACACCCCATCTTACTCACATACGTATATTCTACTCCTTCGTCCCCTGTTACCATACCACTCTCCACCGCCCAGCCTCTGTTCTCCATCCAGTCTCTTAGTATCACCCCCTCATTATCAATTATATTATCCTTCGATTTTATTTCGAAGCTCTCCCCTTCCCGGTACAGGACCCCTGTCCCCTTAATTCTTGCATTGAAACCCTCTCCCCAGTACCACCATACCCTCATCTCTCGCTTCTAGTAAGTCTTTCATCCTTTCTTTAACTCTTTCCATCCCATCCTCATTGTACACAGTCACAAAATTATATGTTACTCCTCCTATATTTACTGTCCTCATTTTCACGCCCTCTCCCACTCCTTGAACTAGCTACTCTTTCCCATTGCTTTCTCTCTACACGCGTCTTTACCAGTCCAATCACATCCAATTCCTGCATATACCTCCAGAAATCATCATCTTTCTTTTTTTACCCCTGCTTCGTTTCATTACAGCAACTTTAATACTCCTTCACCCTGCTTTACTCCCATCCACCTTCTTCCGATGTATCAAATTCCCCTGCCCTTCCTTCAACACATCCTTCTTCTCATCCCATACCCACGTTTTCTTATCTATTTTTATTTCTCGATACCCTACCTTTGCCGCTCCCCCTTTACTCCTCTCCTTCCTAGCCCTGTCATTTAGAATTCTCTGCACATCTATTTTCTTTTTCAGAAAATATTGATCGATGAAAACCTTCTTGTCATTTAACCTATTTTTGTTAGACATTACCCGCAATTTTTCTACCCAGCTCTCCAATTCTACTACTGCCATTCCATTCTCCTTTCAATCCTAATTTTCCCTACCTGGCATTTAACTCACCCTATGCTTTGTAGCAGCGCTTTCATCCCCTCCCTTTTCCCCCGCTTTTTAGCTTCAATCTTCTTATTACTGTATTATTTCTTCTCTCTGCCTTCTATTTTTTCTCCGTACTCAATTACATTGCCAATATACTTTCCCTATCCGCTCTATCCTCCTTTTTATTCCTACGCTCTTTTACTTTATATTCAATCATATTCTCCACCCTCTCCCAAATACCTTGCTCCTCACCCTCCCCTGTCAATTGCTTACACTCCCGGCCTACCCTCCAGCTTCTCAAGCCTTTTTTCCACCCGTTTTTGCCACACATTAATACCTTCTTCCATCTCCTCAATTTTTTTCTCTTTTTCTTTCCTTACCGACACAACCTTCCTCTGCAATGCTTCTACTTTCCCCCTCAGTCTTTTCTCTCCTTTTTCCATATCTCATCTCTTACCCTCAGGTCCTCCCTCATACTTTCCATCTGCTCCATAGCCCCCCTTACGTCTTCCCTCGACCCTCTGACCTCGCCTATCAGTATCCCGAGAGCCTCCTTCTCCGTCTGCCCCTCCATTTTTAGGGGGTGGACCTACGTGTTTGTACGATTTTTTTAAAGGGACTCTCTAGCGCGTTTCTTTACTCTCTTCGCTGTCCCTTTTGCTGTTCAAGAGGTCATCCCCCTCACTTGCACTGAGCGCTCTCTCCCTTGCCTTGTCGCTTCCTTCGCTCCGATTCTTTCCTTTCCTTCACTCGCCATTGTACACCGGGCCACGCACAGCTGGCCACCGTGTCCTTCTAGAAATTTCCTCCCCGTCTTATTCACTACCAGCACTGCCAGTACTCTCGCTGACCACCTCTCGTTCTTTAGTCCGTAACTGTGACCTATCCATACAAAAAAGTACGCACTGCAGCCAACAGATATCTCTTAAGGCCACTGTCCCTTCCTGCCTCAAAATTTTCTTTTCTTTGCACTATTTAACCCCTCGCAGTCCCTGCAGACACCCTTTTCTCTCCCCTAACACCCCCCAGCATTACGAGAACTACCTTTGTCCACCATGAAGGCCCAAACTCCTGACCATAAAACTACCAAGCTTCCTTGCTAACATAACCCCACTTTCACTATTTTGCCAAATGCTATCCCACAACTACAATAAAAATTAATATTTAACTCCTTAATTCATCCCTTACAACCCTACTCTACCCCTAGACTTCCAGCCTTACACTCCACTCAAACCTTCCACACAAACTCCGTAAATTATCCATGAGATCCACTTCGCTGACGTATTTCATTGTTCTATTTTGTTATTGTAATCTTATCGAAATCCCAGTTACCAGTTACCTTTTCTGTATTGAACTCTCCCACTTCCTTCTTTTAAGCCCTGAAGTATATTATTTCACTAGGGAGCATCTTTGTCTGATTTTTTAATATGAAGAGGACCGTTATCCTCGTAAGATTAATGTATAGCTCTCTGCAATATGTCCAGAGCAAATTCGAGCCAATAATGTATCTAATCCTATAAGGAATAATTGGCAACGACTCTCCAAGATTTTCCGTTTGTTTGTTTCAGTCAGTCGCTCTTGGGTTCCTATAACTAAACGGATCAGACTCGTTAGCTGTCAGGGAAAAGCATATATACCTGTGATCTGATATGGATGTACGAGCAGATGACGGTGGTTAAATGATTCTTATAGCCGCAGACTTCAAACTTTGCTATTTTGTTACCAGATATTATTGCAGCAGTCTTAATCTCGAGAATTGCTTCAAAATATCTACATTATTTAATATTTTTAATAGAATGCGTAGTTTTCGTTTTAGTTGTAAAAAAGTTAGATTACTTTTTATAAAAAACTAAAGTTGTTGGAAAATCGACAAGAGATATAATAAAGCAATAGCTATAAATCAATTTATCAGCGTTGATTCCAAATAGAAAAATGGCTAGGTAATACACTATATTAATTTTCCAAACTATAAAATGAAATAATATTTAATAAGCTGAGGTCAAAATAAAATAAATTGTGACAACAATAAATTTCCTATGATTTTTATTAAAAATGAAAGGAGCAAGCAAGATGCAGGTGAGAAATAGATTAGAATGCATCAGTCAAGTGATGGAACAATTATGCGGTATAAGTAAAAGAAGGTTCAAAGCTTTTAGAGACGGTATTGGGGGTGAGTTGGAGCTGTCCAGGTAATATTCACAAAGAAGGAATAGGACAAGAAAAAATGATTTTCGGGCAACTGAAAAGATTCTGCAATTTTGAAGAGAAACTATCAATTAGCAGAGGATAGGGAAGCAAAATTGCACAAGCATGTTCACGGGAGGTTATGGATAAAGAGAGGAGGGGTAACATTGGACGTTCGAAATGGAAAGCGAAGGGATGTGAAATTAGATTTAAATGTAGTATACAAGTGAGGGGTAGAGAGGGGCAAGATATGAAGAAAGAGATGATATCAAGGACAGAAGACAAAAGATGAAGGAAAATCGTGGAGTCAAGGTGCAACAGCTGTTATCGCATGGTTATGCTGCAGGAGGATCCAGGGTACCTAAGAAAGTTTAAAAAAGAAAGCAAATAAAATAGCAAGGTGAGATTTAGAATAGGAGAGGGTGTGAGAGCATGCAGGTGATAAATGAATGAAGGAGAGAATCCGTATAAAGTGTGTAGGTATGAGAAGAAAACATGGTTGCATATCCTAGACAAGTGTACAGGTGATAAAGTGAGAGAGAAAAGTCAGGAAGAGAGAGTGAAGTGGATTTTAATTAGAAATGGTCAGACGAAGGAATGGATGAAAAAACTGGAAAATATGAGAGAGAGAGAGAGAGAGAGAGAGCTGGTGGAAAAGGGTAAAAAATGTCTCACAAAGGAAAATTATAAAATAGTGTTCGGGAATAGAATCCAATTGAGTTTGATAATGGTAAAGAGAAATGGAAACCCTGGGCAAGGTTGCAAGAGCTTAGAAGTAAGAATTGTAATTAAGATTGGATGAAGCAAATAGGTTTTAACATAGTATGGCTTGTTTGTAAGAATAAATTAAATTGTTCTGTAAAGACTCTCAAACCTGTAAATGGAAGAGTTGAATAACAAAATAAAGAAGAAATGCCCCTTCTTCCCACGTGTGATGACTTACGCATTGTTCTTAACGTAGGAAATGATACTTTAAACGTAAAAATCAAGCCCCGTAATTTTCAATCCAAGGTCTAGAAAATCTGGATTACAATATTTGTTTGAGAGATAAGTTGAAGAACTTGCAATGAAGGCTTTTTTGTTTCTAAATGGTATTGCGAAACTGCACGCAGAAAATAATAGGGATTCAATTTTGTTACAGGTCATAATCTTTCTCAAATCATTTTTTACCAAGTCTTTTCCTGAACTAAAGCTTCTTGAGGTCTGCCGTAGCCACCGTAAGTGCTACGTTTTTTGCCTATTGTGAAAGCTGCAGTACGAGTCGGAGCAAAGTGCGTAACTGAGACCAAAAAAGAATATTTTTGTATCTGTGCTACCTATACTTTGCTCTATTTATTGAAATTTTCTCTTGGACTATATCAAAAATGTATATCTTTAAAGTTCGAAGTTTTTGCAGCAAAATCTTTATCTCAAAATTTTGCATTTATCTCATTACTACTCTTTAAACCTGGAAGAAGGGCACGAATAAAAATTAAGTCACTGCTGAGTAGTAGTTTTATTTGATTGATATTCAAAGATATACAAATCGCTCAAGTCGATGAGAGCCGCAGACAATCAAAAATTTTCATCACAGTACATATTCGACTTACTGGCAACATTTTTTTTCTACGAATTTCTATCCAATAGGCTACAATTTCCCGAAGCATAAATTTGGAAGATCTACCCATTATCGTGTAATTATGATAGAATTATTAATATTCATTTACTTTTTATCAATAAGTTGGAACATTTTTTCTAAATTTTCTAATTCTATTAAAGCAAAAATACTAGAACTAAAAAAGTAATGAGTGAAATTTTAAAATGTAAAATTAAAATACAAAAGTTTTTAGACATTATATGGGATAACCGACAAATCTCGTATTTTTCGATTCGCGGTAATTTCCATTTCACGAATAAATATTTTTATGATTACTCAAAAATCACTTCATATTTGTCGATGTTCATGGTCGGGATTTAAAGAATAAGATTTACAATTAATTTCATGAGTTATGATCCTAGGGGGTATTAGTAAAGCCTCCTGAAATATCAATGGCGTAAGTTCTCATGGTTCACAGAAAATCGCCGATCCTCCATTATATACCGAAAACGCTGTTCAAGTGAATTGCAACAAATTTGAGCCACACAGGTTTATTCGGAGAATCTAGAGAGAAAGCATAATTTAGAGACTGTTTTTTCTCATCCAGAGCATTTAAACCACTAAAGCCGGGATGTAAAAACGAAGTCGTGGCCGTCTGCATCTAAATTGATGCCTGTTTGCTCGAAGAAATTTCCTCTAGATTGTCTGTATTCAAAAAAGTGAAGTTAGCAAGAGGTTGAAGTGAGAATACCTAATTGTATATGTAGAGGGTCATGATTTTTTCTACACATCCCGGCTATAGTTTAAATATCGACGGCTATGACTAACCTGACCTTTGGAAGTTGCATTAGGAAGTTATCATTTTATTCTAAGTGACTATTACACACAGTTAAATAAAAGAAAGTTGAAAATTAGGCAAACATTATTTCAATTAGATTCCTTATTAACAATTATTTAGTATAATATCGCAATGCGAATAGTTGCTTTGACAGGTGCTCAGGTGGCTGACAGTGCGGTTCAGCACACCACAACTCTTGGCAATGAGTCAAAATTTAGCCTCCAAATGATACTTTCCCCAAGATGCAGAGCAGCCAGATCGTGGATGAAATTTACCCCCACCATACCTACCGTTTGGGAGCTGCAAAACAGAAGGTGCATGATTACCACTGTGAGTTCGTATGTAAGCCGAAAATGCACGATTCAACTTCGGTGTTCTGCTGTACGATGATTGCCGATCTGAAGGCTTCGGAATATGAGAAAAAAAACGTTAAAATTCTTTGAAATCGCTCGAAATTATTGAAATTAATTAAAAATTCGTTGGAATGTTTTGAAATATCCTGAAAATTTTTGAATCCTTTCAAACAACTTAAAGTTTTTGAAAGTTCTTAAAAATTCCTTACAAGTTTAAAAATACTTTAAAAGCTTTCAAATGCTTTAAAATCTCATACTGAATGATTGAAATCAATTGAAAATGCCTTGGAATTTATTAAAATATCCTAATATATATCAAATCTTTTAAAATCTCATATTAAATTACTGTCAAAAATTGAAAATTCCTTGGAACGTTTGAAAATACTCTCAAATATTTCGAAACTTTCAAAATATTTGGAAACTTATGCCAAACTTTGGAATTTTTTTAAATAACCTTCCCGAAATTTGTTTAATTCTTTGGAATTTCTGTAAATTATAAAAATAAATTGAAAGTGCCTGCACATCTTTTAAAACATCCTCAAATATTTAAAATCCTTCAAAATCTTTTGATATTTCTTGAAATTTTTAAAAGCTCTTGAAAATATCTTGAAATTTTAAAAATACTCTAAGTATTAGGAGAAACTTTATAATGAGTTTCAGGACTAAAATGCTAATTAAAACATAGTATTTCAAAAGATTTTAAAGGATTTGAAAATTTTTAGAGAATTTTAAAAGATCTCAACGAATTTTCAATTGATTACAGTAATTTAATATGACATTTTAAGGGATTTGATATATTTTAAGATATTTTCATAGATTTCAAGTAATTTTCAAATTATTTTAATAATTTAGTGTGAGCTTTTTAAGGATTTGAAATATTTCAGGGTATGTTTCAAATTTCAAGATATTTTCAAGAGCTTTAACCAATTTAAAAGATTTAAAAAGATTTATAGGGATTTTAAATATTTGAGAATATTTTTTAAAATGTCAAGGAATTTTCAACTTATTTTCATAATTTATGGGAATTTCAAAGAATGAACCCAATTTTAAAAGGGTTATTAAAAAAAATTTTAAATACTTTAGAAATCTTAAAAAAAACAATTTGTAGGTGTTTCAAAAGATTTTAAAGGATTTGAAAAATTTTAGAGAATTTAAAAAGATTCCAAAAAATTTTTAATTGATTACAGTAATTTAGAATTATATTTTAAAGAATTTGATGTATATTTTAGGAAATTTTAATAGATTTCAAGTAATTTTCAAATTATTTTAATAATTTAGTGTGAGCTTTTTAAGGATTTGAAATATTTCGGGGCATGTTTTAAATTTTAAGATATTTTCAAGAGCTTTAACAAACTTAAAAGATTTCAAAAGATTTTTAAGGATTTTAAATATTTGAGAAAATTTTTTAAAATGTCAAGGAATTTTCAACTGATTTTCATAATTTGAGGGAATTTTAAAGAATTAAACCAATTTTAAAAGGGCTATATAAAAAAATTTTAAATACTTTAGAAATCTTTATAAAAAGTTCTATGTATTTGAAAATATTTTAAAGAATTTGAAAAATTTAAGAGAATTTTAAAAGATTCCAAAAAATTTTTAATTGATTACAGTAATTTAGAATTATATTTTAAAGAATTTGATGTATATTTTAGGATATTTTAATAGATTTCAAGTAATTTCCAAATTATTTTGATAATTTAGTGTGAGATTTTAAAGGATTTGAAATATTTCAGGCTATTTATTGGATTTTAAGATATTTTCAAGAGTTTTAAAAAATTTTAAAGATTTTAAAAGGTTTTTAAGGATTTTAAATACTTGAGGATGTTTTGAAAGATCTGAAGGAATTTTTAACTTATTTTTATAATTCAAAGGAATTTCAAAGAATTTTATCAACTTTAGCAGGGTTATTTAAAAAAATTCCAAAGTACTTTAGAAATCTTTAAAAGATGCCAAGGTCTTTCAAAATATTTTGAAGGTTTCGAAATATTTGAGAGTATTTTAAAACGTTCCAAGGAATTTTCAATTTTTGACAATAATTTAATATGATATTTTAAAGGATTTGATATATATTAGGATATTTTAATAGATTCCAAGGCATTTTCAATTGATTTCAATAATTCAGTATGAGATTTTAAAGGATTTGAAAGCTTTTGAAGTATTTTTAAACTTGTAAGGAATTTTCAAGAGCTTTCAAAAACTTTAAGTGGTTTTAAAGGATTCAAAAATTTTCAGGATATTTCAAAACATTCCAACGAATCTTCAATTAATTTAAATAATTTCGAGCGATTTCAAAGAATTTTAAAGTTTTTTTTCTCATATTTTTTTTTAGTTGATGATTCATCAATTAGTTGGATAAACTTTTTTTGTGAAAATGTAACTATTTTGTAGAAAATTTATTTTCTTTTTTGTTAAAAATTAATTTTTTTAACCACAAATTTAACTATTCTATATTTAAATGAAAAGTGATCTTTTTTAGTTAAAATTTTTTGTATTTTATTGAATACTTTTCTGTCTTGGTAGAAAATTAATCTTTGTTGTCGAAAATTTAACTATGATTAAACATTAATTTTTGGTTTAGAAAATCAGTCAGTTTTTTGTTATAATCCCTGGAAGATCCAATATGGCGGCCACAATTTAGGGCTTTAAAAAACAACAAAGGATCCCGAGCTAAATACCAACAAAAAAGCGTGCTGTCGTTTGGAACCAAACTTCGCACATTGATAAAAAAAAAAGAAGACGGACTGCGCGGAATGCTACTGCGCACTCTGTGTGAATTCTAATGTTCACATTCGCTGTATGTGTGCGCCGTTCCACGAAGAAGACAGTCTTCGATCCCTAGCTGACTCACTGAGCTGGCGACGCTTTTATAACGTGTCATGCGTAGGTGATGAAATTCGTTTTTTGCTACAAATCTTTCCGTGTTAGAGATCACGTTTGAGTGGCGAGCTAACGGTTGGATGCGTAGGTAATAAAATTCTTTTTGTATTTGAAATCTGTCTAGCGGTTACATTTCGTGCCGATCGTGATTTTTGTATGTAGTTAATTTTGGAATTTCCACGTTACTGTTCATTATAAGAAAAAAAATGAGTTCAAGAACTCCTTGCGCTGAGAAAGTTAATACGTTTTGTCACGTTTGTGGAAAGTATGAAACGGAGAAATACCATCGATCAATTAATGATTCGATAAAAACGTCATAGTTCAAATGTTATGGGACTTCAATGAAAAATTTGGATAAAACGTGGGTACCAACCTCAATTCGTCATGCTTGTAGATTAAATTTGTCAAATTGGGAAGATAAAAGTACCAAGACGTAGACTGTTATTCAACCACCTGTTTGGCGTGTGCCCAACGATCATGATACTGATGGTTACTTTTACTTATGCAAAACAGGAGGTTTTTCTAAAAAATATTTAGAGAAGATCGCTTACCCTGACGTAAAAAGTGTTACACCAGCCAAGATTGGTATTAGAAATCGCTCTGAAAACAAAAGTGACCGATCAACTCACGAATGACTGGATACTGACGATCCTAATGCAACTAAAGATTCTTCTTGGGAAGAATCAGATGATGAAGTCCTAAATTTTTTGACCAAGACGGATTAGATGATTTTATACGTGACCTTGATCTTCCAAAAGATAAATCTAAGCTTTGCGCTTCAAGACTCAAAGAGAGGAAACTATTATTACCTGGCACTAGAGTAACTGTTTACAGAAATAGAGAAGAAAAGTTTATCAAGTAATTTTCAATGGACAGTGGGATTGTGTATTGTAATGATATCAAAGGACTCATTAATTTATATAAAATAAACTTATATACGCTACAGGATTGGCGTCTTTTCATTGATTCGTCTACAGAAAGTCTGAAAGCAGTACTATTACATAATGGAAATAAGTACGCTGCAATTCCAGCCGGTCACTCAACTACACTGAAAGTATTTTATGATACTTTCCAATTACTCCTGATAAAAATAAAATACAATGTCCATAATTGGCTTATTTATGGTGACTTCAACATGATAAATCTTATAATGGGTTTACAATCAGGAAACATTAAATACCCTTGTTTTCTTTGCCTTCGGGACAGTCGCGCAAGGGATGAACATTCGATAACGGAGAAATGGCCAGACATATTAGAGTGAACAGTTGGTCAGTATAATGTTGTTTATGAAAGTCTTGTTGACAGAAAAAAAGTATTATTGCTACCACTCCATATAAAACTAGGGTAAATGAAGCAATTTGTGAAAGCCCTAAACACCGAAGGAGAATGCTTCAATTATATCAGATCTACATTTCTGCATTTAAGTGATGCCAAAGTTAAGGAAGGTATTTTTCTTGGGTCTGATGTAAGAAAACTTATCAAAGATGATGAGTTTATCAAAACCATGCCATCTATTGAAAAGGATGCATGGTTGAGTTTCAAAGATGTTGTACAGAAATTTTTAGGGAACAATCGAGATCCAAACTTTAGAACTATTGTAAATAGTATGTTAAAGAATTTTAAAAGATTAGATTGTTTGATGAGTATGAAATTCCATTTTCTCAAATCTCATTTGGATTATTTCCCAGAAAATGTTGGAGCATTTAGTGAAGAAATAGGCCAATGCTTTCATCAAGACTTTCACCAAAAAAAGCAACATTATCAAGGTCGATGCAATGTAAGAATGATGTGCAACTATTGCTGGTCTTTGCAAAGAAATGATAATGACCCTACTAGTCATAAACGAAAGTCTCTTCAACGATCGTTTGACATGAAGTGTTTTCATAAGAAAACAAGCAATTAGTTTCACCTTCAATGGACATACAATCGTAGGTCTTGCCTTAACTGGCTGGGCAATCGTAAGTCTTGCCTTGACTGGCAAGACGATTCAAAGTCTTGCTTTGACTGACTGGGCGATTCAAAGTCTTACCTCGTTTGACTGGGCGATTCAAAGTCTTGCCTTGACTGGCTGGGCGATGCAAAGTCTTGCCTTTATTGGCTGGGTAATTCAAAGTCTTACCTTGATTGGCTGGACAATCTAAAGTCATTCCTTGATTGGCTGGGCAATATAAAGTCTTGTCTTAATTGACTGGAAAATATTAAGTACTTCCTTTCGTAGCTGGATAATTCCAAGTATTGCCTTAACTGAATGGGCAATCGTAAGTCTTGCCTTGCCTGGCTGGACGATTCAAAGTCTTGTCTTGACTGGCTGGACAATAAAAGCCTTGCCTTTATTAGCTGGGAAATCCAAAGGCTTACCATAATTGGCTGGGCAATCTAAAGTCTTGCACTAATTGGCTGGAAAATATTAAGTACTTTCTTGCTTAGCTGGACAATCCCAAGTCCAGCCTTAAGTGGCTGGAAAATATTGAGTCTTGCCTTAGTAAGTTGAAAAATCCTAAGTAAATTTACAATATTAATTTACTCATAATAGTAAAATTTGTTTTTTTTTTAAAGCCCTGTTTTCCATATTCGCTCTTCTAGGAGTTATAACAAAAAACTGAGCCAATCGAAAATGTACACCCGAAAACCCCTCAGATAAAATTTTCAAGCGACAATGGCATACCATTTGGGCGTTAATGGGTTAATACGTTAAATTGAAAAATTTCATTTCAAGGTTAGCCCTCTTGTAGTCTGGAATTCAATTATTCAATTATTCAATTATTTGTTAGAGGTGATTTCTGGGTTTAGGTGGATTAACAGGTAGGTGGGTTAACCCACTTGTGGCATGGAACTTCATTATTCCAAGAAAAATATGCGACAAAACTTATTGTTCCCAGAGTCAGGTAGGCTAGCATGCTTGTGGCTTGTTAGGGGTGGTTTCTACCCCTAGAAAACGGCTTCCGTAGAAATGAAAAGGCATGGGTTCCATATATTTTATTGTTTTATCAATGTGCAAAGTTTGGTTCCAAACGACTGTACGCTTTTTTGTTTGTATTTTGTGCGGGATCCTTTGTTCTTTTTAAAGCCCTAAATTGTAGCCGCCATATTGGATATTCTAGGAATTATAACAAAAAACTGACACCGGCAATAGAAAGGGCACCCTCCAAAACCCCTGAGATAATATTTTAAAGAAAAAATATCGTACCGTTAGCAATAGAGAATGCGTTGTATAAATCTGAACACCTCAGCGTTAATGGGTTAAAACGCTAAAATAAAAAATTTCAAATTACAATATTTTGGTGAAAAACAAGAACGTACGCATTTCGCGTGCATCGTTTCAGTGTACATTTCTAATTATTTCTTGAAAACTAAGATAGATCCCATTTTGATATTTATGGGGCTTGTAGAGGACATTGTAAGCTACCCAGGAAAAAAGAACCGATAAAAATCGAGTGGGTTTGAATTGCGTATCTGTCATTGCAGATTGAAAGAATGAAAATTCATTTCTATTCTTCAATTCTTAGGCTGAAAAGAGAAACCCTACAATAATTTTTGAAAAATGCAAGAAACTAAGGAGATATTAAAAATTAAGATTTTTAGTTTGGTGATTGTACTAACTGTATTTTTGAAGAAAAAAAAACCTTTTATATTTCATGATTTGTTTTTAAATATCTCACAACGTCCTCTATAGGCCCTGTAAATATCACACTTTTTATCCCCCCCCCCCTTCTTTGGCTGAAGGGCCTTTGAGTTCATTCGTCAGAGGGGCCCAGTGGCTTAATGCCCCATGCTCACATGTTAAATATGCGTGTAATTCTTGTTATTTTGTCTTTTTAGGTACAGAAAAATATATTTAGGGTCGACAATTTTAAGTCCAAAAGTGAATTTAGATCAACAATTTATTTAAGCACGTTTATAACATTGTTTTATAATGGAGAAAAATTAATAATAATTTCACGCCCTTGTAAAGAAATATTATATTTACATTTGATAACAAATTTATAACTATTGGTAATAAAAACTATTTGCCTTTTAAGATCACGTTTCTGAAATAAAAAACAATTTCAGCAGTCCATAAAATTGTTTTTTAATTAGATGGAAAATATAAAACAGTTTTCTTACTTTAAGCAAGAAAATTCCATTTCAGCTTATTGAAAACCCGAAAAACGGGACTTTAATATCTATATCAAAATTATATGCCGATTTAATTATGTAAAATATCGTTAGATAGTTAATAATTTTATTTATACTGATAAATTTTAATTCTTGAATATATATACTTCAATACTGGTATTTTGAAGGATGATTTTCGACTATCGAAAACCCTTAAAGGTGCTTGCCCATTTCCAAATTATTCGGAGAATATCGTTCGCAATCGCTCGGCGTAATCTTAGAATCAACATTAATCGACATGTGTCAAAAAATTTGAAACTCTTCTATCGCTACGCATCACTAGCAGTACTAGAAGAAACGATACAATGTTTCGTAATTTTGGTGACGTATAAATATTATAGATAAATTATTATAAATCTATCTTGATTTTAGGCGAAAAATATTATCGTTTTTTGTTTCTGAAAGTCTGGCCGGGACAATAAAAAGTGTTTGAAGCCTTGAGAACCATAATACATTAACTTTTTATTATTACTTTCTGAAATTGATAGTTACCCTAAAATTGAATTAATCGTGTCGAGTAATGTTTTTTATATGCTGTATTGTAAAATTATTAGAGATTAGTCGCGAGGAGCCTACTGGAGTTTCCTTGATTTCATGCGAGCACAGTGGGGTAATAGTGGCATTTTTCATGTTTATTTTTGCCCGCGCATTACTTTGAGTGCGAATGTTATATGTATATATTCCAGCAAGAATATAAGTACTCTCTAATATTGCAAAAACGTCACCATCGGGTGTCGATAATACAATTTGTTCTTCGGTTGGCATAGGTACATAGACACTCTGTCGTGCAAGCAACTTAATTGGTTTATCCGCAGGAAAAGTGTATCTTCGAAGTTCAAATAGCCGGTCCAGATTCTTATGCGGAATAAGCCGAATAAATTTAAGTTGGTCAAGTCCATATCCTCTTCTGTCAGCAGAAGGAAGCCTGGTAATTAAAGACATTCTCATGGCAGGAGGAGACCTGTGTCTGGCACGAAGATTAGGGTCGTCAAGAGGAAGAGGCCTGGCAGGAGAATTTTGTCTGTCAGAAGAAATTAAAGAAGATGGTCTATCACGCGGAACACCAGGAATAGGTTCTCCGTTAGGTAAACAGTCGAATTCTGAACTTAATTCTAAAAAAAATAAATAGTGGTTTACGTTTTTTTTATATATGTTGATATATCATAAGATACTTGTGGCAATATTGCGAGGCAAGACTCAGGACATGGATGGAAGAGTTTGCCGAGGGAAAATTATTGTTAGCTGGACCATCTCTGTTGTCTCAACTACGAACATGGCAAGTCCCACTTTCCATAAGGGTCAACCTAGAATTTTACACGGATTACTCACACATAGTTAACACCTTTTTTTGGCAGAACGTGACGTTACGGAAACTTAGCCGCCGGGAATCTGAATCGCGGAGTCAGGTCCTTAAGCTCACCCTTACTTCTTTCTAACATTTTCCCCGGTCCTCTGGATTTTCTGAAAATGTGAGTTTTGAGTGAGCACAGAACGGAAGCCAGGCTCACTCTTTTCGCACTCTATCTTATTAGAAACACCTAATTAGATTAGATTCTTGGTTTTTATTCGGCAATATTGTAGTAATTAAATAATGAAGAACTTATAATTAATTTATCTTTTATTAAAAACAAACAAAATCACCAGAATTATTAGATATTAAGAAGTTTTAAAAGATTTAAAATTAATTAAACAATTGAAATGATTTCAAAAAATTCTATCACAGTTTGTGTACCCATCAAGTTTGGCTATTCTTACCGAAATTTGATGCAAATAGCCGCGACATAGTGTGCAATTTTTTTAGATTTTCATAGATTTGGAATAAAAAATTTAAAGTTTTTCAGGAATTGTGAAAGGCTTCTGAAGAGTAAAAAAAATGTTTGAGATCGCAGCGTAATTTACAAATGTGTTCTTATTAAGAACAATTATTTTAAGAGTGCGTTTAAACAGATTTACAAACATTCTTAAAATTGGCAAAAAGATTGTGGAAGGTTTTAAGGAATTTATTTTCGATTTTGGACGATTTTCATAATTTTAGAAGATATTTAGAAGTTCTGGAAACATTTCACACATACTTTAGATTATGCAAATTGGTCTTACAATTGGTTAAAGTTATATTATTTTGAAAATTTTTTAATTTATTGATTGATTCTTCAGTTCAGAGCAGTACGAATGATAACGTGGCTTTATATTTCTGGACCTGATTCTGAATCCGTGAAGTGAACAGTGTACATTAGTTAAAAAATCGAAACGCAGATTAACTGCATTTAATTACAAATAATTATGTGAAAATTGTTAGTACTTTTTGTTCTATACATATAAATTATTGAGCATTTCAATACAAACTTTTTGAATTAAAAAACTTTTAAACTTTTATCATCAAACTTTAAAATTGAAGACTTGCATTATGATTGCTTTTATTTTCTATTAAGATTTTATTATTTCAAATGGAAAAATTTTAGGTACAGGTAATTCCAATTATTTTATTTACAGCCTAAGGTGCTAAAACTTATTAATAAATGTTATTATTTAAATATTGCTATAACAAAATCGAACTAAAAACTTTAATTTTCAACCCACCCCCACCTTCCTGCAGTGCCTCAAATATGACCCAAAAATTTAAAAAAACTACATTTTTACGTATTATTGTGACTTGTTAGCAATTTCCGTCATCTATTACGTACAAATAATTACTAATGGACAATGTAAATATTAACAATGACTTTTTATACAATTTTCAATTGTTTAAACAAATGTAAATTATTTGAACAATTTTTGTATTTCAAAAAGTGTAAAAAACAATCGTATCTTCTTATTGAAATGCCATTGTTTCGAATAGGGCATTTTTCTTAAAATATTGTGTAATTATTTAAACGACTATTAATTGTTTATTTTCAACTTTTTTTAAAGTTGAGCCATAGATGTAACAATATTTGTTTCTCAAGCAATTATTTTTCGATAACTAAAAAAATGAAAAAAAATAGAACACCTAAAATTTATCAAGATTTTAGAAGTATTTTTCAAAAGTAATTATTTAAACAAATTATATTTGTTTAAATAATTAAAAAGTGATTAATATATTCTTTCTATGCACTATATAGTCAGAAACATAGTTGTATGCGTTTTATTTTATTTTTTTAGTTGTCGAAAAAAAACTGCTTCAGCATATAAATTTTGTTTACACAAATATAAGTTTATAAAACATAAAAAGAAATGTTTCAAAATTGTTTAACTATGCAACAAAACTTAGTATAGGATACTAATTTGAAAAGAAAATTGATATCACAAGCTGAATTTTTGGAAATTTTGAAAATAGACAATACATAATTATTTAAATAATTACATAATGTTTTTCGATCAATTTACTACTGCAAAAAATAACAAACAATAATATTTAAATCAGAAAATACGATTATTTTTAACATTTTTTGGGAATAAATAATTGTTTGAATAATTTACATTTGCCTTTTTTTACTACAATTTATTTTAAGAAAATATTTCAAAAAATATCAAAACATTCCGAAAAAATTCGAAAATTTCCAAAAAAAGATTCTGAAAGATTTTAAATCATTTTTTTAATGTTGCAGAATTTTTCAAAATTTAAGGAAAAATTTGAATTATTTTAAAAAATATTTAGTAGTTCAAACAAAAATTTATTTCAAATGATGAATCGTTCTTTATTTTAAAATATACATAAATTGTGATAGAATTCAATTGATGTAACTTTTAAATGTTATATACAAACTTAATTATTTTTATATAACGTATGGAGTTCAATCTTATCTTTGTCAATTTATGTGTAATGAGTCTTACATGATTTAAATAATATTACTTGATGAAAATATAATTACATTCGCCGAAGACTCATAAACGAATATCAGTGAATCATCCTCGTGATTTTATTTATTTTTTAAATAAAACAGTTAATTAGCTAAGAGTGTATAAATTTTTTATTGCTGCAAGTTGTCCTAATAAAAACAAGAAATAGATAGAGAAAATGTGCGTTAAAACATTTTTGAAAAAAATTAATATTCAAGTTAGGTATTTGCAAGAGCTTTACGGTAGAATACTCCATTAGTTCCCCAACTAAACATTCCTATATAGGTTACTATATAGGATCCTATATAGGAGCCTACATAGGATCCTATATAGGATCCTACATAGGATGCTATATGTTTCACATATAGGTGCAACCTATAGGAAAGGACATAGGATCCTATATAGGTGCTTGTATAGGGCACTCCCAAATAAGGTTCCTAATAGTGCCTAACTGATGGTACCTAATTAATTATACCTCATGGTACCTAATGGTACGTATGTCTCTAGGTGCTCCTGGAGGAACAAAAAAACTTCTGCGCAGCCGTAGGTGCTATAAAATAGTACTGCGCATCTGGATATGGTCCCATGCTGAAACATATACAGGATCCTATATAGGATCTTATACAGGAACCTATATAAGATCATTTATAGGATCCTGTGTCATTTCCTATAGGTGGCACCTATAGGTGAAACACATAAGATCATGTAGGACACATGTAGGATCCTGTATAGGATCCGATGTAGGTTCCTATATAGGAACCTACATAGGAATTTTCAGTAGGGTCGAGAGAGTGAAACGCGCTGTACGATAGAACGAGAGAAAAGGGATCCTCGCCTTTATTTTATAATCTTCGTTGATTGGAAGATCTTACTCAAATTTTATGAAAACCCAAGGGAAAGTTTTAAGGAACCTTTTCACGGAGGCCTTTTTTGAATTAATCGTGGAATTAATATTTTTTCAATAATTAATTTCTAGATACTTTGTTAGTTAATGGAAAATTTAATTGGTTGATAACCTTGATACGAACTCGATGTATCAAATTAATTCAACGAATAATTCAAAACAGGTCACCGTGAAAACGTACCCTGAGAAGGACGTGAGAGTTAAACTGACCTGACTCGAGCAGGACTACAAAAAAGGGTCAACTATGTGTGAATAATCCGTGTGATACGGGCGACTGTCAACTTTATGGCAAGAGCGACTTACCAGCTTCTTAGTTGAGACAGCAGAGCTGTTTTCAGGGAACATTGCTACACTGTAAAAATTACGACATTTTTACGACATCCTATGTCCGTGTCGTTTCGGTGTCTTTACGATATCGTAAAAAAATCGTCAGATCATACGACGTTTTTACGATATCGTAAAGACACCTTAACGACATGGACATAGGACATCCTAAAGTTGTCGTAAAGATGTCGTAAAGATGTCGTAACGATGTCGCAAAGACGTTGCGAAATTTTGTGCCCGCTGGGTTTCTATTTTATAACGAAAATTTCTACACCTTTTAGAAAATTCACATTCGTTCTTTTAATATTCCACACTTGTATAATTTTCGTGATTGAGCTTTTTTCGCTCTTTTGTTATCCCCATGTCATATGAGCAAATGTGCAGTTGGATTTGCAGAATTTATTTTGCTCCCTTTCGGTGAAACAATCAAGGTAAGTGACTGATTTTCACTTATACTATAATAATAACTGTGTTCATTATGCTTTTGGGTAATTATAAACATATTTTTTATCCTCTTCAAGTGATTGAAGTATTTGAGGTTATATTTGGGATATTTGATTATTTATAATTCGTTTGTTATTATTATTAGTTGATATTGATTTTATTATTATATTATTTATTTGCTCATTTGAGATTGATATTTTGGATATTTTTGTAGACTTACCCAATCAATTGATTGTGAAAGGGATAGTATATCTGATTAATGAACTTTTTAAAACAATAAATTCCAAATAAATCAAAAGACATAACTGAAAATTATTACGTTTTGACTGACTTTGCTATTCAGTTTAGAAAAGATGTGCAAAGGAATGTATAATTGTAATTTATATTTACAATTTCAATATATAGAAAGGAAGTGTCTTGCAATTTTAAGGTAGAATATGTTGAATAGCCTTTAATATCAATCTAAATTGATTTTTGCATTAAATTTATTTTTTACTTATTTATGAACGCTTATTTCTATAACACATCTACAAAAGAATATTATTTATTTTGAAAATAAAATAAAAAATATTTGATAATGTTGAATAGCAATTTTCATAATGGTATACATATTTTTTTTAAAATACGGCTAGGACTAAATCCATCTCAAATCAGACAAATTGAAAAGTGCAGAGCAAAATAACATCTAAAACGCCTAACCATAGAGTGAAGTCTTTTCTACTTTTTCTAGAATTTACCTGGCGAAAATTTTGTATAGGAATTCATTCCGAAACAATATGAATCATTCTGATTATAATGCAATATTTGGTCACTGTTTCAAATATAAAATTTTTCTAAAAACATTATGCAAACATTTAAACGACTCTTTATTGTTTCTTTTCAAAATCTCTGAAAGTTGAGACACAGATGTCCACTTTTTTCAAATTAGTATCCTATGCTACTTTTAGCTGAATAATAACGTAGTTTCGATACATTTCTTCTAATGTTTACCAAATTTTAATTTGTTTACACAAATTTTTTTCCTCAAGCAATTATTTTTTGATGAATTTACCTGGCAAAAATTTCGTATATGAATTCATTCCGAAACAATCAGAATCATTCTGCAATTTTTATTCGAACCAATCTGAATCTATCTAAACCAATCCAAGAAAAGTTCTTCATTTCGTTCAATTAAAATCGGTAAAAAATTAATCCTATTCAGACCGAACTTTTAATCCGAATCAATCGGAACAAAATTATCAATCCGAAATCTGATTGACCTAAACCAATTGTATATCCGAATGAATCCAATTCAATCTGAACTCGGATTCATTCGGATTGCAAATTCAGTATATATCGATCTGAGTTCGGATTGATTCAGATTGGAAATTTTGTTTCGATTGCAAGTTCAGATTGAACCGGATTGAGTCTGATTAATTGTTAACCGATCAAAATCGAACGAAATGCAGATTTTTTCGGATTGGTTTGGATTTATTGAGGTTGGCGCGAATACAGATTTCGGAATAATTCGGAATGAATTTCTATCCGAAACTTTTGCCAGGGTTGTAGGGTATAATCAGCATTTATGCAAGAACATTAAAAAAGTGTTGTGATACATTAAATGCATATAATTTTTTTTTTTAAATAGGTAATGATTTTGTTTGCAACGTGCCATATCCCATATTTCACGAGTACATATATTGTCATATATGTACAATCATAGATATTTATAATATGGTAAATTAGTTTTTATGAGCGGTTTACGTACAGAAGACTGTATCACAATCTGTACCTTCAGAATAATAAGTTACTTGTATGAATGAGAGCAACTTATAGAAAAATTGTGATAAATGCTTATAGTTACATATGTATTTTTATTTATATTAAGGAAGTGTGTCACAATCTCTGCCTCCAGATTAAGGGCATTCTAACTAAATTCTGGATACAAAATTAAATTCAATTTATTCATTTGGTCAACTAATATTATAATTAGATGTTGTTTTACTCTATAGTCATTTTCTGTTTTTAACTAGAAGTTTGTCTATAAAGCGAAAAAATATTTAATTTAAATACTATTCGCATAAAAAGAAAAAATCGATGTCTGCTTTAAATTAAATTTTTATTTTTAGTTTTATTTTTATTAAAATTTTATATCAGATGGGTTCAAACACTCTCAATAAATTACTTGCACAATAATAAAGACAACGCATATAGAAAAATTGTGATAATAATTATATTTTGAATTTGTACAATAAATATAAAAATACAGTGTCCTTTTTACTGGACCGATTTTTATTTTATTTTTATAATTTAATACATTTTCATTTATTTAGGTCTTATTTTTAGAATCTATTAAAATCAAAATATTTGTTACGGTGCATGTACCGTTTCTATATGTCGAAATGTGAAAATACATTTTCATAGAAATACTGTATCTTTCAGTGGAAAAATTCACGAAATGTGTAAATTTATTAGAAGACAGAAATTGTCCACTATTCGTTGTCAGTTTTATATAGCCTGTTAAAATTCAGTCTAGTTGAGAAGTTTATACTTTCGTGTGTAATTTTTAACATTTCTATAATAATTTCACGTTGCGTGTGAGTCTACTTTTTACATACGTCTAGCGTATTAAAATTCGACAACCTTTTTTTACAGTGTAGCGAAACATCTTGGAAAAGTTTTCTTTAGAATCTATCCAACGGAATTTTCAGAAAACAGGAAAAACTTTGCACAATCGCGCATAGATGACATAATATAGAGAATTTCTGCGTACAATAAAGATTAAGTTTAAGATCATCCGATTTAAATATCAGACAAAATGCAGATCTTGGGAAATATTTCAAACCCTGGAATCAATAGAAAATTTTCCGTATTGTCATCCAAAATATCACTACAGTTTTATCTGCTGATTTCGGACAAATTGAAATAGGTTTTAGAAAAGCAAAACGTTTAAAAATGATAAATATAGTATAGTATTATATTCACCTATAAAATTAAGGACGACCATCCAGGAAAAAACCAGAGTATAAGCGATCACCATTTTTTTCTAATTAGAGCAAAAACTGACTAATGCGTTAATGAAGAATTTGGTTAAAAGGGTATTTACTGAATATTCTAGCGTTTCATTCGA
>NC_046661.1:96154341-96158036 GCF_010883055.1 Belonocnema kinseyi
TTGTCGTTATCTCGAAGATTATAGCCATTAAGCTTTGTCGTCTAAGATGTTGATAATAATGTTTCATAAATCAGTCTAAGGGAAGAAATAGCGCTCGAATAGCGCTTTCTTAAAAATCTGAGTATCAATAAGAAATTATTAAAAATATTTACAAAGGTTTTAAACATTTTTGTGAAGTTGTCTACTTTCAAAAATACTGTTCAAAAATACAAAAACAAGATTTTTTAAAGTTATTCAGACACAATAGCCATCCCAAAATTAAGAAAGCTTTGTTTCAAAATAATTGTTTTTAAAGAAATTATGACCCAACAAAAGAAGTGAGCTATATCGCTTTTCACGAAATTTCTGGTTTAAGGTAGTTGTCATTATTGATGGGATTTTTTTAACAAGAGGAAAGATTATTATTCATGGAAAAATTTTGATCATACACAAATATTATTTATTGAGCAAATTTTAGTATTAGCCAAAATTTTAATTCGTGTCGCATTTATATTTCATTCTTATCGCTAAAATTATAAAATTGAAGTAATTAGCTAGACACTTAAAAAAACAATTCGTTGCTTTTTTGTCAAACCCAATTTTTAAAAATTAATTTTTCAATGCACGAACCCACCAACCTACCAATTCTTGAAAGTATAGTAAAATACATTTTCCTAAAACCTGCTTACCCGCGAATTACATTTCTCATTTTTTTGAATTACAGATATGAAAAATTCTACTTTGATTCCTCATTTTGTTAAATTTTCAAAACAAATTTAGTGATTTTGAAAAATTCTATGAACAAGATGTAACCGTCAAATTGCTTTGTCAAATTTTTTGACTCGCGCCGTTAAAATGCATGTTTTTATTTTAATTATTTAAATTAAAAGAACTATTAACACAGGCATGCTCCACGGTTCTATCGTTTTCCAAAGTTACATAAATCAAACTATCCTTTAAAATATATTATCTCTTTCCCTGATTCCCCGCTAAAAAATTTAACAAAAGAAGAAGTCGGCATATTGTCGATTTAATGGATAATTCTATCAGCAACTTTTTGGTTTGCTTGTGGGCTCTCCCATCTTTGCCGCAGCTAGCAAAATTTTCACGGAAGGTATTGAAAGTGAACTTTGTTATAAAATAGATTCTAAAGTTGTATTTTATTATCAATGCATCGATGTTACACATCTCTGCTTTCCAAAAAATAAGGTTAACAATATTTTAAACATTAAAAAATACAATACATTATTAGTCTCACAACTCATAATTGAAAATAATAAAATTATCACCAATTGGTATCACAAACCAATACAATCAAGGAGCTTTTCTTAACTTTCCTTCTCAACATTCAATCCATAAAAAAATAAAAAAATTGGCGTTATTATTTAAATATTTCAGTTAGTAAAAAATATTAACTGAACGAAAAAAGATCGTTATTTGGTTGAAAGAAATAAAATATTTGTATTTAAAAATAGGTATTTCCAAAATTGAGATGACGGATGCAACATCTCGACAAGCGCTCGAAACCGCGTCAAAGCATTGTCCATCTGGGAAAATTTATCGACAAAAAAAGTGGTCGAAACGTAAAATAAAATATACATTCGTATTCAGCTTGACGCGGCCGACAAATTTTTTTTATGAAACTTTCTGATTCTATAATTATTACTAAAGATAAACAATAACAGTTGCAAGGTCAAGTTAAGATCTGAAATATGGAGAGGTGCAAAGGGCTTGGGGAAAACAATGGTTCAAATGCATGGAACAAAACATTACTTCTGTAATTTATTTAAATTGATCATCGTTATTATCATTTTATTATTTCATTAAATAGTAATTCGAAAATTAAAACTATTTTTCAAATACGCTTATATAGAAACAATTAGCTTTTACGAAAGTATTAGCAAAATAGGACAAAACTGAACTGAATCCCATACATTTGATCCATTGTTTTCCCCTCAGCAATCTACGAAGTAAAGTCAGCTGTTTATTGAAGTGAAAATAACTAATATTAACAATGGAAGAAATTTTTACCGAAATAAAGGAAAATTCTACTTCTCACTGGTGTTTTATGCCTGGGTGCCAAAACACCTTTGAAATTACTTCCCAGTGGGCACAACATTTGGTGACGTCTTTACGACATCGTTACGACACCTTTAAGACATCTTTACGACATCCTATGTCCATATCGTTTCGGTGTCTTTGCGATATCGTAAAGACATCGTCAGATCATACGACTTATTTACGATATCGTAAAGAGGCCTTAGCGACATGGACATAGGATGTCGTAAAGTTGTCGTGAAGATGTCGTAACGATGTCGTAAAGACGTCGCCAAACTTTGTGCCCACTGGCACTTTTTGTCCCAAAAAGCTCACGAAGGAAAAAGTTGTTGGAAATAGTGCAACGTTACACTTTCTGATTTTGGTTATGTTTTGTTTTGCAGATCTCTTTGGCGTCAGTAATTTTTAATTATTTATAAAAAATAGTTTTGACGTTTATTGTCATAATGCAAGTGAACGGCTGATCATAATACTGATCATTGTTTTTGGGAATTTTTGTGTAAACAGAGGCTGGAGTTTTCTAACCTCGAACCATGCGATATATTTATTTCAATGTTTCTACAATAATTAAATTTTGTGAACACTTATTCCATCACAAAATTATTGTTTTCAATTATAAAAATAAAAAGGAGGGATAGTAAGGTTTTTTTAACCTCTGCAAAGAACATGTCCAATTTATCCGCCTAAAGAACGGATAAATACTGGTTCCACAGATCGGTATTCCCTGCAGAGGATTAAATATTTTTTTCTATGAATAGACTTTTGAATTTTCTGATCTCAACAATAATAATGAAGCAGTATTAATAATATATCTTCAAATATATCGTTTGTTACTTATGTTTGGTTCTACTGATAGATCTCACGTATTTTCGAATTTAATTCAAGAAAGTTACAGTCTTTGAGATGCAATTAACTTAAACTCATATTTTTAATAATTTCTGTAAAGGATATGTGTATTTACTTATGTTTTCGTTTTATCGCCGCGTATTTCGACAGTATTGAAATACTCACTTTCAGCAACAAAAAATTCACTTATCATTAAAACATTCACTTTATGAAAGGTACCTGATCACGCTCTAACATATAGAGTCATGTTTAAACCTCAAAATTTGTTTACAAATCGCTTCGGAAAATAATTGTAGGCTTAAATATCCCTACGTTTGTACACCGGTTTGGGACTTGGAAAACATCTGACGTCACACGTCACTCGCCAATCAAAACTTGTACAAATCACGTAGTTTTTAAGCATTTTTAAGCGTCTTTTTATTAATTATTATAATTATTTAAAACGCCAAAATAATTTTTAGACCAACATTTTGAATTTAACAATACTGAAATAATAATTTCATAATAATAAAAATAATTTGTCAACGAAAACAATTTGTTCAGAAATGACTCTATTGGGAAATCGATTGAGTCAAATATCATTTCAAATCAGGACAATATTTTCATTAAACAAACTGAACTCCATCGATTAAAGTTAAAGTTTTTTTAAGTGGAAGACATCATTTTTAAGTACAACGTACCGTACTTTAAATTTCACCAAATATTTCTAGGTACGAGGGTAGTTCAATAAGTCCTTAGAATGACCAACAGATGGCGCGCGAATCGCTCCAAATCATCTGTTTTCAGTCAGCACCACTCCCGATTAGATATAT
>NC_046661.1:96158136-96166442 GCF_010883055.1 Belonocnema kinseyi
GAACTTCCGAAAACGCACTTTTCTGAAGGATTAAAAAAACTTGAAAAGCGATTGACCAAGTGTATAGAGCTCCAAGGAGATTATGTTGAAAGATAAAAAAAATTTACCAAAAAAAAATTGTTTTTATACTTCATTCTAAGGACTTATTGAACTACCCTCGTAACAATGAAGTGAGTTTTTAGTTTAAGAAAATATAACTGTAATCCTAAAATGCGATATATTTTTTAAGTAAGTATGTAACAAAGTGGCGGGCATTATTACACTATTAAGCCACTTCCCTTTCGGGGTGGGCGTGACTCACTTGGTGGTAAAGGAGTATTGTGGGGAAGGGATAGAGAATTTTTCAGATTGATCCAGAATTCTCGTGTTATTTATGTAAATAATACATTCGTTTCGCAACACTTCTCCGACCCAGGTTGCTGATCAATCTCTCTAGCAATCACTTTAAGTGAAGATCCTCACAAAGTCGTTATGTAAGGTTCCCCACTTGGGTCCATTAGTGGCATACTTCTCTAGCTTCTTTTATCTCCATGCATTTTTTCATGCAGGCTCTCGTGTTTCTGCGACTTCTTATGTCTCTTCAAACTAGGGTCTCATTCACGCATTCTAACCATTCTTTCCGCGGGCTACCTCTGGACACGCTACCATTTACTTTACCTTGACACACTTGTTTCGTTAGTCGTTCATTTGGCATTTTCTCAACATGTCCCGACCATCTTAACCGACCTCTTTCCCATATGTCTACTAGCGTCTCTTCTGTAATACATTCTTTTAGAATTATCTCGTTACTTACTTTGTCCATCAGAGTTTTCCCGCATATTATGCGCATGAATCTTATGTCAATTGCGTTAATTTTACTCTGATCTTTTTCTTGATAAGTCCATGTCTCGCTACCGTATAGTATAGTCGGCACAAATTTAGAATTATGTATTGCAATTTTAGCTTTATTTGATATATTTTTACTTCTGATAAGGGGACCTGCTCTACCAATAACCTTACCTTCGTTTATGCGTCTATCTAATTCTACATCTATCTTCCCGTCCCTAGTAAATAAGCTACCAAGGTATACGAACTTATCAACTTGTTCAATTCTCTCATCATTTATTAAAATATTGCATAGCGTTTTCTCACTCTTTCCTTCGAACACCGTAGTTTTTGTTTTATTTGCGTTAATGTTGAGGCCCATGCTCTTCATGCTTGCATCTAATTTGTTCAACATTATTTGTAAGTCTTCGACAGACTCTGCCATAACAACCTTATCATCTGCAAACGCTAACCCACGTACCCTTGCTGTTGCGAGACCCACACACTCTTGGTCGAAAAGAGCTATTCTTAAACGCTTGTCCATAAATAATATAAATAACTATGAAGACATGACGCATCTTTGTCTAACTCCTTTGTTGTCCATTAACCCTTACACTCGCTTTGCTATCCATATATATTGTTTTTATAGCTTGTAGGATCCATCCATTGACTCCATACTCTTTCAGGACTTCCCAAATTTTATTTCTATCTACAATTTTTTGAAGATAAGCTTTTTAAACCAAACAATTCTAGTTTCAAGGTGTCAAAAATTAAACTTTTTTAGAATATAGGATTTAAAACTGTACTTTTAAATTTAAATTATAAACATTTTACCGATAATTCAAATAGAGGTATGTTCTATCATGTAGTATTAAGTGATATTTAAAGTGATTAAAGAGATATTTCTAGACCATTAACTCAAATTTCTGCATTAATATTCGTTACGTAAGTTAATTCTCCATACCAGAACTTATCCGAATTAATCCAAAACGATCAGAAGCAAGTTTTCAATCCTATCTCATATAGATATAATGTTCAATATTTAGGCCCCACGCTCTTTTTTAGGTCACATTATTAAACTTTCACTCGGGTGAACCCGGTTATACATCATAGCCACGGACTAAGTCAAGTGACTAATGAGATTAGAATTTTATAAATTAATTTAATACGTGGCTTGAAACCTCCTGCGATGATGTTGTAGACATACAATGATGACCGGCTGCGAGAGTTGGAGCTGAGAACAGTGTCCTCTGGATGCTTTTTAGAGCTGCTAGCTGCTTCTCCACGGGTTTTTAGTCGGTACCTTCCTGATGGTCAAGAAAGTTTCTTACAATGCGACAGGTGTTTAGTAAGACCGCCTTCTGAGCTACTGTTAATACCCTACTGACTCCTAAATGTTTAAGATGTTCAGCGTACATCTTGCGTGCACATTGCCTGTAACCGAAATCACAATACGAAGAATAGATGCATGATTCACATTCTTCCATATGGTCTTTACTTTATACCTTAACTCGCTATACTTTTGGATCTTGGTTGTATAGGTTGACTACAAATTTCGGTTAAGTGGACAAGAAATGTCGATGATGTAGAGTCTTCTACCTTTTTTTCTCGCATCGTGATATCAGGTAGATTGGCACGGATGTAATTATCCGTTTGGATAGTAACGTCCCAATATAAGATGTAATCTTCGACTTCTAAAACGGTCTTGGGAATGTATCTATAGAAAGGAATCCATTCTTTTAAGAGTATAATTTCCGCTACATCATTATGCCTGGGCGTATATTCATTATAAGCCATCACGTGACAGCTATTAATAATAATCTCCATACCGAAGGTGTTCTCGCGTTGGTATCGCGGTAGGGCTTGAGCTTTCCTCTCATGACTTTAACGGCTATGTTGGCGGTAGCACAGCTACTGACAGCGTTTCCCATTCCAGATAGGCTAATAACAAAGATTAGAAGGACTGAGAAGAAGACCAAAACGCAAATAATAACAGAAAGTATATTGAAGATATAGAAACGCTTGTCGCTTACCGAGGATCGTCGGAACGCCCCTGGGACCACAGCCGAGGGCCACAGCATGCGCGGGAAGGTGGCGATAGTGAGCTGCGAGATGGTCAGGCAGATCTCACTAATCAAACATCTGGCCAGCAAGAACATCTGCGACAAACGGGAAGCATTGGAACATCAACTGTGACTGCTGAGGATGCTTCGGCTAGCGTTAGCTATTTGCACTCAACCACCTCGAAAGAAATGACCATGGGAGAGTATCAAGTTGGACACCGCAATGAAAGAGGACGTGGTGCGTCTCTATTACAAATGTTCGAAGTTTAAAACGAAAATAGAAAAAGGATACAATTTAAGAACGAAATTTGCTGCAAAGTATCCTAATCTACAGAAAGTCGCACTGATAAGAGATCTTATCGCTAAGGTGAAGGACATCAGGGCTTATTTACACATCACAGAAGACCGAGTAATGGAGATAAAACAACAGGTTGATTTGGAGGGGAAAAACAACGGCAATGAACATTCGTTAGAGGAAGCCGCGTTACGCAGTCTAGTAGGGGCAATTGACATTGTCCGCCAACCTATTGATGATCCATCACCACCACATCATCCAGAGGGTGAATGGCCTTATACAACTAGAGGCAGAAGCAGAGGTTTAGCAACCAAAAAAGCGACGAAAATGGACATACCACATGAACAGAGATGTTATGCGCCTTTATTTTTTGGCAGAGAAATGTGGGAAAAGTGTGAGGAAAGAACATCAAAGACTCTTCTTACTTAAATACCCTGAGCTAGCCACAAAAATAAATGAGCAGAATCTGGCAGATCAAAAACGCTAAATATCTGTAAACAGATTGCTTTCGGCTGTTGAAATAGCTGCTATCAAAATAGAAGTGGAACAGCAGCTTCCTATTTATGAACTCCTCTTGGAAGATGGGGACAACGAAGACTTGAGTAAAGCTGAAGGCATAGATGCTAGGGATAATGAACATTATGTACCTGATCCATTAGAATTACATTCGGATATTAATAACGATAATGTGGATAGCAAAATCTCAGAAAAACTACAGCGACTTGAAAGGAATTTTGGTTATGCTCTACGAGAGTTTAGATATGTAGAAACAACACTAAGGCATTCTCTGCCCGAAATGAACGTGACATTACTATTTTGTTTCAAGCTCTTACTCGGGTGAACCCGGTGTTACATCATAGCGACGGACAAAGTCAAGACACTGACGAGATAGGGATTTTATAGATTAATTTAATACGATGCTTGAGACCTCCTGCGATGATGTTGTAGGTATACACTAACGAGCGGCCGCCAGCGTTGGAGATGACAAAAGTTACCTCTGGATGCTTATTATTATTATTATTATTATTATTGTTATTATTATTATTATTGTTATTGTTTTTAAAAACTTTTATTTGGGTGAACCCGGTTTTCCATCAAAGCCACGGACTAAGTCAAGTCACTGATGAAATGAGGATGTTATAAGTTAATTTAATACGATGCTTCAAACCTTCTGCGATTATGTTTTAGGTATACAGTTATTAGCATGTTGTAGCTTGGAGCTCTCCCTTACTGCTGCAATACTTAAATAGCGGCCGCGAGCGTTGAAGGTGACAATAGTCACCTTTGGATACTTGTTTAGAACTATCATCTGCCACTCCACACGTTTTTAGACGCTTTCTCCTAAATGGACTCCTTAATGTTTAAGATATGGTCTTTAGTTCATGCCTTAACTCGCTATAGTTACAGATTTTAGGTGTATAGGTTGACTGCAAATTTCCGTTAAGTGGACAAGCAATTTCAATTATGTAAACTGTTTCACCTTTTTTCGCTCATCACGATGTCAGGTAGGTTGGCACGGATGTAATGATTCGTTTAAATAGGAACATCTCAATATTAGATGTAATCTTTGTTTTCTGAAATGGGCGTTGGAATGTATCTATAGAAAGACATCCATTCTGTTAAGAGTCCTGTGTTTAGGCCAAGTCTTTGATGTATAGCGCCTGCTACATCATTATGTCTGCGCGTATATTCTCTCTGAGCTATTAGACACAGCCATTAATAATGTGCTTGATGGATTCGTTTGTATTTCTAAATAATCGGTAACGGTCAACCACGTCTTGATGTAAAACGTGTTTGCAATTATTTCTGGTGCTGTCAACCTTGTCTTGTATCGAGAGGAAGAATCCTTTCATTGCTGGATAAAGAGCTCCCTCTCTCAGGCAAATATTGGATACATCAGTATCCACTTCATGTTGATCTAACGTTTTGGGATAATCGCCGTGAATAGCTTCCTCTCTTCATTGGAATTATATCTCCTCTATAGGTTTTGCCCTGATATTCAAGGCCTTATCAGAGGAAAAATTCAAGGGCGTGTGGTCAAGATCCGCTTTACAGGTTGTGCTGTAAAGCGCAACTTCTCGTTTGCTGTTAAAATAGTCTCGCAACTGTATAACCTAAGATTTACACAGTTTTTTACATCTAGAACGCCCCACCCCCTTTATGTTGTGGTAGAACTATCCTTTCAATCGCTAAACTAATGTGGTGCATTCAGTGCTTCTTTATTTCTACGCGGACGATTCTGTTTAACTTTTCAAGTTCCGCGATAGACCATTAGATGAGCTCGAAGGATTACGTGAGGATAGAGATGACATATGTGGTGATTGCCCTGATTTTATTTGCCGAGTTGAGAAAACTTTTCATAATCAATCTGTGTCTCTTAGTGAAGGCAGTCGTTAGGCTACTCTTACCAATGGTATGCTGAATACCCTTAGATTCAAGAATAACCAGATATTTATATGATTCACGCGCAGCATTGCCTCGATGTTATTTTCGAAGACATTCTCTAACTCTCCGGTCCCTAATTCCTCTCTGATTAAATGCACTCTTATGCATTTATCTAGTCCGAACTCCATGTCGATATCATGGGAAAACTACTTTGTGACATCGGTTACCTGCTGCAGTTTCTTGGCTTTATATCATCCATGTACAGAAGATGGGTCACTTGATGACCATTCTCATCATTATGAATTCCGAGTTCAACGATTAACAGAACTATAGTGCACTGAGGGAGTCGGCTTGAAATATACTTGTCGTAATGCGTATTTTTTTTCTTATGCTGGGTTATCCATAATCAAACTCTTTGATTCTTGTTCCGCAGAGCCTCATCGCACGGCTTAGAAAGTCAATTATACCTATACAGATTTTGTAAATCTTTAAGACTTCAAGAAAATAGTCATGCGGTACTGAAAGAAACGCTTGCTTGTAATCAATGTATGCCTTGTGTAAGTTGCTTTGATGCTTACGAGCTTGAGTCATGATAACAGCCTCTATAGTGACTAGATCTTTATAGCCTCGCGAATTATTACAACATTCTTTTTATTCTTCTGTAACGATGACATTCTCATTGCAATGAGAATATACCTTATCTTAAATAATAGCTGTAATACATTTATAAATTTTGGGAAGACAGGTTATCTGTCGAAATTCAGATAAATCTTGAGCGTGTGGTTTTTTAGGTAACATATACGTATACCTCTGTATATAACACATCGTTCAATAAGTCCCGAGACTAACCCAGAGATGATGCTAGTAGTACCAAACTAGCCAAGTTTTCCTAAAGTGCGAAGCTTCACATGAAACGTGTAAAAATTTCACGTCGATTGGACCACAAACAGCAGAGTTATCGAGGTTAGAGTAAAGTCACTTTGTAATTTGTTTGAAAAATGGAACAAAGCGAGTTTCGCGTGTTGATTAAAAATTGCTTTTTAATGGGTAAAAACACCGTAGAAGCCCAGCAGTGGCTTGAAAAACGTTATCCGGACTCCTCTCCATCCACATCAACGAATTGTCGTCGGTATGCTGTGTTTAAACGTGGTCGTACGGACACAAACGATGCGGAACGTTCGGGTAGGCCATTGGAAGCCGTTACACCGGAAAATGTGACTGAAGTTTTAAAAATCGTAGTGAAAAATCGCAAAGTAAAGGTCTGTGGGATTGTAGAAATGGCACAGATATCATCTGAAAGCGTATTTACAATCCTTCATGAAAAATTGAGCATGAAAAAGGTTTTTTCCAAGTGGGTGCCGCGATTGCTTTCAATGGACCATGCCACAAGTCCATGAAAACAATGACAAAAATCAACGAGTTGGGCTTTAATTTGCTTCTCCACCCCCCGTATTCGCCATATTTAGCACCTAGCGACTACTGGCTCTTTGCTGATCTCAAAAAAATGCTCCAGGGAAAAAAAATTTGGCTTGAATAAGCAGGTCATTGCCGAAACTGAAGCATATTTTGAAGCAAAGCATAAATCTTTCTATAAACATGGTATAGAAATGTTGGAAAGGTGTTGGAAAGATTGTATCGCTCTAAAAGGAGATTATGTTGATGAATAAAAATGATTTTTGAAAAAAAAAAATTGTTTTCGTTGTTAGTCTCGGGACTTATTGAACGATGTGTTACGTACATCTCTGTTCATATGGTATGTCTATTTTCGTCGATTTTTTGGTTGCTGAACCTCTGCTTCTGTCTTTCGTTGTATAAGGTCATCCATCTCTGGATGAAGTGGTGGTGTTGTATCATCAATAGGTTGACGAAAAACATTAATTGCCCCTGCTTGACTGTGTAACGCGACTTTCGGTAACGGATGTTCATTGCCGTTGTTTTTCTACGCCAAATCAACCTATTGTTTTATCTCCGTTGCTCGGTCTTCTGTGATGTGTATATAAGTTCTGATGTCCTTTACCTTAGCGATAAGCTCTCTTATTGCGACTTCCTGTATTTTAGGATACTTTGCAGTAACTTTCGTTTTTAAATTGTATTCTTTTTACCTCTTCCTTTCAAACTTCGCACCTTCGTAATAGAGACGCAACAGTTCTTGCTGAGGAGCTGTTTGATTGGTGAGATCTGCTTCACCATCTAGCAGCTCACCATTGCCACCGTCCTGCATGCTGTGACCCCTAGCTGTGGCTCAAGGGGCGCACAGTGGGGTGAAATCGGAAAACGAGGTTCAAAATGACATTTAAAACGCAATTATGCACCGATTTTAGAATTTTTTTTTTGAAAAATTCAGAACTAAATTTTTCAGAAAATGGTGAGAGTAGATTTTTTATTTTTTTGTTTATTTAATTTTTATTTTAATGCAAACATCGAAAAAAATGTCGATTTTTCTAATTTCATTTTTTATCTTCTAGACAAAATTTTTCTTATACTTCTCGTCCACATTTTGGCCGTTTTTAGGCGAAAAGAAACCGTTTTTTCTTTCTACCTTGTTGCAATTGTGTTGCCAGTGATGTTTTCTGAAAAAAATTTGCCACCTATCAATATTTGTTTATTTATAAACAAATTATATAAACAAATGCACATTTTGGCCGTTTTTGGGCGACAAGGAACCGTTTTTTCTTCCTATTGTATTGCAATTATATTGGCAGTGATTTTTTCGAAAAAAAATTTGCCACCCATAAATATTCGTTCATTTTATAAACAAA
>NC_046661.1:96166542-96172996 GCF_010883055.1 Belonocnema kinseyi
AAATTAGAAAAATCGACATTTTTTTCGATGTTTGCATTAAAATAAAAATTAAATAAACAAAAAAATAAAAAATCTACTCTCACCATTTTCTGAAAAATTTAGCTCTGAGCTTAAAAAAAAAAAATTTCTAAAATCGGTGCATAATTGCGTTCTAAATGTCATTTTGAACCTCGTTTTCCGATTTCACCCCACTGTGGGGCGCCTCGACGATCGTCGGGAAGCGACAATCGTTTCAATATCTTTAATATACTCTCCATTATTATTTGGGTTTTTGGGTTCTTCTTACTCCCTCTCATCTTCGTTACCAGCCTATCTGGCATGGGAATTCCTGTGAGTAGCAGTGCTACCCCGCCAACATAACCGTGAAAGTCATGATTAGAAAACTCAAGCCCTACCGCGAGATCCTTGTTATTATTATGGTAATGGAAGTAAGTAGGAAATTTTAGGATGCCTTTTGCGGAATTCTTTCAACCAGTCCCATCTAGCCTTTCTTCTGCGTTGAATCTATGGGCTATACCATTTTTTTCAGGAAGCTCATATGCTCATTTCATTAAGTCTGTGCTCGTGAGCCCAAACAGTCGAGATTCTAGGTCCCTAATCTGTTCCACTAGTTTGTGTCCTAATTTTAATTTTTAGGTGGAAATTTTGACTGTTTTGCTTAAAATTACAATTCTTTTAGGTTGAGTATTAATTTTTGTTTAATCAATATGTAACTATTGTCCGCTCTCTGATTGATGCCGGACATAAGCTGGTAAGGGAATATTGATCATGGACATCAGCTTCCTCCACTTTTGGCACGTGTGAGTATTATTGAATTCGCGTCCGCTATCCCTGAATATTGCCGCTCGTCAGCCCCCCCCCCCCCGCAAATACGAAGTGTATATGTTTGCATTTTTTTTTTATTTCAATTCAACAAAGACGAACCGTTTCTGTACAAAAATTGATTCAGTAAGTATTTGATTCATTATTATATGATATCGAGTAAAAATAAGGAGAAACGGCACTATTCAGAGAGGCATTATTCAGAGAGCAGTCTGTATTACATTTTTTTTCAAAATGTATATTTATAATTATAAAATTTAGTTTTTCTGGTTTAAAATTCAATTGTAGAATTAAAAACTTAAATCTTTGGTTGAAAATTTAACTATTTTAAATTAACATTCTTGTGAAAATTAATTTTTCTTAATCAAACTTTTTTAAGTCCAATTAATATTTTTTGCTTGCAAATTAAGTTTTAATTAAAAATCTAACTTTTGTTCAGAATTAATCATTTTAATTAAACTTCAATTTTTTCTACTTAGAATTTTTACTGTTTTTTGTTAGAAAATCATTTGTTTGGGTTGAAAAGTCAATTACTTTTTTAAAACTTCGACTTTCTAACTTTCAAAACTCAACTCTTTTGTTGAACATTCGTATTATTAGGTAGAAAGTTAATCTTCCCGATTGGAAATGCATCTTTTTAGGTTGAATATTTAACTATTTAGATAAAAATTAATTTTTTTAAATTTTATTATTTTGTTGAAAATTGAGCTATATTGTTATATTCATCTTTTTGGTAAAAATAACCAACAATCACTTTTATTCTCTACTGTCCAACAGAAAAACCTAGTAAGTAACGATTGCCATAGAGACTATTTTCCGATACATGCGCGTGAGAAAATAACCTCTATGGCAAAAGTCACTTACTAGATTTTTCCGTTGGAAAGGAATTCTGCGGTAAATCTAACGGTTCTGGAGATTATTGCAAACAAATGGATAACACTTTTTTTAAAGTGCCAAAAAATAATTTATTTACTTATCTAACTTAAGATTTTCAACTATATCAAAGGATTTTACAGTATTCCACAGATTTTATGAAATTTTAAACTATTCCAAAATACTGAAAACATTTCCAATACTTTAACGGATAGTAAGAAATTTTTTTGGATTACAGAAAATGTCCACTGATTTTAACTAATCACGTCAGATTTATAAAACTTTTATGCGCTTTTCAATGATATGAAGGATTTCCAAATATATTAGGGGAAATTAACGACCCAAAAAAATTTCGAGGGACTTTCACGGATTTCAAAGCTTTTGAAAGGATTTTACTGAATTTCCAAATATTTCTTCGAATACCAAGAAATTTTGAAAGATTTCCAAAAATTACATGGGCTTTAAATGATTTAAAATAATTTCCAGGCCTTTTGTAATATTTAAAATACGCAGATAAAAATTATTTATAATTTCTTTAAAAAATATACTAAATACGTTAATTATTATTTCCATTAAATCTGTGCAACCATCTCAAAATTGCTCAAATTCCCTAAAATCTTATTAATATTTAAATTTCTCATAAAGTCCCTTGAATATTTTTAAATTCTTTCCAATTTTGAAAAATACCTTAAAACCTTTTGAAATTTTTAAGTTCCTTGATATCCCTTAAAATTGCTCAAATCGTTTAAAATCTCTTGCAAATCGATTCAATTTGTTCCTGAAAGTTCTTTAGATAGCCAGTATGAAAAACTATCATATTAACAAGTCAGAAAAAGCATAGAAAAAGATTTTCAGTTTTGGAACAACAGAAAATATTAGATTTTCAAAATAAAACTAAATATCATTAAAATTGACCGTGTAACTCGACTATTGAACCTAGAAAATAAATGTTCTAATTTAGCCCTAGTTATGTATCTTTTTTTATCAACCAGTATCACAAACTATTATATTAATGAGCCATACATAAGTAACAAAAAGAATCATCCCGCCAGCAGATTAAAAAATATTCTATTTTCGAAAAACAACCAAATGTGAATAAAATTGACCGTGAAACTCGGCTGTTGAACCCAGAAGTTAAATTTTCAAATTGCATCTAAATTCGGTATCTTTATTGCTTTGCGCTGTCAACAACTAATTCCAAAAGAAGTTAGAATAAAGTTATGAACAGAATTTTGGGGTGTAGGGAGGCGACAAAAAGATTCGAATTTTTGAATACAACCAAATATGGTTAAAACTGATTGTAAAACTCGGAAGTTAATTCTAAAAATTAAATTTTCTAATATAGGCCCATACGTATTTTCTCCTGTTTTTATTTTAATTGGTTGATCGACAGGAAAACTGTATCTTTGAATTTCAAATTCTCGTTGGGGATTCGTATTCGGAATAAGTTGAATAAATCTTAGTTGATCAATTCCATATCCATGTACGTCAGGAGAAGGAAGCATTGCAGGAGGAAACATGGGCACGGCAGGAGAAGACATGGGCATGGCAGAAGGCGACCTTGACCTGGCACGAAAAGAAGAAACGGCAGGAAACAGTTCCCTCTCAGGTAAATGTGTTTCAGAAGATTCAAACCAATTAGAACGTGTGGGACTAGGAACTCCAGGAATAGGTTCGCATTAAAAAGGAGAGGATTACATTTTTTTAAAGAACGTTTTATTAACCCCTAACAAAACGAAATCATAATTATGGCCTTCAATGAATTAGTGATCTTAATGGGCCACCTTAATGGCCCATTGAGATTGCCGGAAATGGTGCCACCTTCTAAGCATTTTTTAGAGGCGGCAAAAATATTAGAATAATTAAACTTTTAACTAAAGAGATTAATTCAAACGAAATATAATCAATCTTTATTTTTAAAAAACACAAGAATTTGTACCCTAAAAATTGCATTTCCAACCAAGACAGATTTTTCAGTCAAGAAAAAAAAATATCAACCAAAATTAAATTCAATTTGTCAGCTTAATAAAAAGAATTTTGGAGGTACAAAACTAAAAATGTTATATGATTAAAATTGCGATAAATACCAATTCTAAAAACTTATATCTGTATATTAATTTTGTTATTGATGCATCAATCTTCATGTTAAATTTAATGAAAGAAGCATCGCGCATGGGGAGGGGTTTAACCCTTTTTGCAGGCCGAAGGAATAGGGCCACGGTACAGTTACACTGTATATGATTTAAAGGGTTCTAGGCATCGCTGAATTCAAATTTGGCATTCATTTTTTTAAATCAATTTATCTAAGCAATTTGTTTAAACCAATTATTGCACAATTAGTTGTTTTGCCAAATTTATACCATAATTGGATTCTATGGCGGAAATATGTCTGAAATAGTAGTTTCAATTGTTAAAATACATATAGTTATTAACAAATTAATGAATAATTAATTTTGCGATATGAGTTAATCCTTGGACGACCATAAGAATATAAATAAAAATACGGCTGTGGCATATATTGATAAAAGGATTTTTTGATGAGCAGAATTGAAATTTGCATTAGTTTTGAAAAATTAATTTGTTAGCAATTTGTTTAAATAGATAATTTTGAAATTGAGTATTTTATCAAAATAAATACCGGAATTGGATCCTTCTTTAGTGCACGTTCACATTAAGAAACCGACTGTTTTGATTGTTCCTTGGTCGCTGGTGTGTCGTGATGGATCCAAGTTTCGTCCACGGTTATGAAACGGCGCAAAAACTCATTCTGATTGCGGTTGAACATCGTAAAACACTCCTTTGAAGTGGTCACACGGTTGCGCTTATGGTGGAGTGTGAGCAATCGCGGCACAAATCTCGCGGATACTTTTTGCATGTCCAAATATTTATGTAAAATGTGATGTACTCGCTCAGTTGAGATGCCTACAGCCTCAACCACCTCACGCACTTTCACTCTCCTATCGTCCAATATCATTCCATGGATTTTATCGACAACTTCTGGCGTGATGACCTATTTTGGGTGACCTGAACGTTCAGCGTCACTTGCGCTGGTACGACCACAACGGAACTCAGTGAGCCACTTCTTGACCATTGAAATTGATGGTGCAGAGTTTTCATAGTATTTATCAAGCCTTTCCTTCGTTTCAGTAATGATTTTTTTACGTAAAAAATAATGCTTAATCAGGACACGAAATTCATTTTTTTCCATTTTCGTTAAAATTCACGAGGTTATGTGCTTTCAATGGCTGTCAAACACAAACTAAATTACCCAGCTTGCTCAAGATTTAACAAGAGTCTATTCATAGACGGTGTTGATGAAATAAAATGCTTATTTGCCGAAAAAAAATCTCTTAGTCAAAAAGTCACTGACTTATCAAACAGCCCTCGTACCATAGCCGCATTTTTGTTCACATTCTTATAATTGTTATAGGATTTATTCATATCCTAAATTTAAATATTGATAATATGAGTCAAATAGTTTCCAGCGTAGAGATGGGCGATTCGGGATCGATTCTTCAAAGGTCGATCTCTTTCACTCAAAAGATCGATCGGGTGACTCGCCATGCAAATGCACGTGAGTCAGTTTTGTGAAGGGCGGCAGACCTACTTGCTGCTGGTCACTCGACAGTCGATTGCTTAAGACTTAGGGTTTTTCCGCAATTTGTCGTTCAGGCCCGAAACGTGTCTCCATCAGTGTAAAAATATACCACATGTAATTTTGCTTTCTGTCAAGCACTTTTACATTCCGTCAATTTGAATCACACAAAAAAATTGTGACTGTGATGTTATTGGTAAATCCACAGTCTCATGTAAATGCAATGCTCTATGTATCTTTATGATGTATAAGGTAGGTCAAATAGTTTCCAGTTTAATACGCTGCAATTTTACACGTCGACTGTCAAAGTGCCATGGTCACGTCTTTATAACAATTTTCATTTCTGTTTAATTATAGGTAAATGTTAATTAGTATTGAGGTCTCCTTAATTTATTACTTTATTCACAGTCAAGTTCTGAAAGCCCGATATGTATCTTTATGATGTATAAGGTAGGTCAAATAGTTTCCAGTTTAATACGCTGCAATTTTACACGTCGACTGTCAAAGTGCCATGGTCACGTCTTTATAACAATTTTCATTTCTGTTTAATTATAGGTAAATGTTAATTAGTATTGAGGTCTCCTTAATTTATTACTTTATTCACAGTCAAGTCCTGAAAGCCCGATAGCTTAAATTACAGTCAAATGTCATTTTAAACATCAATGAATGCTCATTTACTTTACGTATCTGGAGATCTTAAATTATTCCATACGTTTCTATAGCTTTTTATCTGCTGATTCATAGAAGATAACTCTTGCCTAATATAAGGCCTTCGCAATTTAAGCCTCGACTGAAATAGCGCTGTATCAATACATACTTTGTTTTCATGGAGTTCTATGTATATGAGTTTTTCTGTTATCTGTTTCCCTATTCCGCGGAAGCGCTGCCATCGCAAAGTTGAAAATAGAATTTGGAATGAAATGCCAAAATAGTCGAGGTTATATACTTCGAAAATGTACCGTTTTAAGTCTAAAATTGATGCTTTGAACAGAGGTAAAAAAAGACAATTAAATTTATTAGAATGGCACGCAGGAAAGAATAAAAGGGCTAGACAGGCTTGAGTAGCTTATACAGTCTGTCAAGTTAAAGCGTGGGTGGCTTTACTCGCAGTCGGTAAGGTGTATCGACATGATTTTGGTGTCAAAATATTAAGAAGAGCTCCCT
>NC_046661.1:96173096-96176844 GCF_010883055.1 Belonocnema kinseyi
GAAAGAGGGAGCTCTTCTTAATATTTTGACACCAAAATCATGTCGATACACCTTACCGACTGCGAGTAAAGCCACACACGCTTTAACTTGACAGACTGTATTAGTAGAATAAAAATCGAAGAGCCAGCAGTAAAACATCTAGAGCCGGTAATATCAAATGTAATATTTGAAAATAGTAAAATAAATAAATAAGTGATTAATAATTAATATCAGAAATTGTACTAAAAGATTCTGTTTAAATTATTGTTGCAATAAAACTAAAACAAAGTTTTTAATTACAATTACATGAATAATTAGGTGCATGAATTTTCATAACATTGATACAACTAGAATAAAGGATTATGAATCTCTGCGGCTAGTGACCTTTAAGTATCAAATTAAAATACCTGGATCGTATATGTACATAAAAATTTGTCAGAAAATACTTTCCGATGTGTTAGGTGTTACTCCAAGGAGGATTCAAATGCTGCAGATTAAGATGAAAAATAATATGGGTACAAATGAAGCCACGATGTCTGTCTGGCATGAAACTGTAGCAAAACGGGGGTACGCAAAAATCGCTTCATGTATTTTGAATTATATAGTGAGAACCTTTGATCCGCTTAATGATAATGAAGAAAGATCTCTAATATTTTGGTCAGACCGGTGTGTAGCCCAGAATAATAATTGGAAAATGATAGCTCTTGCGCGAATGCTTATTGAAGATAAGTATTTTTCTACAGTGGAACAAAAGTTCATGACTACAGGTCATAGCTTTTTGTCTTGTGACAGAGATTTTTCTCTAATACAATTCATAAAATTCGGCTGTTGAAGTTAAAAGTTAAATTTTCTTATTTAAGACAAATTATGTACCTTTTTTTGGCCAATCAAATTTTATAAAATAAAGACAGCCTTCCAGTCTCATATGCATGAAAATGGGAACATTCCCTATGTATTTTTAATGTGAAAATTATTGGGTGAACAAAATTCGTATTCGCTTTTTTTAATTACCCAGTAATTATTCCAAACGGAGTTCAAACTCTGTTTTTTTACCACCCTACTGTGCATTGTGAGGCGAGCAGATTTGTTCATCTATTTTCGAACAAGACTGGCTGGATGTAACATTGATGGAAGATTGATGTCTTCAGTACTGCCATTGATTTTTTTATTCAATTACCAGTTATATGTAAGATTACAAATCAAACTTAATTAAAAACAATACTAAATATTAGTTTTATATCCTGTTTTAAATTATGGGTGTAGAGAATTGTTTTTACGAGGATTTAGATTCCTAACTGTGAAACTCCACATAATTAAACGGCGGGAACCTACTGGAGCTTCCTCAACTTCTGCTCGAGCCATAAGCGTAACCATGCCACTTTTCATGTTTATTTTTGCCCTTCTTCTATTGTAATCGTGAAGTCTATATATTCCAGCAAGAACATTGAAACTCTTCAATATTGCAAAGATGTCACCATCTGAAGTTGATAATACAATTTTTTCTTGGTTTGGCATAAGCCCAAACGTCTTTTCTCCTGTTTTAATTTCAATCGGTTTATCGTCAGGAAAAGTGTATCTTCGAAGTACAAATGTCCGGTGCGGATTCGTATCCGGAATAAGTCGAATAAATCTAAGTTGTTCAAGTCCACATCCATGTCCGTCAGAAGAAGGCAGCATTGCAGGAGAAGACGTGGGCCTGACAGAAGGCGACCTTGACCTGGCACGAAGAGAAGGCTTGGCAGGAACAAGTTGCTTCTCAGGCAAAAGTGATTCAAAAAATTCTAAAAAACTTAAACGTCTGGCACGAGGAACTCCAGGAATAGGTTCGCCATTAGGTAAACACTCGAACTGTGAACTTAACCCTGCAACAGAAAGCAGATGATTAAATTTTGTTAAATAACTTAGGTATTTTATCCCCCCCCCCAATGAGCACTTCTATCTGAGCTAACAGGGAACTCTAAGAACTTTCGTGCGAAAGATAATAGCATTAATCCTATCTCCTACGTTGAAGATTATTTGTATAGGGTTAAGAAATTATATGAATAACTTTTTTTAGTTTTGCATTTTTCAAACCTAATGGAACAGTTAAATATATATTATCAATGAATAAAAAATTAATATAAAAATAAAATATTTTAAAAAACTAACGCTCACATTCTTCGCTTAAAAAGTACTGTATTCCTATTGAGCAAATAGCGTAATATACACCACACTCTTGCTTTCAGTCAAGTGTCGGGGGTTTCCTTCCAATAACCTTGGACTGATTTCGGAGGTATCGAAACGTAAACAATGAGGACTGTCTGACCCGTTTCCAAATGAAATATATATAAGGGCCTATGACAAAGCCACCGAACGCGTCCTCAGGTTGCGGATAGAGGGTCCCTGTACCAAGAGTTTCTGCTGAATATGGTTACAAAAATAAATAGGCAGTCGCGGACAATTGTCCAAGGGTGGTCCCGAAGGAATTAACCCCCAAGCGGAGGTGTGAAAACCGTGCCGAAAGCTGAACGGCACCTGGGTGATATGTCTAGAACGGTGACTCTGGGATACCGGGTGACCTCTCAGAGTAAGCAGCCTTATCCTTGCATGCGGGGCTCTACAAGGATGGACGAACCCCTTACCCTAGCTTCTCGTGGGAACAACAATGACAACACCAAACATAGTTGTAGTAAGTGCGGTTCAAACCGACAGAACGCGCAGAGCTCCCGACAATGGGTCGGCCAACAATGCCGACCAATCTAGAGCTGGGGGTGTCAATGAAAATGGATTCAATGCGATGGATCGGCGGGATCTCGTGACCTTTGGGTGGACGGAGCAACTGAATCACGATTTGCTAGACTGATACGATGTGAGTGTGGCCCGTGAACGGGGTTACATGGCACGGCTGCATGCTCTGTGCTGCGAAAAACACCCGGAGCTATCGCACTTTTCGCAGCAACGTCTGCGAAACCATGCTGAACTACTCCGTAAAAGGGGCTATGTAAGCGGAACGCCTACTCTACCACAGGTAGAACAAGCCGGCAACAAAGAAAGAGAGGCGACACTAAGACCAACCGCGGGCAGGCATCCAATAAATGAAGAGCAATGCTTTACGACCTGGAAAAACATCAACACCAAGGTTTCTCTCAAGCCTAAAGATCTGGCTGAAATGGATGACGAGCTTCGTGGAAATTTTTCCGGTGAATCCGACCTCTGGGCTATCAATTATTGTGTGTATAATGCAGCGAGAGCTTTGGCCGATGCGAACCGTAAAACAAAACCAACAGCTGATCATAAGACCAAAAGACGAATGCATCAACTTGCCATAAAGATAGGCTGGGCAAGACAGTACGCGTCCCGCATTCAATGTGTGATTGACTACATCACATCTGGCAGGAATTTTACCGCCAAGGTTCGAAAGTTCGCGCGCGAACTCCGGACCCGTTATCACACAAGTAACAAGTCAAAGCTGCTGACCTTTAGGCAGCATATTGTTGAGAGAATACGGATACAATCTGACGCTAAGAGAAGTCTCGAGCGGAGGGGGAGATGGGTCAGAGAAAATCAACAGTTTCTCTCTGACCCATCTCGACTCTTGCAAGACCCTCCAGTTACTGTCGAACACCCACCCAAACCAGAGGAGGTCGAAGTATTTTGGAGAGAAGTCTAAGAAGCTCAGCATAGACTGGACGAAGACTCAGAAAATATAAATAGCTTCAAGGAGTTATGTGTTACCCTCATAACACCTGATAAAAAATGCCCACCCATCACTACCGAGGAGGTGAAAAAA
>NC_046661.1:96176944-96178560 GCF_010883055.1 Belonocnema kinseyi
TTCTTTTCATTCTCCTTGGCTATGATGTTTTTGTCAGCTGGTGCCGAAAATTCAATAACGAACATGGTTCGCTTCTCGAAGTCAAGAAGAACCATGTCAGGCTTCGAGTGAGCAATAGAAATAATTGTCAAGAATATGAAGTTCCAGTATATGTGGCACTTCCCATTCTCGACAATTGACTCAATTTCCCTAGGAGCATTTAGAGGAGCGATATAAAAGTGAATGCCGTAGGAGTGACAGAGATGGTAATAAAGCACTCTTAGTGCTGCATTGTGCCTTTGAATGTAGGTCGTTCCCGCGTGTGTTGGACAACTAGATAGTATGTGAGCTAAATGCTCGGGGTGTGCATGGCACGCCCTGCAGCTATCATCTGGAATGTCTTGGCTCAAAATGTGGCGACGGTATGTTAAGGTGGAAATGACACCGTCTTGGCATGCAAAAATGAAACCCTCTGTACCAGATTTCAATCCGGGAGATTTAAGTAAGTACTCGAGATAGATTAGATTTGATGCATTTTGCTCACCCCTAATACTGAAGTCAAGTCCGAGTGTTTCAACAGCCTCCTCCGCTACTTTGTACAGAAAACCTCCTTTGCCCACTTCTTCGTGATTCCTGACCTTTTTAAGAAGAGGGTCTCTTCCATTTGCAACTCTATGTGCTGTACCCAGAATAATACTGTTGTGAAGACATTCAAGACTTAATATTCCGCGACCCCCTTGACGGCGTGAGATGTACAGTCGCGGAACGGAAGACTTAAGATGCATGCTTTTGTGCATGTGCATTGTTGTATCTGCTTCGGAAAGTATCCTTTATAGATGTCACATCCTGAATGCGGCTCTGTGGCACGCCCAGGAATGTACAAGTCTCTCCAGCGCAAAGGTGTCGTATGGCGCTTCTATCAACGAGCTCAGGATCTTCAGGGATGCCAGTAAGTTTTCTTCGCTTAAATAAACCTTAGCGCATTTGTCTAACCCAAATTCCATTCCAATTTCCTTAGTATGTCGTTCGCTAATCCCCAGAGCTAGATGCAGTTGCTCTCTGTTTTTAGCATAGATCTTAAGATCGTCCATGTAAAATACATGGGTGACCCTGTACTTTCGATCTGGTGTTTTCCCGCACAAGTACCCGTCGGAATGGCGCAGTGCTAGAGATAGTGGCAATAATGTAAGGCAAAAGAGGAGTGGGCTCATGGTGTCGCCCTGAAAGGCACCTCTCTGAAACGTGACCTTGTTAGTTGTCACACGATTTTTGCCAGATGAGATAGTAAATCTTGTTTTCCAAAGCGGCATCAATTTCTCTATGCACCCAACTATTTGCGGATGAACCTTCAAGATTTCCAAAAGACAGATGATAAGTCTATGGGATGTGGAATCGAAAGCTTTCCGATAATCAATCCAGGCCATCGATAGGTCACGCTGGTAGAATGCTGCATCTTTGCAGACACATCTATCGATGAGAAGGTTCTCCCGACATCCGGCTACGCCTTTCTTTGATCCTCGTTTTTCATACATTTTTTGCCACACAGGTTCAATTGCCCGAACAATCCTATCATTTAGGATAGCTGTGAATATCTTACAAAGCGTGTTCAGACAAGTTATTGGCCTGTAATTCTTCGG
>NC_046661.1:96178660-96182775 GCF_010883055.1 Belonocnema kinseyi
GACTGAAAGCGAGAGTTTGTTGTGATTCGATATATAATAAAAAATCACAAGTACTGCAGTTTTATAATTAGGTTTATATATATTATAAAAAGGTCGTAACTACGTGTACTCAAATTTTGATACGAAAATCCGCATTTTTTCGGCACGAATAGAGGGAACTGGAAAGGGGCTATTTATCTTGAAATTTCGTTACACGGAATCGCATTTTTCGGTATGTGTCAACATTTTATTATAAAAGGGTGGTTCACTACGTAGGGGAGAAGATTTAAACAAACTATTTAATATGCAGTAAAATTTTTATTAATTGTTTACTCCATAGCCGAATCGGGACCAAACATATTTCATCAAAGAAATTTATCCTGATTCGAAAAAATGGATGTGGAAATATACAGCCAGACTTGATTGCGAATTGCGATAAAAAAATTCAATTTTCAGTATGTAAATAAAACACAAACAAACTTCCGAAATATTAAGTTTCTGAATACGAGTAAATAAAGTTTGTTGTAAATAATTTAGGCGATTCCAAGAAAATCGACCGAGAATATAGAGCATACAATTTTATGAGTTTTCAAAATTGGCTCTGGATTGCGATTAAAAATATCTTATTTTTTTGTAAATAAAAAATTTCTCCGGAGAAAATCAATACTGAAGATCAAGATATCCCTTCTAATACGATACTGCTTATAAGTAAGTAATCTTATTTCCGTAGCTCTTGATACGTAAAATTCTAATTGATTTATATTTAAAACTTAAAAAACAATTTATATTTCAGGCGAAAAGGAATCAATGAGTAAAAATATATTTCCTGTGTAGAAATTTTGGTGTGGTCCAGATATGGCACCTTTAATTTTTTATTTCTATAATTAGTCAAATATCCAAAGTTTTTATAATAATATTTTTCTAACTTTGTATTTTACAAAACTTCAATTTTTCAAGATTCTACAAATGAATTTTAATTATAAATATTTTTGAATCTTCTTAATATTCTTTTGAAATAGTTTTTGTCTGTCTAATCCACACGGGCTACGTGGAATGAGATTTAAAAGTTAGGTTATGTTCGAGAAAATATAAGAAGCATTCAATCTATTATGTAACTAATCCGGAAATTCATACATTTGGTGTAAGGTTTTCTCTATTTTCACAATATCAGCAAAAAAATATAAAATTCTAAAAAGCTGCAAAACATTTTCTTTATTTACATAAATAGTAAATGCGCTAAAAATGACGACGCTTTCTCGAATATATTGCTGGAAATCTTCAGAAACTAATAATGAATTGTGATGTTGATTCTAGCGAATTAAAGCTTACCTTTGCCTTCATTGCGGGTATAAGAAATATCACTAACAATTCTGTAATTCCGATCTCGCATTCTACTTTTTGCTTTTGGCATCTTAAGTTCGTTGAAAGAAAAACAATATTACGATGATAACAGAAATTTTAATACAATCTTCTCTAACCTAACCCGACCCGACGTGGTTCTGACTTGAGCCATACCCCAAGCAGAAATTTCGATCGGGGTTTAGGAGGGCCCTGGATAGATTTCCCTGTTTCTAATCGGGCGCTGGTCGGGAAAAACGAAGAGAGCGTGACTAGTTCATAACGCTGTATTAACCAGGTTCTACTTAGAACTTCTGAGCAGGCCCTAACGAGAGTGTCCTTTTATCGCCCGATGATTAGTAAGGCCCCATCTAGACCCTTTCTCTTACCTAATGAATATTTAATTGATATGACCAAAAAGGTATTTAAAAATAAATATTAATTGATTGCGAGTATTTTGACTTTAAATATTAATGGCCCTATGTAGAGTGAATACATATATTAAATTTTAAACATTATATTACAAATAAAATGTCTAACGCTATGAAGTATCGAACACCTACATCTGTATGTAAATCTATCGCCTAGCAGTCGGGAGTCTTAACCATTAGGCTAATCCTTCGAGTTGATAGTCGATGAAAAATCCATTCTCATAATGCCACAGATCAAAAAATTTTGAAATCTCTTTTTCTAATTAAATGTGTATTATTATACAACGTTATGTACATGTAGAATATACGCACTATTAACAGGAATATCAATAAAATAATTTTTAAATAAATAGTTTTAATCGATTGAAATTTTTCTTCCTGTAATATTTCGTTTTTTCCCGTTGTAGACTACTTTAAAACTTTTTATAGTGACAGGAAGTGTAATTGTTTCAGAACATTTACAGTTTTTCATAAGGACGGAATTTTCTTCTTAAAAAAAAGGATAAGATAGATTTGCTATACCTATACGAGGCACGAAATTCTTCACTAGAACCTGATAGGGCAAACATCAGTTTTTTCTAGACTAGATATTATGATAGGGACCCCATCGGCACCCAACTTCAAATAAGGAAAGATGGGAATAAGTTGGGCAATACTTTTTTAATGATCCTAATTTTGTCGAAATTTTTTAGCAATAATTACGCCAAACTAAATTAATATTTTTAACACAATCAAAACCTAGAGTTGAATGATGATTATTAAAAATGGTATTTATTGAACATTATTACACTATATGTGCTCGATAGAACGTTAGTCCTTTCGTGAAACGGCTAGATTTCGTGTAACTGGCTAAGATAATGGTATAGACTTTCAATAAAATTTAAATCAAAATTATTTTTGCGTGAATCGCAATAGTGTTAAAGTTTTCTATTCGATTTTTAGAATTTTGAAATTAAAAGAACTTTCTACCGGCAAAAAACTATATCGCCGTTCTGCCGTGATTTAAGAAAACACCGTTAATTGCAAAAAATCGAAAAATGAGTTTTTTATATCGTTGGAATCGTGAAGAAAGGATATACCTGATTATTAAAATAATTTTTTCACTTTTTAAAAATTTTAAAAATAATTATTCCCAAATTTTGGAAAAACGCCGTTAACTGCAAAATTTAGCTAGTCGTGATTTGCAAGAGAACCGTAACTGACCGTTAACTGCAGGCTCAAATCATGGACAGCTATATACGACACACAAAAATTCGAGAAAAACCCGCAACGGGAAGTTACGGACTTTACTAAATTATCGGGCGGTGACCTCGAGCCTTCGTGATTTCGAAGAGATCCGTACACACTTACGGCCTTCTCCGGAATCATCGAAACCCGATAAAAAAGGTCTGTAATTCGAGAAACGCCGTAACTGCATTTATTTTGAGCTGCGAAATTCTTTTTTCGTGAACGGCGTTGTCTTAAATCACGGCAGGCCTATTTCTGTGGCCCGGATTCGAAGATAGCCGTAACTGCCCGTTAGTCAAGAACAACAAAAAAACTGCAGAAAATGAATTAGAATCCGCGACACACGCGAATAAAGATTCGAACAGTTTTCGTCGATTCTCTCGACTTCGTTCATTTTACAGTTAACGGTGTTTTCTCAAATCACGGCTCAAACGATACTGAGAAACTTTGTACTGGAAAAATGACTAAATTAGGTTACAATCGAGAGACCAAGGCAATAATTCGTATATTTTAATATAATAGTCGTAAGCAATTCTATTTTTGTATGAAATTTTCCCATTGGTAATATGATTTCTTAGTATTTTTTATAGTAAATTCCTAGATAAGATAAATTAGCAGATATAATTAAATTATATAAAAAGAGTATAAGTAATAAGTACCTAAAATAACCTAAAAGACTGAATTTGTAAGAAGAATTGGTATTGTCTATAGGAATATGAATTATACTATGACTTTCTATTTCTTGTATTATGGAGTAAGACAAATTCGGAAGATCGATCTCGAATATTGGTAAGTGACTTTGAGTGATTTAGTAAGCGAGGCTAGCGATGGACCGAGTACAGCCGAGCGTAAACGATGTCAGCTGACCAACGCTCTACTGAAATTCCTTAAATTTATCAATCACTCACTCAGGTTTTATGCAAAGATCCTTATTAGAATAAATTATGATAATTCGAAAAGTTACAACTGAAAAATAAATTTGTCACAAAGAGCAAAAAATTACTTTTAAGCCTCGATAATAGGATATTTGATTACTTTAAGAGAAGCGTACAAGAGAACTTTGAACATCGCAGGTCTTAGCAATGAGGAAATAAGTAGACGTAGAAATGATTACAGACGCGAAAACAGGATACTTAAACG
>NC_046661.1:96182875-96209307 GCF_010883055.1 Belonocnema kinseyi
CAATCTGAAAAATCTCTATCCCATCCACACACTACTCCTTTCCCCTGCCGAGTGAGTCACGCCTACCCCGAAAGGGAAATGGCTTAATGGTGTAAAAAAAAAGATATAGTGCTTCAAATTTGAAAAATGCTATCGTTGTGAACAATTAATGAATAATTGAATGGAAATCAATTTGAGTGCTAAATTTACTTCAAAAGGGCGATAAACTTCTGGATCTTTGGGCCCACTCCGTGGGCTTGCGGGTTCGATTCTCGCCTCGAAATCTAGAAGAGCATCGGTGGCCCATGCGGTGAACACTAGCCTAGCAAGAGAATTGTTCATCTCCGGGGAGTCGTGGGACCGGTACCTCTAGAGAAAAAGGTTTTCTCAAAGCACTTAATGCTGTTACTCTTAGTGGTTCAGAATCCACCTTAAACTCTAGGTGCCCCTCCGACCACCAAATAAGTGTGTGGGGGGTGTGTAAAGAAATAGGGAAGTGCGCCAGTCTCCCTCAACGTCACTGTAGTCCTTTGCAAATATTGCAATCTTCTGCAGATATTAATGCAAGAAATTTAGAATTTTCTTCTACCGAAATTAGTAAGTAACTACAATACATTGCTTGCTGGTTCACTACAGAGCTTTAAAAAAACTTCAAACCTTTTTTGAAATAAATATAATATTTTTAAATTTTATTTCAATGAATTTTGTAGTGCGGTATGTAGTTACTAGTTACTATTCGAAGCAGTAAACATTACAAAAGTTCCGCTATGTTCCTCCATTGCGAACTAATAATAGTAAAATCTAGTCTGATTTTTAGCAAATATTACAGTAAAAGGTTTCTCTGTGGATAAAGCGCCCGCCCAATGAGAGTCGCGCTTCGTGAAAAAGAGCTGCGAATCAGAGAGCGTCTCGCTTCAACGCGATGGATGTATGTATGAGCACGCCCCTATTCACTATCGGATTCGCGGGCCTTTTTCACGGAGCGCGACTCTCATTGGGCGGGCGCTTTGTCGTTTGGGCTTTTTGTCACGGATCCAGACATTCGAAAATTGCATATTACGCAAGAGTTATCGAAGTGAACACTTTTTCCTCTGTATTCACAGTTTTATTTAAAACCAGAGTACTGATAAGTATTTAAAACATTTAACGCTAGTATTTATTTAGTAAAACGATGCAATTGAATTTGGAGGTTAGAACTTCATTCTTACGTCATTGTCTAAAATGTATCTAATTTATTTTAACTGGTATAAAATGGTTTAAGCCAATTGTTGCATTTCTTATCTGCAACACGCTCAAAGTACCACTTGTATCTTTTTGTTTGTTTCTTTTATATTAGTTAGCATTTTATAAAATGATATTCCATGCTATACGTAAGATACGTAATATGATACGTAAGTACCTTTCTTTTGTTAAATAAAAACATTTAATGATCTTCTAAAAGTACATTGAATGTGATTCAACGTATAAAACACGAGTGCTATCCCTGAGGTGCTAGGCCGTTTTGAAATTGTATGGCTCAATGGAAATACTCAATACGTCAACGCGCTGAATTCGAACCAGTGGCTCCTGTGGAGTTGGAATATTCGAATGTTTATGTTTCTCGACCCTTGCAATAAGATTAAGTTTACTATATACTCATTCCCCTAAAATCGTCTTACGTGATTTTTTTGATAACCCCTTCAGGAGTGTGATATTTGTTGAGAATTTCTTATCAGTAGAGGCACTTTTCGAATTCATTTTTTTTTTCAACACAAACACCAATGAGAGCCGCTGCGCCAGGCAAACGCAGTAGCTCAGCATGCCAAAGTTGAGATCACTGCTAATTACGAATACACACAAATAAAGTTTAAAGGAGAGTCCACAATAGGATTTGAGAAACCAACGTAGCATTGACTTGACATAGCAGTAGCTTGGACGTGATGCACGCGTATCTTAGTGCTTCTTATTTAATTTTTCAAATTTTTAACTCCATATTGGGTATCGTGTAAACGTAAGTTGGATTTAAAAAAAATGTGAACACAAATTTTGTGGCTACCTTCAAATGGCCTTGAATCGCACTTATTCTGATTTTCGAGCAGCTTAAAGCTTATACCTAAATTGTAGATATATTATATGAGTATATTCACCAATAGAACTCAGGATAACAGACAATAATAATGGGAAAATAGAAACAATCCTCATATTTTCTAATACGAAGAAAATTAATTAATGTACTGTTGAGAAATTTTGTGACCAATGTAACTAATGAATATTCTGGTTATCAGATTATATAGTATATACTATTGCCGTTATGTCTTAGGTAATAAATAGGCTTGTCCTTCACAGATGTATACCTAGGTAACAATTCGTGCGACGCATGTCACCCGCATTGTGTGATTCTCATGTTATGAGTCGCATTTCACCATCACGGAACATAAACACATGCTACGAGCTTTATGAGTCACATTTCGTCATCATGAAGAGCCATGAAAAATTAATTATTTGACAAATGTTTCTTTTTCATAAATACTACTAATTATCAAACTTGAGTGATTTGAACTACCATACACATATAAAAATATTTGCAGTTATTTTTAATTTCTAAAGTCAACGTAATTTTTAATTATTAATATAGGTATTTTTATAATTTCCTCGTTCATATCTTCAAAAAAAATGGTTGACTTTCTTGATGAATTGAATTTATTTTTGTAACTTGTTTTAAAATGATAAACATTATAAATTAAAAAATGAAAATTATTTTAGTTCGGCTGTTTTTTTAACATGAACACGTGGTAATTAATTAATTTAAAAATTTCGATTGGACTTATATATACATCAGATATAAAAACGGGTGACGGTTATATAGAGTTTTTTAGTGGTGCAATTAACCTCAAATGTTGATCATACATAATTCCTATTCAAATTTCGCAAGATTAATGTCACATCTTTCTTATCCCAAAGATATATTTCAATACTTAGATTATTCTGGTATTTATTTTTAATTGTAAGAATGAAAAAAAATAAAAATATGTCATTTTTCCCTTAGCATTGGCAAGAAATATGGAAATGTTGAATCTTTTTGGACTAAGTATAACATCGTAAATAGTATCTATTAGAGTCAAAATCGCTTTAAGTATTCACAGTAAAATCTATGATGGGAAATTTTGTTATTAAACTCTATAATTAAACAAATTAACGAAAAGATGTAAAGAATTATAACGAAAGATGTACGCGAGGTGAGAAACAACTGATAAAAGGAAAATATAATTTAACATAACCTCTTATGTGTCAGTTTTAGGCGCTTTTATATGAACGTCAAAGAATGTGATTTTTAAAGTCAATATTATAAATATAAAAAGAGAATTCTTTAAAAAAATAAACATTTTTGGTCCAAAAACTTTTTCTCCACGATCGACAAACTGTTTTTTTTTTATTTTAGACGTATAAGCATATTATATATTTAATTTGTCTTAGAGCAAAAAAAATCACGATATGTGAACAATATGCATATAGCTCGCATTTTTTTATCTGGGTACACTTCATTAGAGGCAATTGATAGACAAAAGTGTACGTAATAAATTCCTTGAAAATAATACCACAATTTATATAATCTTTCCCGTTTAAAGCAAAATAAAAATTATTTAATAAAGTGTAGTTTGTTCAAAATTCGTCTTTCTTGTGGAAAATAAATCTTTTTGGTCGAATATTGAACTATTTTGTTAAAAATACAGTCAAACCTGAATTTAATGTCAATTTTAGGACTGAGTGTGCGATCCCGGAATTATTTTGCCTCTCTCCTGTTTTTTCTCTCTCTCTTGTTTCTCTGTTTTATGACGCTTGAGTGAGCACCACACATCCTCCCGCAGCGCATCTCATCCGTCCCTACCGCGCAGCGTCAATTATCGGAAACTCTCGTAAAATTTTTAGCTAATAAAGATCAATTTTGAACCAAATTTTCTACAAAAATACATGAATTTACAACTAAAAATTTGAAGTTCAAACTAGAAAAGGCCAATTTTTTAACAAAAGAAAACGAATTTTCAAATAAATTGTTGAATTTTTATTTAAAAAAATACATTTTTAACCAAAAATAGAATATTCAAATTTTCAGATAAAAAAATTGAATTTTCAACCATATAGTAAAATTTGTAATAAACAAAATTAAATTATTTTTTAATTAAATTAAAGAATCTTTAACAATAATAAAATTACTTAATAAAATTACTAATCAATTTTTAATGAAAAACACTGGTTTTCACCAATATACTTAATTGTAAATAAAAATCAGTTGAATCAAACAAAACGGACGAAATTTTAACAAATGATGTAATTTTTCAAAAAAAAAAAAAGATCAGTTTTTCACAAAAAATGAAACAAAAACAAATAAAAGACCAATTTTCAACGAAATGGTTACATTTTATACCAAAGAAAGAAACTTTAACTGATACAATTTTCAATTAAAAAAGAGTAAATTCAATTAAAAAAAAGAAAAGGATTTTTCCAAAAACAAATGTTTCTTCAATTTGAAAATATGGTTGTTTTTAGTTTTCGCTATAAAAAATATAGAAAATTTTTGAAAATATTTACTTTTAATTGTTCTTTCAGGAAACAATATTGTTATTTTTGTGAAATTCAGAACTATGCAAGAAAAACTGAACATACTCAAAATATTGAATATTTTCTTTTCATATTTCATTACTGACACTTTAACTTTATTTTACGAATAAACTATAAAACTTTTATTAAAAATTTGTATAAAAAAAAGCTTTTTTCGATTTATCAGATTTAAATTTTTACAGTAATCACACCCGAACAGATCGCGCGATCTGAAGAGTGATAAAACTTTGGTCAGCATTTCAGAATTTCAAAATATAAGAGCGAGAAAATATAAAACAGAAATAATCAATGATAAACTATTCATTTTAACTGAAAAAAATTTTATTTTCTACATAATTCGTTATCGTAGTTACATTTATAATAACACTAGCAGTCTTACGCGTGCCACTTCGCGCGCCTATTTATCTTTTTATGAAAAAGAATAAATGAAAAGCCTATCTTTTCAATGTTATACATATTTAATGAATGTTAAAAAATATTAGTATAAAATAATTGAAGACACTAAGAGATGAGTTCTATATCTGAAACTGTAATTAATCTTTTAAAATAAGATTTCAACGAATTATATATTTATTGGTAGAAAATGAAATTGAACTATTTTATTCCAAATGAGCTTTTTTTTATTAAAAATTAATTTACACCTAATATCACAGACAAAACTGAAGTTAAATTTTGTTGCATGTAAAATTTCCCGCTGTTAAAGATTAAATGCTATTTGGAGAAAGTTTATCCTGCGATGGAATAAAAGCTGTCGTCTGCTAGGGCTTCCTTAACAGCAATGGGAAACGGACTATGTATGAGTTAATTCGAGTTATAAATCGGGTCACCAGATTTAAAACGACACAAAAAAAGAACAAAAGTTAAAATGTGTTGCAGGTAAGACTTGAAACGCTTAAAAATTAGAAATATTTCGGCAAAAGTTTCACCGAGGTTAGGAGAATAATTCTGATCTCGTCTACTGCGTGACGCGGAAGTGAGCAAATTTCGGTAAAACATGTAGAATCAGTAACAGCAAATACGAAAATAATGTGTACTTACTGATATATTTCCTCCGAAATAAATTAGAGTATTGTAGAGGAATTAAAACTTACTTGATACCATTTAGCAAAAAGCGCAAAAAGCGACTGATAGATGGGTATCCCCGGTTCTCTCCAATTTAATGAAGTTAAACGACGATAGATAGCGCAGGCGTCGCAAACCTCGCTATATCTCGAATAAAAATGGAGCGATTAAAAGGCGAAAGATTATCCAGGCAAGGTTAAAAACCGAAAATTATCTTCGATTCAGGTAAAGTTTATCCGTCAAGGTTAATTTTTTTTGCGGTGAATCTTTCACCTAAAATCGATGTAAACTTTATCTTTCGTTCTTTATGTGATTGATGAATAGCATTTATTACGATTTTGTAGCTCACGTTCATGATAATCATATTCTTTAAATAATGAACTTTGCATTTTTACACCACTAGTTTTATAAATCAATTTAGCAAAATTTTTGAACGCGTATTATAATAATCAATGACCTTATAGGTAAAAAACACATGCAATAAGCTTGTTGCCACTTGGTAAACTCTTCCCTGAAAATCTTGGTTGAGTCTCCCTAATATTAGTTCATCCGCTCAATGTCATACCATTTTTAGTAATAACTGTTTCATTATTCCGATTTATACAAAATCATTACACTACTTTGTGAGGAATAACGCGGTATATGATTACTGTACGAATTTTGATTACAAGAGTAGATAAAACCTTAAAAAGTTGGAAAAAAATTACATTCTTGAACGCAAATTTCGGCCAATTGTCGAATATCGGGCTTAGTTAAGTCTCCCACTTTCCCCTGCACATTAAAGTTTATGAAAACATAGATATTTTGTTTAAAATTAAACTAATACTTATTATATTTCAATTTACATTGAAATTAATTAAATTTGGTATTAAAAATAACACTTTCAACAAATAAGTATTTGAAAAATTATCATGTGGGTTGAAGGTGTTATAAAATATGTGGTTTATGGTGGTGGATGGAGGGTAAAGGTGTTATAACTGTTTTACAGACAAATTCATCATTTTCGTTAAAATTAATCTTTATGATTAAAAATTCTTTTCCTTATTTTTCCAATGCATCTCTTGGCAGTATCTGCATTCGTTTAAATATCAAATATTACATTTTTTATTGAAAATCCATATTTTTAGGTGCAAAATTCAACTAATTTGTTGAAAATTTACATACTGGTTCGAAAATTCAAATCTGGTTAAAAATTTTAATATTTTGTTGAAAATCTTTTCATTTTGTTTTAAGATGTCCACCATTACGTTTTCATTGAGAATTCTTTTTTTAATGCAACTCTTTTTGGTTGACGATTAATCTTTTTTGTTTGAAAATTTGGCCATTCAGTTTAAAATTTATATTTGTAGTTTGAAAATCTAAATATTTGGTTAAAAATGAAACTATTCGGTTGTAAATGCAAATCTTTAATTAAAAAGCCAAATTTTTAACAAAACCGTTTACACTGAAAATGAAAAAGTTTAATTTTCAGTTTAAAAGAATTAACGAATTCTCAACCAAATAGTTACTTTTTCATACAAAAACATAACATTTTAACAAAATAGTTAAACTTTTAAATAAGTAGATAAATTTTCATCTGAAAACTAAAAAATATGATTATTTTAAAGCAACAACAGCTTAATTGAATCAAAAAATGCATTTCAAGAACCTTTTTTAATTTTTAACCAGACATAAATTTTTAACTAAAATAATTAATCTTCAACCAAAAAAATTAATTTGTAAAAGGTCGTTCAACCTTAAAACAATTAGAGAAATGTTCAATCAAAAAGATTAATTTTCAACCAAAGAAAGAAAGAATTTTCAACAAAAGAATTAAATTATCAACTAAAATGATGAATCTTCAACCCAAAAAAGATCCATTTTTACTCATTTAGTTTAACATTTAACTGAGTAGTCGAATGCAAACAAAAAATACAAATTTTAAACAAAATAATTGAGTCCTCAACAAAGGAGCTTTAACAAAAGATAATTCACAACTACCAAATTACAGTTGTAGATGTATAGCATATATTATCGAGAGCAAAGCTCTAGAACGATAAAAAAAAAAATAACAATATCTACAAAATTGTTGAGTTATAAACCCAAAAAGGCAAGTTTTAAAAAATAGTTGAATTTTAAACTAAAAGGGATACATTTTCATTGTGTTAATGTTCAGTAAGAAAATCAAGTTCCTACCCATAGAGATGAGTTTTTAACCAAGAAAAATTTTTTGTTAAGACATAAAAAAAATTCAACTAAATTGTTGAACATTTTCAACAAAAAGTTTAAAAAAACTGTTCCCTCATAGTTAAAAAATCAAGTAATTGGTTCAAAATTCGTCTTCTTTGTAAAAAATTAATCTTATTAGTTAAAAATTAATCTTTTGAACATAGAATTTTTTTATTGACAAAAAAATAGTTCTCAAAATTTAATCTAAAAACAACATAATTACCCAACGGACACAAAGTTTGGCGATGTCTTTACGACATCGTTACGACATCTTTACGACAACTTTACGACATCCTATGTCGATGTCTTTAAGGTGTATTTACGATATTTTAAATAAGTCGTACGATCTGACGATGTCTTTACGATATCACAAAGACATCGAAACGACATGGACATAGGATGTCGTAAAGATGTCGTAAAAACGTCGAAACGATGTCCTAAAGACGTCGACAAATTGTATGCCCACTGGGTCCTTTCCTGATCGATTCAACGACTTGAAGTGCAGAACCTGTCTAATGTTAAATGAATTTGATCTCCTTTGAAATAATTTTTATAAAACTTGTTTTTTTGTTGAAAATTAATTTTTTTAACAGAAAATTAAACTATGACATTTTTGGTAAAAAAGTCATTTTTTTAATTACAGTGTAATCTTTTTTAGTTGAAAATCTAACTAATTGTTTACAAATTTATGGATTTTGTTAAGAATTCGTCTTTTTTCGTAGAAAATAAATCTTCTTGTTTGAAAATTCTTCTTGCTAATTTAGGATTTAACCATTTTTCTGAAAATTCTTTTTTTTTTCAAAATTAATCTATTCAAGTAAAAATTTAACTTTCCATTTTTTGTTAAAAATTTATTGATATTTTTAATTGCAATCTGTTTTGGTAGAGAACTCAGCTATTTTTTTTGTTCGCATTTCTTTAAGTTGAAAATTATTTTTTTAAACTATAAACTGAACTATCCCATTTTTTGTTTAATATTAAGTTCATAATTGAAGCTTCATCTGTTTTGGTTTTGATTGAAATTTCAACTATTTTTTTCAAATTTCTTTTTTTTTATTAATTTCTATGATGGTAAAATCTACTTATATTACTTTTGTTTAAAAAATTATATTTTTTAGATAAAAATCACATATTTGTTTGAAACTTTCTAGATTTTGTAGAAAATTCGTAATTTTTTGTAGAAAAGTAATATTCTTGGTTGAAAATTAATACTTTTCGTTAAGGATTCAGTTATTTTAAAAAATTCCTTTTCATTTTGTTAAAAACAAATTTCTTTAAAAGAAATTTCGATTCTGCTATTTTTTGTTGAAACTTTATATTTTAAATTAAAAATTGACGTTTTGTACTTAATAATTCAATTTTTTAACTTTTCTGTTTTGGTAGAAAATTAATCCTTTTGGTTTAAAATCGACCTTTTTTCGTTAAAGATTGAACTATTTGGAAACAAATTTATCTGGTTTGATGCAGTATTTAGAAATTCTAAATTTTGTTGAAAATTCGTTATTTTTGGTAGAAAAATAAATTTCTTAATTGAAATTTCATCTTTTTTTCGAGGATTCTATTACTATATGTATGAGAAATTCTTCTATTGGTGGAAAATTAATTTATTTAAGAGAAAAGTCGATTATAACATTTTTGATAGAAAAATGATATTTAAAATTAAAAATTTATCTTTTTTAGTTGAAAATTCAACCATTTGTTTGAAAATGCACATATTTCGATGAAAATTCGTGTTTTTGGTAGAAAATTAGTCTTCTTGGTTGAAAATTAATTTTTTTTATTAAGAATAAAACCATTAAGTTGCACATTCTCTTTTTTTGATAAAAATTTAATTCGTTAACTAAAAATTTAACTCTCCCACTTTCGGTTAAAAATTAAATTTGAAATTAAAAATTGATATTTTTAATTAAAAATGATTTTTTTCATTTGAAAATTCGTTTTTTGGTAGAAAATTATTTTTCTTTGTTAAAATCTTAATCTAAAAATTAATGTCTTTAAGGAAAATTTTAATTATATAATTGTTGGTTGAAATCTAACAGTCTTTTTTGTAGAGAATTAATGTTATGGGCAAAAAATTAATCTGATTTTTATTATTCTTAGCATAGATGTCTAAATTCGATTTTTTTGTCTTAGATCGGAAAAAAATGTCTTGCATAATTTACTACAAAACTATTTTAATCGCTGAGAGATTCTGCTAAATAATGTGCAGAACCTGCCTGATTTTAAATAAATTCTATTTTATTTTAAATACTTTTTATAATATTGTTCTTGCATTGAAAATTAATTTAGTTGAAAATTCTATTCTTTTTTTATTTTTTAAATAGAAAATTAATCTTTGTGTTTGAAAATTCATCTTTTTTGTTAAAACTTTTACTATTTGGTGTCAAGTTCATTTGTTTTAATTAAAATTTGAAATAACCTGTAGAAATTTTCATTTTTTTTATTGAATATTAACTTTTATAAACTAAAACCTGAATTATTCTATTTTTGTTTAGAATTTCCTATTTTTTATTGAAACTTCATCTCGTTGGTTGAAAGTTATTTTGTGGGTAAAGAATTAGGTTGTTTTTTATTATTCTTAACATAGATGTCCAAATTCCATTTTTTTGTCTTATATCAGAAAAAACGTCTTGCATAATTTACTATAAAAAAATGTTAATCGCTGAAATATTCTGCTATCTAATGTGTAGAACCTGTCGGATTTTAAGTGAATTCTATTATTCTATTTTTGTTTAAAAGTTTATATTTTTTATTAAAACTTGATTTTTTTAGTTAAGAATGGAATTATTTGTTTGAAAATTTCCCTACAGTACGTATATGTTGTTGGAGGTTTTCAAAATTGTGTTTTTATACAATAAAGATTGAGTAATTGGCAAAATTGTCGGCAGATATGAAGACCCGATACATCCATAAACCTGAACATAATTATAAACATTAAGTATGATTCCTCTGATGCATGGAATTTGTTATAAAATCTCATTGCTGATCAAAAATGCGATAGCAACTTATTGAGATTTTGGGGGTAATATTACATTTTGAAATTCAAGAACGAACTGCTCGCTGTTAGAAAATTTATCAAAAAGACGTAGGATGAAAACATAAAAAGCTATTTTTTATTTTAATTCTCAGTAAAATAGTTTCTGTTTTTTCACCAAAATTTTTATAAATTTGAAAGAAATTGTTGTGAAATTTGTATGAAAAATTTCACTATTTTTCAATGTATTTCAAACACGGAGTATTTATTTCGTATTAAGAAAAATGATTAAAAGCTTAACTTTCATAAAGTTTTTGTAGTACATTTTCGTAATTGAAATTTTTCGAAATTGAAATAAAAATACGATCATAAATAACAAGCAGAGAGGCTTAAAAGAAATAAGAATTCGATTATAAATAGCAAGTAGAGGCCCTGTATTGCGGCGGTACGAATGGCAAGGTGGTGATAAAGGAGAAGCGTTGATTCGTATTTTCGACATCGAATTTTCATTCGATTATTATTTTCAACAATGATCCAAAAATACTTGCGCATGCTTGAATTGTACGGCGCTCATTGGCTCTAGTTCGCGTACGTATTTAAAAATCAAGTACAGACGCGCACCGTAGTCAATGAACATCAGTCAAATCCAAGCAAGCGCAGATAAAGGCAGCTCCGTTGGGATCATTAACTTCAATAAAAGACGTGTAACGTTTCATTACTGTCTAACTCACGGTGACTCACGGATGCCTTTGTCGCACGCGTGTAGCTATCAAAGAAGGAGCAATCGTGACAATTTTTTCAATATTTTTCAATGCTGTCTAACCCACTGACGCCTCGTGTCACATGCATATAGCAATAAAATCGAGTATTGTGACAATCGAAATCAACAATATCGTTTAGCGATTTTATATTAAGGATTTCACACGTTTCTATCTTAGAATTTTTAAAGTTAGGAATTTGATACAAGCCGGGGGTGTATGGTTGTCCCGACTTGATCTAAAGTATTAACTGTGGTGTTGGAGGTTTGGTATGTGAGAGAGATGTGTCTCAGCGATACCGTGTGGAGGGCCGTTCGTACCCTCCAGGGTAGAGGCCACTAACCAGAATTCCGTCCGATGCGAGCCGGTTGTGTGTGGAGGACCGTTCGCACCTTCCTAGGTGGAGGCCGCTAACCACGGAGTCCTATGGTTCTGGTGACCGTGTGGAGAGCCGTTCGTACCCTCCTGGGTAGAGGCTACTAACCACGGAGGTTGGAGCTGTTGCTGGCTGTAGCAGAGGGGAGTTCTCGGACGGGAAGGCATCGGTTGCTCGTCTTCAGAAAGTCGTCCAGGCGTTGCATGGACCGAGGTTGGCTGCGTTAGCTCACCGGTGGCTGCGTTGGCTCACCGGTGGCTGCTGGTGGATGCCGAGGTGCACTCTTGGTCAGCAGGAGGTACCTCCAAGCCTGGAGGCCGTCCATGGGCTTATCACCCGGTTGTGGCGGTGGGCCCCTGCACGCACGAAGCAAGCGCGTTTGGCCGGGGGAGTGATTGGGGAGCGCAGAAGCTCGTCCTCGTCCAAGATTAGGACATCGTCATCACTCTCAGCATGGGGTCCCTTGCGGGGAGAGGGGGTGCGAGGGGCGGTGGTGTCGGGAGTTGCGTTGCGCTCCGTATCCAGGCGGCCGAAAGCTGCCGACGAAGTGGAAGTGAGAGGATGAACGAATCGGAACCTCTCCGAGGATGGCACTAGTATGACAGAACGTACAATGGCCTTTGGCGTGGAGTTGGAGGACGGCCTGCAATCTTTAAGCTGAAGACCGGCTTGCAGGGCGTCGCGGAGTGCGGCCAAGCGACGGCGGACTCGGGTGCGCTTGCTCGGACGGGGGAGGGAAGTTTTGGTTGGACCAGACATAGGTGGAGGAGAGAGGCAGAGAAGGTGAGGATCGTCGGGCGGCAAAGGGCTTACCGGTCCTGATAGAAGAAAATCTAAAGGCCACCGGAGCTACAAGAAGAGCTTACCGAACTTGGAAATAAGAACAGAAGGGGCGACCGGAGCTGCGAGAAAGTTTACCGACCCCGAAAAAGTAAAAAGATAGGAAAGCGGTCGAGGTGGGGCTGCGATGAGCGTACCGTCCTCTGAAGAGAGTATAGAGAGCGGGCGGAGCTGCAGAGAGATTACCGACCCTGAAAAGAGAGAGAGTAGAGTTTGGCGGAGCTGTTACGAGCGTACCGACCGGAGTTGAGGTTGGAGTGAGAGAGGGAGGATAGGAAGAGGATGGCGGAAATCCGGAGGAATTCGTAGGATGATGCTCGAGAGAGCGAGAAGGAGACGAGAAGAAAAACGACCTGTGAATTATTTTTAGATTGCGTACTTTCGCCTGTACGCACCCCTTTTTATTCGCACTAGCCGAGAGGCAGTCCGGCCGTCGATTGGCCCGGTCCTCTTGGCCACTCGTGTGAAGGATGGAGGGGCGTAGCGGCTGCCCCGTCTATCCATACTCTCGCAGAGCTGAGCGCGTCGCTCAACTCGATGTTTTTCGTTTGTGAAACGAAAACGGCTAGCGGAACAGCGAGTCGGATATACGGATACGTAAAAATGCAGCACGTAATAGAATATAACGACGAGAGTAAGTATAATATAAAAGAATTTAAACAAAACGTGAAATTATCTAAAAACACAATATATAAATGAAAATATAGACAAATAATATTTAAAGAAAATGATTAAAACACGAAGTTAAAATAACACAGATGCACCAGGTGTGAGTCGATACCTCTCTCTCTCTTCCCTAGGTATCAACATGTAAAAGGGTCGTATTTGTTTGGGGGAAAGCAAGGTCGTTTAATAGCCACTCTAAAGCAATTAAGTCGGAAGGTTTTCCCAGCCTGGTTTACACTTCGTAAACACAGGCAGGGATTCATCCCTGACAAATTGTTTAGGGTGGTTCTTAATTATGGGGACTGTAACAAATTGTAAGTTTTTATAAAATTTATATTCTGAAACTAATGAATTTTAAACATAAAAAAATCGAAATTTCAATCAAATAGTTCACTTTTCAGTTGAAAAAATAATTTTAAACAAAAAAAAAAGATTTGGAAAAAATACTTAAATTTTAAGCCATAGCTAATGTATCTTTCATTAAAAAGATGAATTTTCAACTGAAATATTAGTTTTTAACCGAAAATTTTTTATTTTCAACAAATTGTTAAAATTTTTAACCAAAGAAATGAATTAGTTAACCAACAAAAAATTAAAACAAGAATAATTTTGTAAAAAGTTCATTTTCAAACATATAGTTGAATTTTTAACTACAAAGCTCAATTTTCGATAAAAGAAAAACGAATTTTTATAAACTAGTTAAATTTTCAACCGAAAATTGCTTTTCGAAAAAATAAAGGTTCATTGTTCAACTAAGAGATGAAATTTCAACAAATTTTCATCCAAATGCATCATTTTGAAACTAAACGAGGCTAATTTTTAATAAAAAATGGACAGTTAAAATATCAGTTCATGAATTTATGCGGAAAAAACTGATAATCACCCAAATATTTAATTCAATCAAAAAATATTTTAAATTAAAAGCCGTTGAATTCGATCAAAAAGGGCGAATTTTCAACGAATTATATAATTTTTAAATAAAAAGCTTACTTTTTACCAAAAATAAAACAAATAAAATACCACTTTTTAACAAAATAGTTAAATTTTCAACCAAAGAAATAAATTTCATTTAAAAGTCGAAGTTAAATTTTCTGTTTAAAAAATTATTTTTAGCCCAAAAAAGCAAATTTGTCAATTAAATAGTTGAATATTTAGCCATACAGATCAATTTTACGCTAATTTAATGAATCTTTGACCAAAAAAGTTATTTCGCAACAAAGCAGTATAACTTTGGCCAAAGATGTTTTACCTAGATGCGGTAAGGGTCAGGAATGGGGACGGCCGATATATATATGCTGCCCTCTTAAACTTTTCGTCGTTTCTATGGCAACCGCATCCTTCGACCACATTAATGGGCGGGGTGGGGCCGGGGCGCACACTGAAAGTTGTTGAATTCCAAACCGAACGTGATTTTCTGTTTCTCGCGTTCGCCTTCGACATCACTATAGCAATATTTGCTATAGCTGAGTTGGTCGGCGGGCTCTGTACGCGAAAAATGTTGTGAACGCTGAATTACCTAATTGTATTACAATTACAGAGAGCCTAAAATTATTCTATTTATTATTATTTTTAAATTGATTAATTTCTCTTACGGTTGGTTTGAAAACAGACATTTTCGGGATAATAAATAAATAGATTAAAAAAATTCTTTTCGTACTTTAGAATTGTAGTGACATTTCAAAAATTCTTTTTTTAATAAACATATGAAATTGAGATAAATTTTTAAATTAAATAAAATTTAGTTAAATTCCAAATTTAAATAAAATTTGTTTCAATTGTAGCTTAATTCAACATTTAAATAAAATTTAGATGAATTTAAAAATTAAATAAAGTTTAGTTAAATTAAATTAATTTCTCGTCTGCTGTATTTTAAAAGAGAAATTTTCGACATACTACGTAAACAAGTTTAAAAAGAATTCTATTCGTACTTTAACATTTATTGCAATGCAATTTTTAAAACTATTTTTAAAACTAAATTTAAAGATTAAATACAATTTAGTTAAATTCAGCATTTAAGTAAATTTTAGTTTAATTAAAGTAAAGTTCAGTCAAGAATAGTAGATGTTTCATGGCGTTAAATGGTTTTAAATTAAAGTGCAATCTAGTTAAATTATAATAAAACTGTAGTTAAATTTTAAATTTGAATACATTTTTGAAACCAGTAATATTAAAAATAGTGCATCCATATTGAAAAATAAAATTATTAATGCTATTTACGTAGAATGTAAATGACATAAGATTTTTTCACCAGATTTCACAAATTTAATATTTACTTGCAATTTAGTTAATAAATCGAGCATCATATAAATCATTATGTAGTAAATGAAAGGTGATATAGTAGTGATCTTAAACAAAGTTTGTTTTTATTGTATTTTTTATTCTTAGTTTTTATTAAGTACAATTACAATTTTATGTACAATACGCATTTTAACCGTTTTATTGGATACAGATATATGGACAAAAGCTCAGGAAAGTAATAATTAGGATTATAACTGACTCATAAAAATAAAGAATAGATCTAGGGAAGAAATTATATTAAAATAATCTGCACGTAGTTTACCGAGCCCTCTCACCAGGAGTATCCTACATTGTGCAGTATTCTAATAAGTAAATTAAATTGATTTGAACCGTATACAAAATTCAAAGAAAACGCTGAAATGTGAATAATTTTTGGGACAATTGTCACGGTGGCTACTAGACAGAAAAGCAGGAAATAATTCGCCATAATTTTCGAAGCAATTGGGAAATTTTTTGGAATCTTCAAGAATTTTAATTTTCAAATAAAAAAAGGGAGCACAATATATTCACCGATTTTAATAAATCAATTGGATGTCAACCCACAAATTCTTTTTGCTCAGCTCGAACGATTTGACTAATTGACAAAAATATACTACGTGGTATATGGATGGCCCCAAATAGTAAATTGTTTATCTGGTATCGCTAATTGTATAATTCAGAATTTATATAATTCGTTAAGTTATAATTGCGGAGATTTTTAATTTGGTTCACATTGTATTCTCAAAATTTTGTTACGTTAATCTGTATATTCGGCATTTCATTTTGAATTATTTTTTATTATTAGTCCTTTTATTTATTACAGTCACATATTTTTTCTGCTTCTGTTTCGCATCAGCCATTTAAAATTTTTTTAAATTTTCTATTTTTCCTATTAATGAAACATAAGAAAAAAATTCCCGGTTATAGAAGATGTCTCGATGCTGAGAATTAATATTTTAAAGATTGAAAATAATGATGCAATAATGCAAAATGTAAAATTTAATTATTTCTCTAAATCGCACACTAGTATAAAAAAGAGTATTAAAGATAGTATGTATTACAAGTAACAATGGATTTAAAATTAAAGGAATAAAATAGAAGGGAAGTTAGTATTGATGTATGACTTTTTCAATATGAAACTTTATTTGAAAATGATTATATATATATATATATATATAGTATAACAAAAGTGAATAAATTTATCATAAATATATGTACTTATGTAAGTTATTAAATGTATAGAAATTAGCGTATCTATAAATTCTATTTGTACAAAAATAGATGGTCGGTTGCTTCTTAGTTTCAACAGTGGAGTTGTGAAGGAATTTTAAGAACAATTTAAGTATTTTTGTATTATACTGTTAAACTCTATGATATAGTTATTAAAATTTAATTTGGAACCTATATATACTCCATACGGCAAGGTGAGCAATCCATCGAGAGAGAAAATGTTTTTAAACCTTTAAACCCAAGTGGCTTAGAATAACATAAGAAAAAATGCAAAAAAGTACCAAATTCTAACAGATAAAACGGCAGCAAAATAAATTAAACTGTATTTGTTCTTAGGTTTTTTGCTGAAAAATTAAAATATGTTAGTAAAACTTACAATATATATATTTTTTTTCTTAAGAATACGATCAATTAAAATATATCATCAATCGTTTGAGTTCTCTCAACGGCTTTTTTTACTGATCCTACCTTGGCGTATTTAAGATTATGTAAATTTTTTTATTATACCCACGGATATCGGTTTTACAGAAATAACAATCATCTTCGTTGGATGGCTCATTCCATTCTGTGGGTTTAATGAAGATTAATTTAGAATCGTCTTTAGTTTTTTTTTTCCAAATAGAAAGGATTTTACTGCAGTTACTGCAAATACTATCAGGAGCCCAATCTCCCAAAACTATATCTGAATTAAAGCATTCTTTGTACATATTCCGATAATTTTCGTTGAACGATCGTCGATCTTTTTTGTTCGAAATAAATGTTCCACAAATGAAGAAAAATGCGTTAATATCTTTCGGGCACACGTGTTTAGAAGATGAGGTTGAAGGTTTGTTTAAATTTTCCATATTTTTATATATAAACACGCTTGACAGGGATCCTGGTCCGATTGCAGGTGAGTCCGCGGTCTTCGAGGTGATAACCCTTTTACCACTCCAGGGCTACGTAAAAGGGCTTTTCGTCTTTGACGAGGACAATGTCAACTCGTCGACGAAAACACTACGGTATCATCATCACACCCTGTCGACGCCCTGTAAGGCAGTGCACTTCCACTGGAATCGGTACCCCGACTAGCGTATGAGCGAATCATTCTACACATCCCCTTACGGGGCAGTTGTCATCGTAACACGACTAGTCGAGGCAACAGGTGAAAAACATTCGATTACATACATCGAAACATCTAGACATCCGCACACCCACACATCCAAGCATCCGCAGATCCACACATGCACACACGCAAACATTCACTCATAACCGCAAATACACGTGGACATTTATAAAAAATGTATTTTTTACCATATTAGGGCAAAAAGAACCCACTTCTTTTTTAAAGATATACCATTCTTATGGGTACAAAGCTTTCTCTTTCAAGAAATCTACAGCAGCTAATATTGATGAGAAAGTACACTGCCTTACTTTCTAGAAATTCACAGCAGCTAATGTTGATAAATATAAAATATTATTTCCAGTTTCTATATAGACGAAAAACTAAAGATGATTCTAAATTAATTTTTTTAAACATTTTTTTAACAGCACCTCATTGATTTGACCTCCAAATGACCTTGACCTTGAACTAATGAAGGTCAACCGACACCGGATTTGGATTAAGCATGCTCAAAAACCTACATTTGAATTTTTTCAGATTTTTTCAGCCTTTTTTCCGAATTCAACCTTCAAATGACCTCAGATGACCTTCAGATAACCAGATATGATCAAACAAACCTTGGATTTGTATTCAGCGACCCTCAAAACCTATATATACATTTTTACCAATTTTTTTGAGGTTATTTTGTTGGTTTGTCCTTCAAATGACCTTGATCTTGAACTAATAAAGGTCAACCGACACTGGATTCGGATTCAGCGTGCTAAAAAAAACCTATGTCTGAATTATTTCAGATTTTTTCAGCAATATTTTCTTCATTGGACCTTCAAATGACCTTGAAAGCGATCTCATCTTAAAAAACCGACAAACGATTCGGAATCAGCGATCCAAAACCCCTGGAACCCCAAACGTCGCCTCCGTTTACTTTGACTTTTTTGTGTGCCTGTGTTATTATTATTAGTAGTCAACTAAATTCACTTATTGTTGTAAAATACAGATTCTTGGATATAGATATTAAAAAATCAAGCTACAAAAAAGAAATTTGGATTGTTTTAGTCTCCCTCACTGTGATTGAATATGGATGCAGCATGTCATGGACATTAACGGCTCTGTCTCAACGACCCAGTGGAGAATTCCAATATCTTGTATAAGAAACTATCGCCTTTTTGGTAGAATTGCTATTCTCAGCTTTCTGTGTTAAAGGAATTTCAATTTTTCTGTATATTACGCCTAAATTAGAGAAAACCTCTGGAGGAAATAGAGGAAATAATGAATTTAAGGAAAAAATAAAAATAACACAATGTTTTTCTTTCCTTTTTATTTCTGATAGAGGTTTTGATATAAGACTTGCACAAATGAAAAAAAAAATATTCTTTCTTATGTTTACATATTAGAAAATTGCTGAACAGATTACTAGCAATTATATAAGAAAAAATATCAACAGCATTCATGAAGCGTAAGACTCAAGAATTAAAGATCAATTAAATCCCATGATAAACTCAAGCGTATTAGATATTCGCAAGCCCCCCACCTTGAAGAAATATCGTAACTATGCCGTTCGTAAGAAACTTGTTTCTAAACTTGAATTGATTATTGACTAGCAGCCTGCTAAAATACATAACAAAATATTTCTGTAAAGTAACGGTATTTGTACGAGACATACGTAACAATTTTACTTTGATTTTAATTTAAAGAGATTCTAGTTCCAAAAAATGTATAAATTATTTAAAGAAATCGAAAAGAGTCATGAATTGTTCTTTGATAGAAAAGAATATCAGTCAGAAGGATCTCGAGTATGAAATGTTCGAGGATGTCAGTAGAAAAATTAAAAAAGGATGTCTGTTTTTTTGCAATATGCGGCTACTCTGACTGGTGAGTTAAAACAGGTTATTTGTTAGTGAAAACTTATAGTATTTTTTGCCTTACAGAAAAACGAAAGTTGAAATGTGTTCTGTGATGAGATGAAAGATTATCCAGACTATGTTAAAATGGAGAAATATCTTAGATTCATGTAAGGTTTAACCGACAAGGATAATTTTGATCGCAGCGAATCTTTCACGTGGAACTGCTGTAAACTTAAACTTTCCTTTTTTCTGTGCGAAATACGAATTATTTCATCAAAAAGTTTACTAATTTTTCAGCTGATCATCAACAGATTATAATTTCCTGTGAATATAAATTAAAGTCCCTGGATAGCAGCCTTGAATAGTGTTGGCTTTACAACTTGAATATCTTTCAATACCCTTAATATTAGGGTTTCTGAATCCCAAAAATGCTACATTATAGTTCGCAATTCCACAATTAAAATCCTGTTTTTTGTCTAATTCTTTCTAGAAATTTCATTGCACTTTACATTGGAAGAATCATAGCCGGCATTCGTTATTTAAAAATTTTGTACTATGATTAATATAGATTTCTTTAATTTGTTCCCTCTTGTCAGTAGACCAAATTATTGAACAATATTTCTTGGTGAAATCGCAGTTTTAAGTTGTCGTTAATAGTGGGACAGGAATTGTCTTTTAATTGGCACCTGAATCGAGAAAAAAGAGTTTAAAGAAAATTTAGGATTAGGGAAAGAAAGTAAAAAAACGTGCGGAAGGCAGTCAAGATGTGCCAAAATTTAACAAAAAAGTCCAACAATGATAATGGTCGCTAAATTTTCTTACAGAAAAAAATAAGTTTACCATTGTGACCAGCGACGAACAAAAGATAGAGCTGTAGAGTTTTTCGTTAAAATTTTGCTAATTTTGATTGTCTTCCGCAAATTAAAATTTTGCAAATATTTTTTTTGTTACCATTGATCCACCATCTGTCGATTATTGATTATCAAAAGAGGTATACTTCTTTGCTCATATGTGAAAATTGAGCACGAATATTCGTGGTTGGAGTTTTTAGGTTAGTTTCTGTTCATTTTGACTGTTCTCTAAAAATACAATTGTTAGGAAATAATTTTGTTCTAGACCTTAAGTCATCTATCTTTCGATGGTTGATAGTCAAACGTGGTAAATTCTCTTGATTCTATAAGAGAATTAAACGTCAATGTTTGTGGTTCAAGCTTTTTGGTTAGTTTTTGTTCATGTTAACTGTTTTCCAAAAATAACCGTTTTTAAAATTATTTTCTAGATCTTAGATCCCCTATATTTTGATCATTAATATTCAAACAAGGTATAATTTTTTGGTTTTATACTAAAATTGAGCGTCAATGTTTATGGTTGGAATTTTTTTATTAGAATTTTCTCATTTTGCCTATTTTCTAAAAACAAAAATGTTTGGAAATTATTTTTTTCTAGACCTTAGATCTTCTATCTTTCAATCATTGATGGTCAAGCAGGGAATTTTTTTTTGTTCTATACGAGAATTGAGCGTCAATATTCGTGGTTGGATTGTTATAAATAGTATTTTCTCATTTTGTCTACCTGTGGCAAGTTAAAATGCAGGTGAATAATTTTTTGTGGACCTTAGTTCCCTATCTTTCGATTGTCGGTGGTCAAACGAAGTATAATTTTTCGATTCTATACGGGAAATTGAGCTAAAATGTTCAAGGTTTTATTTTTTCGGTTATTCTTGTCTCATTTTCACTTTCTTTGGCAAGTGAAAATGTTTGAGAAATAATGTTTATCTAGACCTTAGGTCCTGTACCTCTCGATCTTTGATGGTAAAACGAGGTGTGCTTTTTTGGTTCTATGTGGTAATTGAGCGTCACTGTTTGTAGTTGGAGTTATTTAGTTAGTTTTTGTTCATTTAAAATGTTAAAAAAAATAATTTTGCCCTAGACCTTAGGTCCCCTGTTTTTCAATCGTTGATGATCTAACGAGGTATAATTTTTTTTATTTAATACGAAAATCAAACATCAATGCTTGTGGTTGGAGTTGTTTCGTAAGTTTTTCATCATTTTGAATGTTTTTTTCTTATAAAATTTTTTAAAATATATTTGTTCTAGACCTTAGGTACCTTATCTTTTGAACGTTTATAGACAAACGAGGTATATTTTTTTGATTCTATACGAAAATTGAACGTCAATTTTCATGCTTGGAGTTTCATGGTTAGTATTGTCTCATTTTGTCTAACCTTAAAATGATAAAATTTTGGCGAATCACTTTTTTCTAGACCTAAGGTTCCCTATCTTTCTATCTTTGATGGTCGAGCGAAGTGTACACTTTGGTCCTATAGGGGTAATTGTAAGCGTCAATGTTCGTGTTTTGAGTTAGTTTTTCTCATTTGGAATGTTTTTTATAAATAAAATTGGTTCAAAATAATTTTTTTTACGCCTTAGGTCGCTTATCTTTTGATTTTTGATTGTCAAAAAAGGTCAATTTTCATGATTGGAGTTTTATGGTTAGTATTTTCTCATTTTCCTATCTTCGAAAAGTTAAAATTTTGATGTGCAATCTTTTTCTCGACCTGAAGTTCCCTATCTTTCACTCGTTGTTAGTCAAACGAAGTACAATTTTTTGATGATATAAGTTAATTAAACGTCAACGTTCGTTGATAAATTTTTGGTTAGTTTTTGCATATTTAGACAGCTTTATAAAAATGAATTTTTTTTAAATTAATATGTTTTAGACCTTAGGTCCCTTATCTTTTGATCGTTGATGGTCAAACGAGGTTTACTTTTTCTGCGCTATATTCAAATTCGGTGTCAATATTCCTGGTTGGAGTTTTATTGTTAGTATATTCTCGGATTCGTGACAAAAAGCCCAAACGGCAAAGCGCCCGCCAAATGAGAGTCGCGCTCCGTGAAAAACGCCCGCGAATCAGAGAGCGAGTAGGGGAGTGTCATATGTACACCCATCGCGATTAAGCGACTCGCTCTCTAATTCGTGGGCCTTTTGCACGGACCGCGACTCTCATTGGGCGGGCACTTTGTCGTTTGGGCTATTTGTCATGTATCCTTTTTCTCATTTGGACTATCTACGGCAAGTTGAAATTTTGATTAATAATTTTTTTCTAGACTTTAAGTCCTTTATCTCTCGATCATTAATGGTCAAAGGAGGTATACTTTTTTGATTCTACTCGGTAATTGATCGTCAATGTTTGTGGTTTTTTAAAAAATAAGTTTGTTCTAGACCTTAGGTCCCTTATCTTTTGATCGTTGATAGTCAAACGAGGTATACTTTTTTTGATTCTATAGGAACATTAAGCGTCAATGTTCATGGTTGAAATTTTATGGTTAGTATTTTTCTCATTTTGCCTATTTTGGGCAAGTTAAAAAGTTGGCAAATAATTTTCTTTCTATCGCTGATGGTGAAACAAGGTATACTTTTTCGAATCTGTCCGTAAATTGAGCGTCAATGTTCATGTTTTGACTTTTTTGGTTAGTCTTGTCTCATTTTCAATATCTTCGTTAAGTTACAATTTTTGAAAATTAAGTTTTATCAAGACCTTGGGTCCCATATCTCTTGATCTTTAATGGTCAAACGATGTTGACTTTTTTGGTTCTACACGGTAATGAAGAGTGTCAATATTCGTGGTTTCAGTTCTTTGGTTAGTTTTTACTTATTTGGACTGCTTTATATAAATGAAAATGTTTTGAAATTATTTTGTTTTAGACCTTATGTCCCTCATTTTTTAAGCGTTGATCCTTTTTCGGTTCTATACGCAAATTAAGCGCCAATCTTTATGGTTTGAGTTTTTTGGTTAGTATTTTCTCATTTGGCCTATCTTCGTAAAATTAACATTTTAGTGAATGATTTTTTTCTAGACCTTAGGTCCCATATCTATCGATCGTTGATGGTCAAACGAAGTATAATTCAAGTACTTTTTTATTTTCTGTGTCGCCTAAATAAGATTACAAATTTCATCTGGAACTTTTTTTGTATTATTTGGTTAAAAAGAATGTATTACAACAAGTTCGTTAATCTAGATATGGCATGAGCCATATAAGAAAGTGCGCGTTTTTGAATCTGACATGATAGGTGTTAAATGTTGTGAGGAAAAAGTAGAATATTTTCAATTCGCAATTTACCATGTTGCAAACAAACCTGATGATTGTAAAATTTATTACAATTGACTTTTTAATACATTTATTTGTTGAATATGAAAAAATGTTTGCAAGTTTTATGTAAAAGTTTCAGGAAATATATCTTTATAACAATTACTACAAAGGAAAACATTCAATTTATATTACAATACATTGCTGGAATAATAGGTGAGATATTTGTACTATTACTGTGAAATATTTAAATGTCAAACATGTATGAACATTAAATTAGTAATTTTAAATGTTTAAATCATTTGAATTCCTTTTCACTCTTAAAATCCTATGTATTCTTTTTAATTTTTTTTAATGGCTTTGAATGCTTTGAAACCACTTTAAATTCTTTTTAATTTCTTTAACTTCCTTGAAATCTTTTGAATCCCTTTAAATCCCTGTTGTATCTGGATTCATTTAAATTCTCTGATTCATAAGAATTCCTTGAATTCAAGTAATTTCTTGAATTTATGTAATTTTCTTTAAAATAATGCAAATATTTCAAAAGAATTCATTGACTTCAGGGATTTCAGAAAATTCAGGAATTCAAATGAATCGACGGAATTCAGGGATTAACATGAATTCAGAATATTTTCAATAATTCAGGAAATTTAGAGAATTCCAGAAATTGTCTAAAATAATCTGAATTCAGGGAATTCAAGGAATGCAAGAACCGCAGAGAATTGAAAGAAGTTCAGGGATTCACGGGTTTCCGGGAATACAAGGAATATTAGGAATTGAGGGGATTCAAGGATTTAAAGGAATTACAATAATTCGAGGAATTTCAAATATTCAAAGAATTCAAAGAATTGAAGAGATTGTTTATAGGAATTCTATAAATTTATGAAATTTAAGGAATTAAGAGTTCAGAAAATTCAAGAAAATCAGAGATTTTAGTGAATTCAAGGAATTTAGAGAATTTAAGGAAATTAGAATTTTCAAGAAATTCCGCATATTCAGAGGAATTTAGAAAATGGAAGGAATTCCGGGCAGCTTGCCAAAAAATTAACGTTAATCTAACAAGATTTTTAAACAATTTAAGGCATTTAGAGATTGTCAGAAATCAAGTTCTTCAGGCTATTCAAGAAATTAAGAATGATCAAGAAATTCAGGGATTTCAAAATATTTAAGGAATTCAGGGTACTCAGAGAATTGAAGAAATTTAAGGAATTCAGATTATTTAAGAATTTCAGAGAAGACAAATCATTTAGAGAATTCCTAATGTTTAAGGCATTAAAGGAATTTCGAATAAAACAGGGGTTCAGAATGTTAAAGGAATTCACGAACTTGAGGGAATTCTTAAGACTTTAGGATTGCCAGAACATTTAGCATATTCAAGAAATTCAGAGTATTCCAGCATTTCAGAAAATTCATAGGATTTCAGGGATTTCAGAACTTCAGAGGAATTTAAGGAATTCATGAAATTGAAGACATTGCAAGAGTTAAGAGAGTTCAGGGATATCAGGAAATGAAGACTATTTAATGAATTTAGGGGATTAAGAGAATTCAAGGAAGCAAAAAATTCAGAATATTCAAGGAATTCAGATAATTTAAACTATTTCAGGAATTTCTAATATTCAAGGATGTCGGCCAGACGAGGAATTCAGAGAATTCAGAACGTTAGAAGAATTCAGAAAATTCATAATATTCAAGGATATCAGGGAATCCAAGGAATCTCCAAAATATAAGAAATCTAGGGAATCTGGAAAATTTTTATTTCTAAAATATAAAACAAAACAATAAAAAAAAAACTTATCTATGCAAACTGACTTCATGGTGCGAACGAAATATATCAGCAGTGAACACATGCAATAATTAGCTCAACATTTTTTTAGATCAGCTTATAAAATTAGATAATTTTGATATAATGATTTTATATAATTATAATAATTATTACTTACCCAGATAACATGTCGAGCGCACTATGCGCGCATGGCGCAGGCACGCCGTGCATACTGTCACGCACGACATGCGTTCAAATCAGCAAACAGATTTATCGTCCATGAAGTCGCGCCTGGCATGTCGTCTGAAGGACGTGCATGCGTGTATGACGCAATCACTCAGTACGCTCGCAAAGCGGGTCCTAAAATTGTTTATTTGTAATCAAATAAAGTACCAACAAAATTCAATTTGAATATTTTATTTCAGAATTAGAAAATTATGATATATTTAATAGGGTAAGGGAACCAACTCCCGAGGGGGTTCCAATTCTTTGAGATCAAAGATGGTTTTCTTTTTTAGATTAGGTTTTATTAATACAAAAATTAGATGTATAAGATTACAAGTTATCAAGTGTAATTCGTTTATTTACCCTATCAAATACGTCATAATTTTCCATTATTATTATTATATTATAATTTATTATTATTATTATATTATTATATTATTATTATATT
>NC_046661.1:96209407-96215143 GCF_010883055.1 Belonocnema kinseyi
TTATTATATTATTTCATTATAAATAAACAATTTTAAGAGCCTCTTCGCACGCGTACAGGATACTAACCAATTTAACATTACTTTAGAGTCGTTAGTCTTCCGAGAACAAGCACTATAAAGTACGCCAGTGATGGAAATGGGGACGCCGTGAGCTACTGCGCTTACGTTAGGGTCACGCTTACCTTGTCCGCGGTTGGCGCTAAATTCAAAATGGGCATTTAAAAGAATTCTTTCGATTAAATAATAAGTATTTACAAAATGAATAATTGGATATTTACTATTTTGTCGGAAATTTTAACTGTTATTTCAAAATTCGTTTTTTATTTTTAGCTCAAATTAATTTTTCAGTTGAAAATGTAACTATTCCACCTTTTTGTAAATTTAGCTTTTTTGTTAAAAATGAAACTATTTGGTTGCAAAATTTCCTTTTGTGTTTCGATTTCATAGATTTTATTTAGTTTATAATAAGTTCTTACATGCTTTTAAACGAACTTGTATATTCCTGTTTTAATGTTATTTTTAAACTTCTTTTAATTTTATGTTTAAAAAAAATATTTTTATTTTGTGCAAAATACTTTTTTAAACTCTCTTCTTCGTATTTATTTGAATTTAAAATTTCTAACTCTTCTTGACGAATAATAATAATAAATTTATATTTATTTTAGCAGATTTCAACCTGCATTCATAGTGCACGTATATATGCGTCGGTTAGTTTGGAATTCCGTCACGAGGTGATTGTGCACATACTGCTCTCCACAGACTGCTCTTAGATGTGGTGCATTCTTGCAAGCATTTTGTGCGCGAAACGTGCGCGCACGGATTGTTACCTGCGTAGTCTCTTGCTCTAAAATAATTTCGCTCTTCTCATAATTTTATTGGTGAACAGTAGAATTAGCGATATGAATACATTTAGTTACGTGCAATTTTGTGAAAATTTGGTGATTATTTGATATTTTTATAGAACTAGTTTGGAGTTTTCCTCGAAATAAAATTTATAATCTAGATCCGAGTACAAGCTAGATATTCTGAATTTATTTTCAGGTCCGGTGATTATTTAAAAAGTTAAAATAGAGATAACGCTGGATAAATAAAAAATAACTGTTCTGTCAGAATCTTTCCGAATGGTTAAATAATCTTCATCTTTTCGTCGAAAAGAAGTTCGGTTCCAACTGTTAGAAATCCAGATGATATAAAGATCCCATTGGATATTTTTTTAATTATGATCCTTCAAATTAAAATAATTTAAAATGAATTTATTCTTGCTATAAAGTAAAAATTATCTTTGCATTTATTGCCATTCTTATACTTCTAATTATAGGTACTTGCTGTTTTTGAATTTCACAGGCGCTGTTTTTGAAAATTATAAGTCCACTGAGGATGAAGTCTTTTCTCATCTTGGAATGGTCTTCATAAATCTCAACGATTGGGATGGCAATCAAAAGATGCCGACCCTCATAAATGTTTTTACTAATTTCTTAATTTAAAACCCAATTTTGATTTTAATGTAGCTGAGACTAAAAAAATAAATTTAGACAAGTTGGAGTACCTCTTTTTGGAATAACGATGTATGAAATTCTCGGGAATGCTGGAATTAGAAGCATCAATATTGTGCAGTTATTGTAGATAAATCTTATTTTACTTTTAAAGTTTCTTAATTATTATTATTATTATGGCAATTTCCAAATAAGTTTTGAAATTATAAATAGTTTAAAACTGGTGATATTAAAGCAAAGAAAAAATTACAAAAGTTAATTATTTTCCAAGTGTAATAACGGACAGAAGCGCGTCAATGTCTAAATAAATCATTGGAAAATTAGTAATAATAGACAATAAAACATCGTTTTGTAAAAATTGACAAACTGTCTATATTTGGTAAAAATTGAAAAAAAAAGAATTCGATAAAGATCATAAAATATTTTTATCTTGCGAAGATTCTTTGAAAATTGATAAAATGGCGTAATTTTCCAATGATCCTTAACAAGTTGATGACATTTCTTCGTGTTCTAAGGTCGATAAAGATTTATAAAGCTTATCCAAATCTTGTAAAAATTACCAAAGTTTTTTTTCATTTTGTAGTAATTTTTACAAAATTAAGAACCTTTCTTTATTTGTAAAGATAAAAACAAAAAATATATAATTAGTAAACATTGAGAAGCATTGATTTTGTGAGGATTTTCATAAAATTGTTAAAAATTTTTCATCTTTTAAAAATCCATTGAAAATGGACAAAAAGTCTTTGTTTTGCAGGAATTCTTAAGAAATTAACAAATGTCTTCATTTTGTAGGATTGACAAAGTCTTTTAAAGAAAGACAAAATGTTATCTCGTAATTAACTTAATGCTTTCATTTTGTAATAACCTCACAAAACCCTCAAAATGTCTTTATAATTAGTAAATATTCAGAAACTTAATTTTTTATGCATCCTTACAAAATTGATAACATATTTTTGTTTTGTAAGGATTTTTTCTAAATTGACAAAATGTCTTCAAATTATATGTATTGACAATATCTTATGAAAATTGATAAATAAAATTATGTAAAAGCTAAACCATAGATTTTCATTTTAAGATAACGGAATTGCATATTTAATTGTACCAACTTCAAAACACTTTTTCTTACAAAGTTATTAACAAATTTAAAGACTATAAAAATTAACTTATCTCGGAAATGGCTAAATTAATTGCGATAGTTTAAATATACAGGGTGGAAAATTTTATTATATTATGGAAAATAATTCAGAAGCTTGGTTGAATATAGAAAAATGTTTCAGACTAAAGTTGAAGGGAGCAGAGCAGGTACACTACTGGAAGGAATGACCTTCACCTTGCATGCGATTTTCCCGGTTATTTAAAGGTCATGATAATTTTTTTAAATGGGAATCCTTAATTTTGACAAAAGATTTAAAAAGAGCGGGAAATTTAACATTCGAAATGATATTTTTATGAAGGTCATGGTAAGGTCGAATGGAGTTCAAATTTGCGATAGTGTTTAAATAATAGCTGTTAGCTCGGAATTGCGGTTGGGAACAGCAAAATGCTTAGCACAAAAGTAATCAGAGGCAAAGGGATCACCTGCTGGTAGCAATGACCTTGACAATGATATTGATTTTCAAGGTTATTTAAAGGGCAAAGTGATTTTTTAAAAATGGAAACGCCTAATTTTGACCCCGACTTTTGACTTTTGACTACGACTTTCTCCAAGCCATTATTTAAACATTATCGATTACCTGTGGTCGAAAGTAGGGGCTTCAATCTATAAAATTCACTTTGACCTTCAAATAATCTTGCAAATGAAATTCAAGGTCAAATTCAGTAGATATTTCCTCTGCCTCTGATAACTTTTTTCCGAAATGTGATGAGTTCTAGTTCGCAAAATATGCATTTGAATCATCGGAATTGATTGAGTCATTTTCGAGAAAATTTAATTTTTTAAACTTTACTTATAACATTTGTAAAAATGTTTTTTCGATGTTCGCACTTGGGGTAAATTAGTCTCATATTAGTGGACACTTAATACCCAAATATTAACCAAATATATTAAAGTGCAATCCAATCATGCTTCCCTAGCTATAAAAATAATTTTTTGAATAAAGTATTATTGTTTATACTAACTTCGCTTAGACTAATGCTAAAAAGATGTGTTTTTTCTGAAATATTTGACTTTTCTTTGTTTTTCAATTGAAAAAAACTAGATATTAATAATTATTTGAAGAAAGGCTCTCAGTCTCCACTTGGAGAAAAATTTTCATTTAATATGCTCCAAAAGAAAAATTTAAAGAATATTTAAAAAAATTATATTATTTCAGAATAATATATGGACGAAAAAGAAACATATTGAAAAATAATATTAAAAAGTCGGAAAAATCGTATCTTTTTAAGAATTATCCAAGACAAGATACTTATAAACAATACATTTTTTGTAATAAAACAAATATATTTTTATTGTCTTGTTTTTATAATTTAAAAAAGTGTGCACCCCCATAAAAAACAGTTTTGTAAATTAAAACTTTATTACACCCTGTGGCTTTTTTTCGGAAAAAAACAAAGAAAAAATTTTTTAATTTATAATTTTCATTTTTAGGATATAAAATAAGCGCATCTTGTCAAAAAATAATTAATTACAAATTTTTGATCCTTTTTGGGTAAACAACTTTTGTTAATTAATGTTTTCTCGTACCTTGTGGTATTATTTTTAATTTAATTTTTGTTTCGTTAATGTTATTTTTTTAAGAATACAACAAAAACTACTACGCCCATAAAAAAATATTGTAAATAAATTTGTACATCTTCTTTAGGTGAACACGGTTTCCTTATTAATTTGGTTTCGAACCTTGTTTTTTTTCAAACATTTTTATTTTTTATTTTCACTGCTATTTTTTACGATAAAAAAAAATCATGCGTCCAATCAAAAACTAATTAATGACGAATTGGCAGATCTGTTTTGGGTGAAAAACTTTTGTATTTTCATTTTTTTTGTAGCTTTTTTCGATTGTCTAAAAATGTATTTTTATTATCAATGTTGTTTTTGACGAATAGAACAAAAACTACCTCTCCTATCAAAAAAGTGATTTTTATAAAATTTGTAGATGTGTTTTGGGTGCATAATTTTTCACTTTTCGTATTTTTTCGTATCTTGCATAGTTTTACCACAAAATAGAATTTTTCATTTTCATAATTTTTTTTGGGTTAAACCAGAACCGATTCTCAAAAAATGAGAATTTTTAATAAATTCTTCCTAGCAGTTGTTATGATAGTCTTTTAGGGCTTTCAAAATGCAACGTTTTTTTCATGACTTATTTTAATTTTCGTTTTTTTTTTATTTTAAAAAAGCTATATAACTCTGAGAATATTCTTTTTATCGGAAATAGTATAAAGGATAAATTGTTTAAATTAACGAGCAATACAAGTAGCTTTTCATAGAAATTTTAAATCTTGGAAAAAAATGTTTTAAACAAAATTTTGGAAATGAATTTTATCCAAAATAGCTGGCTAAATGGACATTTATTTTCTGATACCAAAAGAGTATTTTAAGGGCCAAAATAATATTTAAATTCTTTCAAAAGTTATCGTGCTCACAGACAGACGTGAAACATGCATACATACAGCCAAATTTCGTAAAAACCTGTTTTTTTGGGTTTATAGGGTCTCAGAATTTCGACATTTGACAAAAATTGCCTTAAAATTTAAGCTATTTAAATGAGATTAAAATCCCATTTAACGTTTAATAATTTTGTTAATATGCAGAATTCCGGAAAGTAAAATCAAGAGTCTAACGACCAAATTTGTAAAACCACCATTACATTGTTAAATTATTGTTTTCCTTTTCAGAAATCCTGCACATTGAAAAGTTTCTTAAAAATTATTAAAAAATGTCAAAAATTATTCTAGTGTCAGGTGGTGTCGACCAGCGTTTTGTAACCTCAAACTGTAAAATGTTGACGTGAGAATTGTGAAAACTGTGTTGTTCCTGGATAATTATTCTAATATTTATAAAAGTAAGTGATTTTATGTGAAATAACTTGTTCATCTGTCGACTAAAATCACAGTGATTCGCCAATTGTTGTTTCAAATCAAAATTTGTAGTTAAATGACATCTTTGCTGATTTTTCGAAAAATATCGTTTTTAATGGACCCAACTATCATAATTGTAAAGAAGAGTTTTAATTGGCATTATGGTGAATAATACTTTTTTTTGCAATAAAGTTTCACGTAAAAAATGTTGTTTTCTGATTCTTCA
>NC_046661.1:96215153-96220843 GCF_010883055.1 Belonocnema kinseyi
ATACCATAATGAATTAAGGGACCTGATAAATAAATTCTAAATTCTATTCAAATCATTGGAATAATAAATAGAAAGACTTTATTTTTTGCTTCCGGCAAAATTTAATATCAGAATGGAATTATTTTCACCTGATGTAAAGAAAATTGGCATAACCTCAACGAATATTTATTCTGAGATTGCTGCATTTGTGGTGAAATTAAAAAAAATTTCATCTGCTGATTGATTGGGACTGAAATTGTTTTTTATTTGGCATCTGAAACAAGAAAAACGAGTTTGAAGAAAATTGAGGAAATAATGAAAAATTTTTTCAAGATGACTATCATTTTAAGTGGGGCAATTAAGTTGCATAAGTATGAGGTATGAGTTCACACCAACTGCCCAAGCATCAAATTGATGAAGACAATGGCATCAAAATATAGCACAATGAGAAGTTTTTGTTTGTTATGCTATATAATTGTCACCTTTTTGCAACGTTTTGATACCCTGTATTTTGTGTGATTATATAAGAAAATGTGCTTTAATGACTCGGACGTGCTGAGCCTTGAATTTTGTGAGGTACAAGTAAAATATTGTCAATTCGCAATTCATCATGTTGTGAACAAGTTCGACAAGATAAAATTTTTTATAATGGACTTTCATATATATTTCTTTATTTAGGGTGAGAAAATGCTGCGAAGTTGTATGTGAAAGTCTCTGAAAATATATCTTTTTGTCGACGACTACAAAATAAATAAAAAATTTATTTTACAATATACTACTGGGATAATAGGTGAGTTTTTTATATCATTATTGTGTTCACATTAAATGAGAATTAATGAATTTAATCACAAATTTGGATCAAAATGATATATTGATCCCATTATCAAGAAACCATTTTTGTCATAAAATTTTATAAGCAGAAAATATTTGTAAAAATTAATTTTTTTTGTTGACAAAAATTCATTGAGTTTCCAAGAATAATTGAACTACTTAAATCTAAATTTGAAAATTGAAATTTTCGGATTTTTAACCATCAAAAATTAAACATTTGCTCGAATTTGATTACAAACTGTTGTTTTTCGGAAACTTTAATTTTTTTATTTCGAATTTTAATTTTTATTATCAACACAAAAAACACGCATTTTGCCAAAAAATAATCGATACAAAATTTTTAGATAATTTTTGGATGAACAGCTTTGGTTTATTAATTTTTTTCGTACCTTGTGTTCTTTCTCCAAAAACTAAATATTTTTATTGTCAATGTTAATTTTAAGGATTGCAAAAAAACTACGCGTGCTATAAAAAAATAATAATAAAGTAGATCTTTTTTAGGTGCACCAATGAACTAAGTAAATTTTAATTTTTAGCGAAGAATCTATTTTATTTAAACATTTTAGTTGAAAATTTATCTATTTGTTTGAAAACCCAACTATTTTTGGTTTATAATTAATTTTATTAACTGAAAATTCAACAATTTTTGGTATAAAATGAGTTTTTTAAATTAAAAAGTGTAGTTTTATATTTTTAGTTAAAAAATTGATCTTTTTTATCGGTAATTTTATTTATTCCAGTTAAAAATTCATTGTTTTAGTTGAAAATTTATCTCTATGTTTGAAAATCCAACAATTATTGGTTAAAAATGAGTTTTTTTTATATTTATAAATCTAGTATTGTATTTTAAATTAAAAATTAATTTTTTTTCACTAACAATTTTATTTTTTCCAGTTAAATACTCATCATTTTAGTTCAAAATGTATTGCTTTGGTTGATAATTCCAACTGTTTTTGTTGAAAAAAATTTTTTAACTGAAAATTTAACAACACCAGTTGAAGATTTATCATTTTAGTTGCAAATCTATCTCTTTGGTTAAAAATGTAATTATTTTCTGTTATATTAATTTTTTAAACTAAAAACTCAACAATTTAGGTTCAAGGGCCTTCATTTGAGTTGAAAATTAATCTCTTTGGTTGAGAATTTATCTTTTTTTACTAATTTTATTTATTTCAGTTGAAGATTCATCATTTTAGTTTAAAATCTATCTCTTTGGTTAAAAATTTAATTATTTTTTGTTGAATTAATAACTGACAATTCAACAATTTAGTTTGAAGATCCTTTATTTAAGTTAAAAATCTACCTCTTTGGTTGAAAATCTAACAATTTTTAGTTCAAAACTTTTTTTTTTTTAAAAGTCTAGTTTTATAATTTTGTTGAGAATTTATCGTTTTTATTAGTATTTTTATTTATTTATTTCAGTTGAAGATTTACCATTTTAGTTAAAAACTGATCTCTTTGTTTGAAAATGCAAAAATTATTGGTTCAAAATGAGTTTTTTTTAAATTCATAAATGTAAAGTTGTATTTTAAATTGAAAATTTATCTTTTCTTATTCACAATTTTTATTTCCAGTCGAATACTTATAATTTTAGTTCCAAATTTATTTCTTTGTTTGGACATTCGAACTGGTTTTGGTTAAAAACTATTTTTTTTTTAAACTGAAAATTCAACAATACCAGTTGAATATTTATCATTTTAGTTGCAAATCTGTCTTTTTGTTTAAAAATTTAGTTAGTTTTTGTTAAATTATTTTTTTAAACTGAAATTTCAAAAATTTAGGTTAAAGATCCTTCATTTTAGTTAAAAATCTATCTATTTGGTTGAAAATCCAGAAATTTTTGTTCATAATGAGTTTTTTAAAATTCAAAATTTCTGGCATTGCATTTTTAATTGAGAATTTATCTTTTTTGTTACTAAGTTTATTTATTCCAGTTGAAGATTCATCATTTTAGTTTGAAATCTATCTCTGGTTAAAAATTAAACTATTTCTTTTTAAATTAATTTTTCTAACTAAAAATTCAACAATTTCAGTTGAAGATTCTTCATTTTAGTTAAAAATCTATCATTTAGGTTGAAAATCCAACAATTTTTTTTCAGAATGAGCTTTTTTTTAATTCAAAAGTCTGATATTGCATTTCTAATTAAAAATGTATCCTTTTTGTTGACAATGTTATTTATTCCAGTTGATGATTTTTCACTTTAGTTAAAAAATTTATCCCTTTGGTTGAAAATCTAACAATTTTTGGTTGAAAATGAATTTTTTTATTCAAAAGTCTAGTATTGCATTTTTAGTTGTTAATTTATCTTTTTTATTAACAACTTTATTTATTCCATTTGAAAGTTCATCATTTTAGTAGAAAAACTATCCCCTCGGCTGAAAACTAAACTATTTTTAGTTAAAAAATAATTATTTAAACTTAAGATTGAACTGTTTCAGTTGAACATTCTGCAATTATTTGCAAATTTTTCTCTTTGGTTAAAAATTCAAGAATTTTTGTTTCAAAATAAGTTTTTTTTTTATGACAATTTTATTTTTTCTAGTTGAAAATTCATCATTTTAGTTGAAAATTGATCTTCATGGTTGAAAATCCAACTAAATTGTTTTAAATAATTTTTTATCAAAAAATTCAACAATTCAAGTTGAAGATTCTTCAATAGTTAACATGTTTTTCTTTTGTTCTAAATCCATCTATTTTTTGTTTTAAATGAATTCTTTTTGAATTAAAAATTCAGCATTATATTTCGAGTAGAGAATGAATCATTTTTGGTTGCAAATTTTATTTTTTTTTTAGTAGAAAATTCATTAGTTTAGTTGAGAATTTATCTTTTTTGTTGAAAATCCAACCATTTTTTATTCAAACTGATTTTTTTTTAATTTAAAAGTCTAGGATTGTTTTTTTAGCTGACAATTCATCTTTTTTAATTGACAATTTTATTTATTCTAGTTCAAGATTCATGATTTTAGTTGAAAATTTATCTTCATGGTTGAAAATATAACTGTTTTTGGTTGAAAAATAATCATATTAATTGAAAATTCGAAAATTCTAGTTGATGAGTCTTCAATTTAGTTCAAAATTTATCATTTTAGTTGTACATCCAATTATTTTTTTTTTTTTCAAATGAATTTTTTTCAAATCAAAAATCTAGTATTATATTTTGAATGAAAAATTGATTTTTTTTGGATTGAAAATTTCATTTATTCCAGTCGAAAATTCATCATTTTAAAAAAACTTTCTCCCTTTTGCTGAAAACCCAAATTTTTTTAGTTAAGAATTTTTTTAACCACAAGCCCACTATTATATTTTTGTTTGAGAATCCATTTTTTTTGTTCGAAAATTCATCCCTTTTCTGAAAAAAATCATCATTAGGATTAAAAATCGAACTAGTTTTGGTTGAAATTTAATTCTTGTCAGGCTTCAAGTCTCCTATTATAATTTTAGTCGATACTTAATAGTTATAATTTAAATGCGTTATTATTTTCTTGAAAGTTGATATATTTTGTAGAAAATTTTGTTTTTCGGTGAAAAGATCATAGTATGATTCAAATTTTTTCCTTTTTTTATTGAAGATTTATTTAGATTTAAAATTAAACTCTTTCGTTGAAAATTCGTGTTTTTTTTTGTTATGAAATTTCATCTTCTATAATTAAAATTTCATCTCTTTTACTTCAAAATAAAACTAATTGGTTAAAAATTTATGAATTTTCCTAGAAATTCTTCTCTTTTTGGTATAAAGTTAGTTTTCTGGTTTGAAATTAATTTTGATTTTAAAATTCCTCGACTTGGTGGAAAGATTAACTCTTTGGTGAAAAATGTATCCCTTTTGATGGCATTTTATCTCTTTGTTTGAAAATACAACTATTTTTATCTTAAAGTTAATTCTTCCTCGTAGATAATTCCACTTTTTTGTTGAAAATTCGTATTTTTTAAATAAAAAATTCAATTATTTTAAGAGAAAATTCAATCTGATTATTAAAAACTATTTTTTTATGTGAATTCATATTTGCTTATTGAAAATTCAATTCTTTGGTAGAAAACTCAAATTTTTAGTATAAATATTCCAAAATTTAGTTAAATTTTTTTTCTCTTGCACAAAAATTTTTGTTTAAATGAAAATTTCATCTTCTTTCGTGAAAAATTATTGTTGTTAATTAAGCATTTAAATATACAATTTTACGTTGAAAGTTCATCTTCTTTAGGAAGATGAAGACAACTGTTAAATAAATTACATCAATTTTCCATTAAATGGTAAAATTTTTAAACTAAAAAAGATTAATTTTTATCCAAATACTGAATTTTCTGAGAAAATATCATATTTTCAACAAAAAAATTTTTAATCAAATAATTTAATTTTAAATGAAGAAAGTTCATTTTCTACTAGAAAGATTAATATTCAATAATTTACATAAATTTGCAAAAAAATATTTGGATTTTAAATTAAGAAAGATCTATTTTAACTAATGATAAAATAGTTAAATTTGTATTACAAAAAATTAATTTTTGGTTAGATTTTTATATTAAAAAATATCAATTTTTGATTAAAAACTCTATAGTTTAATTTCTATTACAAAAAATTAAGTTTAAGAATATTAAACAGAATACATAAATCATTATCAAACAACCAATTTAATTTTCAAACGAGAAGATTTATTTTCTACTCAATAATATGAGTTTTGAACAAAATGGATAAATTTTCAATTAAATATTTGAACTTCCAATGAAAAAGATACATTTTCTACAAAAATGTAATATTTAATTGCTTTTTAAAAATTTAATTTGTATGTATTTAATCTCTCCCTTTTACAGGTTTGAGGGCCACCGCTCCCTGTACATATATTTACAATTCCATCCTTAGTCTAACTTAACTACTACTTATATT
>NC_046661.1:96220943-96235352 GCF_010883055.1 Belonocnema kinseyi
AACTATTTCCTCATTTTCTGTTTTTTCCCCCATATGCTCATTCCTAATTTCTAGACTAGATACCCGCTCTTCCAACTGCTTTATTTCTCTAGATCTCTGTTCAACGAATTTTCAACAATATAGTTTTTCACCAAATTAATTAATTTTTAACAAAGTATTTCAGTTTTTGACTAAATATTTGAATTAACAAAAATTTAATTCAAGAAAATAACGCTACTTTTTAGCAACCTGTTAATGGTAAAGTAATTATTTAATATGTATCTATCATATTATCAGCGAATGGTACTTTACCGACAGTAGATAACCATCCACAACCGTGGATGCATATCTTTGCTAATCTAAATTCACCTCATTCTATTTCAATACCAACTTTTATATCTCATCCTATCCTTTATCTATTCACGTAAATCTTTTTATATCTCTCTGTCTATCGAAATTCCCATCTATCTTTTCTAATCTCCTTTTTTCTATTTCCTCCTATCCTTTATCCATACAAGTCAATATTTCTTCTATCTCTTTGTCAGTCTAAATTCCCAGCCATCTTTTTTAATATCTTCTTTTCTATCTTATCCCATTCTTTATCACATCCAAACCTACGTTTATCAACGTCCATATAAATTGCAGTTTATCTTTTCCAATCCCGTCTCTTCTATCATACCCAATTCTGTAACTATCCAGTTTAATAATTTTCTATCTCTTCGTCAATATAAATTTAGGTTTACATTTTTTGATTGCCCTCTCTTCTATCTTATCCTTTGTCTATATTTGTCAATATTTTTCTATTTATTTTTTTAAATAAATGTCCATCTATGTTTATTAGTCTCCTCTTCTCTATCTCATCTTCTTCTCTATTTCATTTTATACTATATTTATCAACGTCTATATTTTTCGATTATTTTATAATCTAAATTTAAGTCACGATGTCTTTCTAGTGCGTGCTCAACAAAAAATTAATTTTTGGAATAAATTCCCTAACTTTTGGATCAATTCCCTCACTTTAAGGGAAAGAAAATGATAAGAATAATCAATTGCGGAAGATAGAAAAAGGTATAGACAAAGAAAAAAATGTATATTAAAGAGATAGAATAAGTAAAGAAAAAGAAAAGATTCTTTGGTTACGGAAGATAGAGAAAGAAATTAAAAAGATTGAAATTCGTAATAGATAGCCTAAGTGACACAAAAAGAGAAGAGTCCTTGATCACGAAAGTTGAAGAAAGATATAGAAAATAATTAAGGTTAACAATTGAAAAATACAGCGATTCAGGGATGCAAAATGACCCATTGAATGATAAAAAGAGAGATATAATAGTTCTATCTTTTTCCATCCTCCAATTTCTGTCTTTTTTAATCTTTCCACTTCCAGCAAAGCGAAACCTTCAGGTTAACGTGAACAGATAAAGGATAAAATGGGATAGAGAAGAGAGCATTGCAAATTATATGCGTAAATTTAGATAGACTAAGTGACAGAAAAAGATAAAAGTTTCTAGGTGTAATATAGGATGGGATAGAGAAGAGGAGATTAAAAAAGATAGAAGGGAATTTAGATTAACAGAGATAGAAAAAGTTTGACTCATATGGATACAGGATAGAATGAAATAGACAATAGAGGATGGATAAAGATAGATGTGTACTTACATCGCAAAAAATGAGAGACGTTCGTAGATCTGATACAATGAGATAGGGAAGAGGAGATTAGAAAATATAGACGGAAATTTAGATTAACAGAGAGATATAAAAATATTGACGAGTATTCTTAGATAAAGGATAAGATAAAATAAGAGGAGTTTCGAAAAGGTTGACAGAGAGATGGAAAAAGATTGACCTGGACAGATAAAAGACGGGATGAGATAGATAAGTATTGACGTGGATAAATAAAGGACAAGATAATATAGAGAAAAGGGGATTGAAAAAGATAGGTGAAAATTTATATTGAAAAATTGAAAGAACAAGATAATGTTGATAGATGTAAGATACGATGAGGTAGAGAAGACATTGCAAAAGATAGACGTAGTTTAATAAAGAAATAGAAAATATTGAAATAGGTAGACAAAGGATGGGATAAGTTAGAGGAGAGTGCATTGAAAAGATAAACTGAAATTTAGATTGGTAGTGAGAAACAAAGGGTGGACGTGGAAAGATAAAGAATGGGATGAGAGAGAAAAGACAATGTTGCAAAAAAATATACGTGAATTTAGATTGACAAAGAGATAGAATTGGATAAATTTTCTCTATCTCTTTCTGTATCAAAGATTAAAAATTATTTAAAAAGATAGCATCTGTAGCTTTTTAATTCTCGCAAGGAACGCTAGGTGGCTGAAGGTAAAAGTAACTACCAAGTGAAATCTGTAGTTCAAAATTAATGTTTTAACTGAAAATTTGCCTTTTTATTATAAAATTAATCTTATTGGTTGAAAACTCATATTTGTAGTTAAAAATGTAATCAATTTAATGAAAATTAACCACTTTTATTAAAAGCCATTTTTTCGGGTGGAATGTTAACCTTTTTTGAATAAAATATCAATTGGTAAATGTTTTGTCAAAAACATTTAACTTTAATAGAAATTTAAAGAAGAGAAAAGTTAAAATTAGAATTTTTCTAGCATTGATTACAAAGTTATTTGAAAGTACAGTTTTTCTTTTCAATTCAAACTTTAAAAATTAATCGGCCCGAAAGTTCACTCTAATGGTTTTAAGTACAAAAACGTTTTAATTTCGATTTTTTAGTCATTAAATATTTAGCAACATAAGCCTTAACGAAAAATATTCAAAATTATACAATTACAAAGCAAAAACCTTCCAAATTGAAAAGTTTATTTCTAAGCTCTCGAAAACCACTTTTACTACCTACTACGAATTTAAAACTGAACTGTAAAAGTTTCAGCTATTCTAAATTAATTAATGATTAATTTTTACATTTTAAACTAACGCTTTAATTTTAAACGTACGCTCTAATTTGAAAGACTCTCATTTATGAGGTTTCATTGAAATTATTCATTAAATGTTTAAAATTTAACGTTGCTTTAATTATTAAGGTTTTTATTTCGAAATCGTTTAATTTTGAACAATTTATCTGAATTATAAAGAAGAGAGAACCTTAACTGCGATTTGAAGTATTGTGAATTTATAGTCGATTAAATATTTTTGAATTCTTTAAACGAAATACAAATAATTTTGAATTTTGTTATCATGACATTATTATTCTAATGTGAACCTTTCCTATTATACAATTACATAGAAATAAAAGGTTTGAATTTATAAATGTATAATTTTGTAAGACTAAGATTCGAAACGACAACATTTTAAGTGTTTAGGTTATAAATAAAATAGTTGGAATTATTTAAATGAAAACCAAATACTTTTGTAGTTTGTTATCATGGTATAACTTACTATTTTTACCCTTTATATTTTTCAATTATTTCGCTGCAAGTAATTTTAATGTTATATTATCCAATTTTTAACAATTTTAATTTGAAATGACAAGAGGTTCAACGTTTAAGTTTCCAACATTTTCAATTGCAGTTATTTTAAGTAACCATGCATTTAGTTTCGATAATGTAAGTATAGAATTACTGATTAAGAATAAAATATTAAGGCAAAGTGGAGTATATAGAACACTTTTTTCCATCAGCTAACTATTAAATGCATTTTTAATGCATACAGGTTAGGTTCTCCTACCACAAAAAAAATATTACAAACTGAATTTTATACTATTTATTGAATAACAAAACTCACACAGAATCAAAAATTTTTTTTTTCAATGTACTTCTTAGTTTTCCAGATTCGAAAATTGTCCATGCTTAATAGGTTATGTTCGTTATCAGCGACGAGATACGATGACATTTGACATGTTTATTTCTTTTCCGTGACTTAAAAAAAAATTCGTTTCACTAATCAAAAGGTTTTTGTAGTCCACAACTGTGATATCGCTTCAATTGTACGCGTAATAACTCGATTTTCACTTTTCCACTTGTTCAACCATATTAGTTCAATAATATCTTGGACTAATACGCTTCGCATAAATTAGAACTCTGTAGGTAAAAAAGTGGAATTAAATCCCTTCATTTAATCGAAGAGCTAGCTTCATAAAACAGCCTTGATTCGGTGCCCAAGATTAAAACTCAATAGTTGTAAGAAAAACATTAATTCATCATCAAATGGCTACTCTGCCAGTCTGCAACTTTTGCATGTGAAAATGGCAGCCGGTTTTCCACGATGTATGATTTGCGAAAAAAATCAATAAGGTGGCCGCGTCAAATTTGTTTAAAAACATTCTTCAGGTCTCAACTAAGAGCGGTGTAACAATGGCAGAAGTTTGGTCGTTTGGAAAACCCTTGGCAGAAGATAATGAAAAGTCCCGGGAAACCCTCTCCAAAACCTTATACGGTTTGCGCGCCCAGCTTTTTTCCCGACATTCATCAGACCTTAGGTAAGATCTGTGTGTAATGGCAGAACTGTAGCATAATGGAAAATCTTTGGCAGAAGTAATTTAGTCAGAAAATGTCAATTAAATACAATTAAATTAAAATCACAGTCAATTAAATCACAGCGCGTCGGTAAGATTGAACTTTTACGTTTCAAAATACTAGACGCGCTCAGTTTAAACAACAATCAGCTGCGATTCTAATCATGCTAAAACGAAGCAGCTCCATGTATAAAATGCTCACATTGAAGTATCAAACGACGCTAATTCAGGCAAAGCGATACCCGATCCGTTGAATATTTTCTCACGTGAAATCTCAGCGTCTAAACAGCAGTGCGGCGATATAGATATATTTACTATGCTTCGCTCGTTCGACTCTGCTGGTTCTAATGACAACGAAAAGCGAGAATCAAGCGAATCTGTAACGTAGCAGCTTCGCGTGAGCAGTGCGCTGAATTGAAGCGCCGGATAATATGTGTTGGGAAAAATTAAACAATAATTCTTTAAATATCAAATCTCGCGTGCTCTTAAATTTAAATGGTGCACGTAAATAATTAAAGTAACAAACACCGTTCATACAATAAAGTGCCAGAGTTAAGGATGATGAACGGTCAAAGTTACGATAATGCTGTATTGAGATACTTGCAGATATAGAACACTATCAGATCAATTAAAGAACGCCAGCTGATCGAATGAGGTAAGATTTAGATTTCTTGCAATGCAATTTGTAAGCCGATTATTAATCTAACTTCGTATGTATTGCAACTACGCAACTTATCGCGTACCAGTATCAGTAAGTGATCAGTTGCAAACATAGATTACAATAATTATGTACTTCCAGCATCAAAAAAAATTGATTGGTTTTATTTTTTAATTCTTGTATTGTTATAAAATTCGTTTTGCGGTAAAATATACAAATACGTGCGCCTCAATTTTTGAAAGTAATATTCATTAATCTTTTTAAATAACAATTTTGAGCTTGCACATTTGATCCGCTGGAGTCATTTTTATAGCATGGCAAATATCCATTTAATTGTATCGACTCATTGTAAAAACTTGCTATAAACGTTCCTTAAATCAAAATTATTATTATATAATAAATAATATAATTAAATAAATATGAAAAAGATTTCCGTTTTCAAAATTTTATAAACAGAAAGAGGATCATTTTTTTATTGTTATGAGGTCTTTACGTTCATTAAATCAGGCCTATTCAACGTATAATCTAAAAACCATTTGGACTTATTGCTTCCTCATAGAGGAACCATTGTGATAATACATTTTTTAGATTCCGAAAAAAGAACATAGAAACATGTTTTAAGGTTGTAGGAGTCGAAATATAGTGTTATAAAAAATCTGGCTACGTGTATGTGTGGGTGCGTGAGTACGTCGCTCATCATATCTCGCCAACGCTTCGACTGATTTGAATCTAACAAGTCCTATTTTCTTCGTCTTTTCACAACGAAGGCGGCTGAAGCAAAAGATGTTTGTAATTTTTAGATTATGTTCATTTCATAACCTAAAAATGATTTGGTGCATCAGTTTTTTTCAATTTTTTATGACTCTAATATAAATTCAACTCTACAGACTCTAAACGTATTTAAAATATATTTAATTTTCTTGATTTTCGCGTTAAAATTTTTAGGTTATGTGAAACCCTTTTATTTTTGCAGCTTAAAAACCAACAATTCTTTCAAATCGATATATCTCGACTTGTATTTCACATAATATCAAAAAGTATGTAGGAGAAGGTAGGTAATAAAAAGTTGTATAAGTAAATTTTTAGCTCGAATGATTTATTCGTTTTTGAGAATTTTTAGGTTAAGTAAAAAAATGCGTTTTTGTTTTTCCAAGATAAATAAAGCAAAAATAAATATTTTTTATTGAAACTTACAAAAAAGGTAGATTCCATGATGATCTTTTATGTGAAATATAAGTCGAGATATATTAATTTGAAAAAAATGTTGGATTTTAGGTTATAAAAATTAAACGGTTTGACATAACCTAAAAATATTAACGCGAAAATCAAGAACAATTAAATCTCCTTTAAATACATGTAGAGTCTAGAGAGGTGAATTTATTTTAAAGCCATAAAAAATCGGAAAAACTGATACGTAAAATCGTTTTTAGGTTATAAAATGAACATAACTTAAAAATTACTGAAATCTTTTTCTTCAGTCGCCTTCGTTGTGAAAAACTGCTTTCTCTATGAGGAAGCAATAAGTCAACATCGTTGTTAGATTATGAGTTAAATAGCCCTAATTTAATGAAGCTAAAGACCTGATAACAATACAAAAATTATCCTCTTTCTGCTTTTAAACTTTTATAAACGGAAATCCTTTTCATATCTTAAGTATTTTCAAAATTATATATGAATAATATTTACAAAAAGTCGATTAAGAAAACAACTTTTAGTAGAAATTATTGATAATTTATTTTTTTTTTTGTGAGAAAAATTTTCGTTCAAGGAATGTTTATAACATGTTTTTACGATGAGTCGATACAATTAAATGAAGATTTGCCAAGTAGAAACATTTCGCTATAAAAATGACTCCTGCGGATGAAATGTGCAAGCTCAAAATTGTTAATTTTAGAAATTAATGAATATTGCTTTCAAAAGTGTAGGCGCAAGTATTTGTATATTTTACCGCAAAACGAATTTTATAACAATATAACAATTAAAAAAATAAAACCAATGAATTTTTCTATGTTGGAAGTTTATAAGTATTGTAATCTATGTTTGCAACTGATCACGTACTGATACTGGTACGCGATAAGTTGCGTAGTTGCAGGACATACGAAGTGAGATTAACAATCGGCTTGCAAATTGCATTGAGAGCAATCTAAATCTTACCTCATTCAATCAGCTGGCGTTCTTTGATTGATCCGATAGTGTTCTATATCTGCAAGTATCTCCATACAGCATTATCATAACTTTGACCGTTCATCATCCTTAACTCTGGCACTTTATTAAATGAACTATATTTGTTACTTTAATTATTTACGTGCACTATTTAAATTTGAGAGCACGCGAGATTTGATATTTAAATAATTATTGTTTAATTTTTCCCAACACATATTATCCGGCGCCTCATTTCAGCGCACTGCTCACGCGAAGCTGCTACGTTACAGATTCGCTTGATTCTCGCTGTTCGTTTTCATTCGAACCAGCAGAGTTTGATACTTCAATGTGAGCATTTTATACATGGAGCTGCTCCGTTTTGGTATGATTAGAATCGCAGCTGATCGTTGTTTAAACGAAGCGCGTCTAGTGTTTTGAACCGTAAAAGTTCAATCTAACCGTCGCGCTGTGATTCAAATTTTGTTACATATCCGATACAAAAGTGGAACAGGGTATGTCTCGAATGTTGTGAGTTCTGTCTGAAGAACTGCTCCATAGCGTCAGTTCTATACTTAAACCGGTAAAATGACAAGTTAAACGAAGAGATTTAATTCCACTTTTTCACCTACAGAGTTCTAATTTATGCGAAGCGTATTAGGCCAAGGTATTATTGAACTATTATAGTTGCATATTTTTTTCGGTGTAGTTAGCATCACTGGCGAGAAGGAAATTATCGACGATTAATTATAGCGAAATTATCAACCGAGATATATTCTATTTTTGGAGGTTATATCATAAAATTCTAAGCTAAACTAAATGGGGCCAAATACAGTCTAACAAGAACAAAAAGTATATAAAAAACCATGTGCCAATTCAATTAAAACAAATCATAAATTGAGACAAAAGGAAAACAAAAGGCCACACTATTTTAGTGAAATTTCCCTATGTAAATTGAAACAAATTAATACCTCAAGAATAGGAACAGAACTCAGAGTGATTACTCGCGATAAAAAAATGATAACTGAGGTGAAAATCGATGAAACAGTTCCAGATAAGACAATAGTTTAGTTCTTTGTAAGTTAAAATTCTCCACACATGTTGCTCCAGAAGCTGATGGACGAAAGATGAGAAATTTTCCGGCGTTTTCATCTTCTTTGACAACCGGCTGAATCCTGATTGGTTGAATTGGGACGATATGATTTGCGTTTACAGGGCCTGCTGAAACAGCAGAAATAGGATCTCAGGGATGTGGCTGGAATGGAAATTCGGTTTCTTCCAAATGACTCCCTTCTAAACCTAGTGATAATTTGTTCACCAGCTCGGTCCAAATGATGTTGAATTTACGTCCAAGACATCCTCTCCGAAGTATATGATCAACCAAGCTGACTGCTAAAATTCTTACTAAGACTCCATCCAAATTAGAAAGTCTAGCACCAGGAATCAGGCACAATCTATTCTTATGCTTAAACTATCTTGAAATATTAATCCAAGTCTTGGAAAACCGCGCAGCTGCAAGATTGTCGAGAGTCTAAGAATGAAATTGTTTAAAATGGAAAAACCGAAATAGTCTGAATCTTAAAATTCAAGGAACTTGTGACTTGCAAATATTTTGCAACGTCACATTAATTATTAGAAAATTGCATTTTTTGTAAACTTTGAACGATTTTTTAATATTGACAAAATTTTTTAAGTATATAAAGCACCCGGTCGAGTATTTGAAATAAAAAACACTTTTCTAAGAAAATATTGCTATGAATCGTGCCAAATTGATCTGAATGCATATTATAGGTTATGTCGGCGTTGAACCTGCTGAACCTGTAACACTTTTTATTGGCACAGAAGAAAATTAATTTTTTCTTCTCAGTCCACAAGTCTCACTTCATTATTAATGAAACACTTTTATTATTTGTAATTACTACTTAACATAAACTATATTTTTTTACCCTTGTATCCATTTGAAGTTTCGAATGCAACCATGAAAACTATGATAAACTTAATCCGAAGATGCACGGTCTTGACCGAATGACCAATCCGAATGCAACTTTAATGGCGCGAAATATGAAAATGCCCCTGTACAATGGCTTCTTCCTTGCTGTTGTGCAATTCGGCTAGCAATCAAGTTTGCCATGTACGTAAGCCCCAGCGTTGCCACCCTGTATAATAATATAATAAATAATAATAAATTCATTTAATAATGTTGTGTAAGTTAAACAACATTAATTTATGTTTTAATAAAATTGTAAAAATATTCTTTAGAATAATCAGAAAAACTAAGAATCTGAATTCTCATTAATATGTGAATTTTACTCCATCGAAAGTTCCACCAAAGAGTTGAAAAAAAGCAAAATATGTTGTTTTTTTTAATCCACTTAGAAAAATGTAATGGGAGCGTATTGAAAGGAATTAAAAAAATGTAGGAATGCAAAAACAGGAATAGAAAGACAGAGAATAATGTCACTTTGAAGACAAAAACCTAGTCCTTTTAATGGATAAGTTATAAATATAAAATAATTATGTTAATAGAAATAATTTGTAGTATTGATAAAGAATTTTTTTGTAATTCTGCTTAAAGATGAACTAATGTTGTTTACCTTACACAAAATTATTAAATAAATTTATTATCATTTATTATATTATTAAATCTAGAATTTTTATAAACAATATAAAATATTATAATTAAAATCACTCAACCGTTATGGCAGACAAAAAATTGAAATTTCCAAACTGTTCAAAATAAACCAATAAATTGCTTTTCCTTGAAGAGTTTTCCGCTATAACGAAATTTAAATAATATATCGTCATATTAGGAAAATTCCTGGAAATTTATCTCATTCATGAGACTTAAGCAGATGAAGGAGATATTATTTTTCATGGTTTCTTATCCATTAATCACTAATATCGTTATTGAGAAATGCAAAAGGAAAATCATTTGTATTTATGTATTACGAAAAATATTCACGACGTGGAAACTTCTGATTGAAGGTTGCATATGAAATGTGTAACCTCATGTGTCAAGATCTATTCATTAGTTTATTTTATATCATAGAAAAAAATGAATTATTAGATCAATTAATCATTTAGTAAAGAAAATTTTGTTTTACAAATGCAGAAATATGGCGCCAAACGAAGAAATTGATTTTAAGCTTCAATATACTGCGGCAATTATAGGTAAGTCTTCATTAACTTTTTATGTTTCTTTGCTATTTTCCTTCAATTTTCAAAGAAATTTCAAAATTATAAATCATTTAAAATTTACGATAATAAAGCCATAATAATTATTTAATGAAATATGTAAAAATTACATCATTTCTTGTGGGGACCTAATTTTAACATTTAAAATGTTATTCGTCGGTTATTATTGCAGTTGTGAAATTATATAAAATTCGTTCAATTTTAAATTTAAATTTCGTTTTATTTTTTATTTAAGTAATAATTACTAACAATTCTCTAAATATTCCTTAAAAATGTTATAGCAACAATATTTAACGATATTTAAAAAAAATTTTTAAACTATTTTTTCAGTAAAATAGATGTATGAAAAAACTTCTTAAACAATTTTTTGTGTTAAATAACAAGATATTGTATTGATATTCGCGTACAATTTTTGTTAATTTGTTATTTTTTCTATATGATTGTCGCAGCAAAAATGCTTGAAGAATACTTGAAGACTACTTGAAGAATTGTTTCACTACAATGCTGTCATAATTTTGTGTATTTTTTACAAAAGTTTGATTCTCAAATTTTGTAACTTCCACATAAATAATATCTAATACTAACCAAAAATTTAGTGCATGTTAAATTAAAAATGAAAAACCAAAAATTTGTGTAAACCAATTTCTAAAATAAAATTTGTTATATAAGGAATTATTTAAGAAAAAGGGATTTTAAAAGGTTTTGGTTTAAAAGAATTTTTCAACTGTAATATTGTTCTTATTTCGGATTCTTACTGCAGTGCAAATGTTTTCATAAAATGTTCTTTTTAGTAAAAGTCTTTTAGTAAAAAATAAAGAATTTCTCAAAAAAGAAGAATATTTTACAACCCAGTGGGCACAAAATTTGGCGACGTCCTTACGACATCGTTATGACATCTCTACGACAACTTTACGATTTGTAATTTTGTAATTAACTTAGTAATTTTCTTATTACAGTTTAAATGTTTTCATCGATTATACGTCGCGATGAAATTGTTAGAAAATATTTCAAGCATTATTAGTACTTGTTAATAATATGAAACTCAAATCAAGTTTAAATTTAAAAAGTTGTATATATTCTTACAACTTTGATAACTCTTTAATGGTTTCTTTCTTACAAATCTGACCAAACATCTTCAATTTGTAAATATCAAGTCAAAATGTTTTTATTTCTCTCACAAAACTTCATTACTAATTATTCTGGTTTATAAAACATACAGGGTTTCGCAAATGTACCAGAATGGCTAAATATTTCCACACATAAGATATTTTTTAAGAAAGTCAAGGTAATTCTTGAAATAACCATCAAGGAGGAACCTTCAAGGTTTTTTATAAGGTCAACTTTTGAAATTGGAAACCCCCTACTTTACATCGGCAACCGATAGAGCAGGAAATTTCACGTGTAAATATTTACCCAGGATATAGGTAAATTTCAACCTTGAAGGTCACTATAAGCTCATTTAAATTTTACATTTTCTGAAATATCTTTATCAATCGATAATGTAAAAAGGGGGGTTGTAATGGAAAAATTGACCTTGAAATGACCTGGAAGATAGTCTTTTAGGCCAGGCTTAAGGTCAATACTGAATACGCTTGGTTAGAGTTAGTAACTTTGCTCGTTACGAAAAAAAATGGAAAAGTTTTTATTTCCAGAGCTTTTAGACCTTGTTTCAGTTTGAATGACCTTAGAGTGACCCTCAAGGGGTTTTCAAGGTCAAAGTTAAAAAAATTAAAGCCCTCTTTTTTACATCGGAAATCGATAGAGCAGTAAATTTTACGTTTGAATATGTAATCAGTCCATAGGTTCAATTTGACCTTGAGCCTGAGGTATGCAGACGTTGTTTAAGTTTAAATGAACTTAGGGTGACCTTCAAGGTCACAATGTTCCTCTGACCAGGGTAGAGATTTGAACGCAACATTTTTCGAACTATTGATTGCCGATGTAAAAAAGGGTGTTTCCATTTTTTAAAGTTAACCTTGAGAAAACCTTGAAGGTCAATGTCGAAATCAAAGCAGAGGTCACTAATAAATTCCTCGTTAAAAGTTACTTCAAGAATCACTTTGAACTTCTTCTAAAATATTTTACCTGAAAAAAAGGATAGTCTATCCTCAGAAATTTGGCTTTAGAATCAAAGTTTGAAATGTTTTCTTCAATTGCACAATTGACATCATTTGCAGAAAATACTGCAGATAGCTCGCTTTTAAAGCATAGCCTTCCTCGCTTTGCGTCACCTCGCCTCGCCACGCACGCATGTCGCTATTTTCTCGCTATGCATCGCATTGCCAGCCTCTACCTCCGCGGCTCACACCGAATAATTATCTACTTTTTACAGTATTTACAGTTTTCTCACATAAAATTCTTCTCCTATTTACAATCCTTCCTTCTTCATTCCTCTTCCTCCTTCCTACTTTTCTTTTCCATCTTACCCAACACCCTCTTTACATACGCTACTGCCCTTGAAATCCCCCTTTCATGCAACAATACCTCCATTCTTATCCTACTTATTTCCACCTCCCTTGCTCTCTTTTCTCAAAAAAATATTGCGTTCTCTTCCTTAGCATAATCTACACATAGTTCCTGTTAAGCCTTGATTCTTTTATTTCCTCCTCTCCTTCTGCCTGCTTTATCTCCATGCCATTCTTTCAAACCAACTCATAGACCTCCCTTTCTTTCTCGTGCATCTTTCTCATTTCATATATCTGCAATCCATTCGTTCTAAAACACCTTTCCTTTTCCACCTGCAGCTTCGAACTCCTACGTCTGTTCTCTTTCTCCCACCAACAATTCCTAAACAGCTTACTTCCCCCTTCTTCCAAAAATTTTTTCTCATGTTTACACGCTCGACTCCCCACTATAATTCCTAAATTCGTTCTTTGTGTCTCCCTGCTGACAATATAGTTCAGCGTATTTCTTGCCAACCCCAGTGTCCACTTTACATACCTCTCCTCTATCCTATTGACCTCCTCACTTATCTTCCACACCCACACCTGCACTCCGTAAAATAAAACACTCATCACTAGCGAATCAAACAATTTCATTCTCCTTACAAAATCATCTGCAAACCACCTTTTCCCTAGCCCCTACACCTGTCTCATCACCACATTTTCCCTTCTCACCCTCTCTTCAATATGACGATCCACTCGCCCATTCATCCGAAACAAGAAGCCCAGGTACACAAAACTTTTCACCTCCTGTACCGCTTTTCCCTTCCGCCTCTACTCCCTTTCCTTGTGTCTCCCACCTCTTTCCTGAACACCATGACCTTTGGCTTGTCCGCATTTAACTCTAACCTCTTTTTGTCCGAGTATCTTTTCAACCTTTTCATCATTTCCTTTAAAGCCTCTTCGCTCTTTGCTAGTAGAACTCCTCCTAACCTAACTCCTCTTACCACTCCCGATGTTAGCTTACTTTTCATATCCGCGATTAAAATTGCAAAAAGCGTTGGGCTAGTCGGCAACCTTGCCTTAACCCCCTATCCATCCAGAAACTCTAAGAGATTTCCTCCCCTCCTTTCACCCTATCTTTCGTCTTCTCATATTCCCCTCTCGATCAGGCTTACCTGTCGTCCCCTCGCTTCCATTGCCTTCTACAACCTCCCCCTATCCATGGAAGGGAACGCGACTTTTAGATCTACAAACAAGGAGTACACTTTGGAATCCTTTTTGGTTAGTTCTCTATCCATTACGTGCGACAAGACGTAAATATTGTCAATAGAACTCCTTCCCTCTCTTAAGCCCGCATGCGTCTCCGGCAATATTCCCTTCCCCTCAACATCCTTCCGTAGCCTATCTGCCAACAACATCGCGTATATTATGTGCGCCGTATTCATTAGTGATTCCTCTATAATTTCTCTGCTTTTCCCTATCCCCTTTTTTATCCAGTGGTACGATCAACCCCTCCCTTCACCCTATTTGAAATCCCTCCCCCTCCATACTTTTTTCACTACCCCCTTCAG
>NC_046661.1:96235452-96240603 GCF_010883055.1 Belonocnema kinseyi
GAAAATTTCCTCCATTCCTCACTCCCTATCTTATCACTGATCCCCACGCTACTTTTCCTAAGCCTATTAATTATCTTCACCCTAAACTCCTTCCTCCGTACTCCTCCCTTTTCGCGGTTCCTTCCTTTCACTTCCTTTACTTCTTTTTCACCTTTCTCTTCATCACTTTACATTCACTATTCCACCAAGGCTTTACTATTTGTTTCTTTTTCTTCCTTAATACCTTCTTTCGCACACACCTTTTCACTTTCTCTTTCAGGTCCTCCCATATCTTGTCCAGCGACTCCCCCTCAATACTTACGTTGCCCAACTGCTCTTGATACTTCTCTATCACCTTTCTCGCCCATGAAACCCTCCCCCCTAACTACCCTTCTTCCCCACCCTGCCAGAAAAAACTATTGTTCTGAGGATTCAGGATCAATGTACCAATCAATGTATCAAAACAAAACAAAGAAATTATCATTTTTCTTTTCTCTTATTTTTTTCCAAGGGGAAATTGTTTTCTTTTTCTTTTTAGGAAAAATTTGTTATTTGTCAAATTGCAATTACCGATCCAATTACCGACATCTTGAGTAATCCAGGACTCGTATCTCTGCTAAACTCTAGGTAACTTTTAATAGTTGAGATTTTATTATTATACTTGGATAATAATATTTTGAGAAAAAAAATCATCATTTTGGCAATTGCACAAATAAATTGCTCGAGGTTTCGATAATGTCGGTAAAAGGAATCTGTAAAAAAATGTTTTTTTTTAATCTATAGAATGAAATTTATTTACAGCTTCCATGACAGCAGTTGGGTATGGCTCCAGTGCAGCATGGACTTCTCCAGCATTGCCTTATTTGACCAGTGAAACATCACACTTGCCAATATCAAAAGAACAAAGTGATTGGATAGCATCACTTTTAACAATAGGTTTCGTGCTAGGATATTTACTAAATCCACTAATAATTGATAGATTAGGACGAAAAAAGACTTTATTATGGCTCGCAATACCACAAATTACTTCCTGGATCATGATAATTCTAGCAAGAGATTGTCTCGTATTATATATTGCAAGAATTTTAAAAGGATTAGGATATGGTGCAGCAATATGTACACTCACCGTTTATCTTTCCGAAATTGGAAATAGAAAAAATAGAGGCATATTTCTTGTATTATTATCTTTGTCCTTAAACATTGGAATCTTATTCGTCATGATCCTTGGAGCATACTTGCCATACAATTACATGAACATCGCCCTCCTCTGTATACCAATTTTTTTCGTTTGCACCTTTTTCTTTGTGCCGGATTCTTTATATTTTCTACAGAAAAACATCGAGTGTGAAGAAAAGAAGCTGAAGCTGATGGATCTTGGAAATGAAGAAGAAGAAGAAAGAGAAGAATCAAAAATCGGAAAACCTTTGAAAAAAATGGAAAATGGGAGCGGAACCTTACCGAAATTAAATATGGGACAATTTAAACCCTCATTTTTAAGTTTCAAGGAAACCAATTTGTGGAAGTTACTTTCCTTCCGAAATAATCGAAGAGCTTTACTGGTCCTAACATTTTTGGGTGCGCAACAGGCATTTTCAGGCTATGCAGCTTTGATATTTTTTGCTCAACAAATTTTTACTTACGATGGCTCGATGTTTAAACCAGAAATATCTTCTTTGTTACTGGCAAGTACACAGTTTATTGCTTGCGTAATAGGTACACAGTTGGTGGAACGAATCAAAAGGAAAATTTTTTTGTTTTCAACTGGGATGGTGGGTGCAATCTCCTTGGCAATTGTGGCAATTTTTTTCTTCTTGGAAAAAGAACAGTTTGATGTTTCCTCTATCAGGTGGTTCCCAATTTTTGGAGTTGTGGTGTATGAACTAATGCTTACTGTTGGCTCCATCAATCTTTTTTATGTTTATCAAGGAGAACTTTTTACACCCGATGTTAAAAATTTAGCGATAGCTGTCACTAAAATTCAATATATGGTATTTGCCTTCTTTTCCCTGTTTCGATTTCAACAATTGATTGAGACACTGGGTATGCATGGTGTGTTTTTTGTTTTTTCCATTCTTTGTGCCAGTGGTACTTTTCTTGCTTTTATTACCATACCTGAAACAAGAGGAAAAAGACTAGAAGATATACAAGTGATGTTGAACTCGAGGAAAATATGCTTTTTCCATTTTTAATGTTTCTGAGATGATTGTATAATGATAATGTAGTCCGTTTACATAGAATGTTGCGTGTATGAACTTTATTGTAAAATTTTAGTAATTATTTATGTTTTTGTAAATGATGAATAAACGATTTTTTGTATATAAAAGCAGAATTGAATCACAGTCCATTGCAGCTTGCGTTTATTGGATTTATAGACCTCTTTCAAGAAAATTTTTTTGAGACGTAAATCTCATAACTTGCAAAGTTGTTAAGAAAAAGTAAGTTAAACTTTTCTAATAATTTTGTCTCAAACAATTTTTCTACGGCGGAACTTTTCTCAAACTTGTTTCTGACATGAATTAAGGATATTACAACAGAAATGGATGTTAAGCTTCAATGTATCTACTGGTACAATCGTAGGTCAGCTTCATTTTATATTTTTCTTTTATGTGTTATTTTTTAAAGAGGATTTTCAAATAAGCCTAAAAATAATAAATCAATTAAAATTAGTGACATAAAATGAATTAAAAGTAATGAAAGAAAAATGAAGTAATTAAGGCAAGATGAAGAAATCTGGTAAAAATTTAGGCAATGTTCTTGAACAATTGATGAAATGTCTTCATCTTTAATGGATCACCATTAAATTAATAATATGATTTCTTTTTGTTAAGATTCTTTCGATATATCTTCATCTTGTCAAAAGTAATGATTTATTTTTATTTCATAAGGATCCTTAAAACACTACAAAACATTACAAAATTAAGAAAATATCTTCATGCACTTCTCACTTCCAGGTCGTTATTAGAAATGCTACAGACAACATATCCGTCAAAGTCATTAATGAAAAGGTCAAGCCTTACTGCGATGCCAACGCGAGAATACAATCGGAAGGGAGAACACCTCCTGCTTGTTATTATTATTATATAAAAAAAAGAATCTTATTTTTCTCTCAGACTTAAGATGGTTATAACCAGTGTTGGGTAAGTTACATTTTGTGGAGTATCTGGTCAGAGGTACATTACTTGTAATTGTAGCTAGTTACAGTTATCTGCTAAAGTAACTTCAAGTTACCGAAAAAGTTACTTTTTTCACTTTCGTATTTTTATAATTGAAAAATCGAAATAAATGACCTTTTAAAATTAAATTAATGTTCAAGAAACTAGTTGAACCTTCAAGCAAGTAGTTAAATTTTTAACTAGAAAGATGAATTTTCAACAAAAAAGTTACTTTTCAACCAAATAAGTAAGCTTTTTATCAAAATACATCGATTTTCAACCAAAACCGATGAATTCTCAATGAAAAATATAATATTTGATATTATTCAAATAAAAAAAAGACTTTAATTTTACATAAATCAAAGTATAATTTAACCTGAAAAGACGCATTTTTAAGAACGAAGCTGAATCCTCACCCTACAGAGATTAAATTTCTACCCATAACTGACTCATCAACGTCTCTTAATAGGAGCTCCACAAAGAACAATAAGTAACTTCGAAGTTACTAAAATTAAGTTTCAAATAATTGAAAAGATCGTAACTAAGTTATATGAAAAGTTACTTTTTTAAATAGTAAGAAAGTTACTATTTTACACGGCTCTGCCCCAGTATGTATCATCAGTCACGGACTGATTACGGAAACTTCTGCAGTTTGATTTTCATAAATTATAAGTTCTAAAGAGTACTTTTACCAGCTACCTTTTAATTCTGTTGGTAAATTGTCATCTCAAACTAATTTTCATAATCAGAGTTCTTGCATGAAAATTTTAGCAACAATTATAACTTGGGACACCAACGCGAAAGGATCGCATAAACGTGCTATTTACTACAGGACGACTCTTTTCGTAGACTACGGATGAAACTCTATTCACAATAGAAATATAAAAGAATCAGTTTCTGTGTTTCAGGATAAGCCCGAAACAGCGTGATTTTCATTGTCACCGGCAATGGTTATATCCTTTCGTTCGTTTAATTTCAAGTTATGTGGGATCAATGCCAGGAGGTTGAAATACCATTTACTTAGTGGGTAGCCGCCACCTTTCAATAAATTCGTTAAATCCGATTGAAGTCGAAAAACGGTATTAATATCATCCACACTAAATAAGCCATAATCAACATAAAAATCACAAAGCTATGTTTTCTTTGCTTCTGGCAATTTAGAACCATCATCCTCTGCTAATTGTCTAAGGACCTAATTCGCCAATTATGGAGCCGATGCAGCTCCTGCATCTATATCGATAATTACAACGTTTGGATATAATCTCCAGTGCAAAATAACACCAGAGGCAGATGAGGCTTTTGATTTATTTTTCAAGTCGCAAGAAACTTCTCTCATGTGATTTAAGATCACATATTCTTTAAGGAACTCCGAACAACTGAAGTGTAATATCTTATCTTTTAATAAATGACGTTCATTGCAAAGCTACATAAAAGTAGCAGTATAATATAATTGCTCTTCTTCAGTAAGAAGAGACCTGTTTCGAATTTCCTCTAATTTCCAGAATGTTCTGAGGTCTTTTTCAAGTTCTGGGACATTAATGCAATGTTGCTCTAAGAGGTGCTGTGAGATGAAGCCGATTGTCCTGCTGGTTTTAAAAGAATCCAACCAAAAATACTGGATTGCGCTACGGGAACGTCTAAAGAACCTTTCCTGATATCCGGGAGAAAAATGGAACAATGATAATAATCAGTTAGTATAATAATTCCTATTTCTTGATAACTCAAAGGTTCAGGATCGGCCCAAGACAGTCCTTATAAATGTTCCTAACCTATATAATATCCATCCTTAGACTTTTGGAGTGATAAATAAACCAACTTTTGATTCTGTTGTTCCTGATGAGATGCCGGAAGGACCACATAATTTGGTCATAGCGGGCTGTCTGTTCAAATTGAACATTTCTACAATCCATTCACTGTTTAATTTTACCTATTATCAAAATTTTTATTTTAGTCACAGCTCAAATTAATGGACATACAAGCACCTAATGGTCGAAAATGATATTCGAGCACTTGTATATCA
>NC_046661.1:96240703-96242591 GCF_010883055.1 Belonocnema kinseyi
CTAATGGCGTCAGTGGGTGCGGAGAAATTTGATGATTTGTTCGCTCCGGGACGGAAGTAACTCAGTCGTTCAAATCCTCGGGGTATTTATTCGGATCCGTGAATTAAACAGTTGCGTATGAAACAGTACTATCATTAAAAATAATACTAAAAGAAGGGTTGATTGTAGGACTTGGATCCTGATTCATTAATACATGCACTGGATTAATAAGTGACTTGGCACTATTTTATTCTGATTGAACAGTGTCAGAAGCGTTTAAAGCACATTGCTCGTAATAAAGTAGAGAATGGTGTTTTTTCGTAAAACGAAAGCAAATTCTTTTACTTTTAAAGTTACGTGGCATATTTTCAATTTGTAAACAATTAAAACCACATTTCTTTACGCGAACATTTTGCATTTGTCTTTCAACACTTTGCGATTTAAATTGAATGCATTGATACAAGTTATGATTCGTTTTACACAGATTACAGATTGAGAAGTGCTATTATTTATCTGACTGAATATTAGCGTGATTTATTGTTAGAATTATTTGCCATATTTACTTGTAATTATCAAGACATTTTATTTAAAATTAAGACCCCTTCACAATTAAGAAAAAATCATTTTTCCAGGATAATATAATAATTATCCATTATTAATTATAATAATTTCTATTATAGGAAATGTTGGTACACGACAATAATAAATAATTACATACAAAATTAGTAGGAAATAAAATCGAATGCTATATATAGACTAGCGCAATGTTCACAAAAGCTCAAACGATGCAAATCGCAGATTCTCTGGAGAATCTCTTCACGAATCAATCTTCGCCTCAAATTATACGGCATCTACAATTTGAAAATAATGGTTGTGCATTGTGAAAAAAATATATCTCCAGAACACACTCTACTCATCTTTTAAGGTGATTTTTATCCGAAAAATACTGCAAATAAAAAACGAAAAAAAAATTGAAAATGTTCGAATCGGTGACACTGGGGTCGTTGACAGCACCAGTCATATTCGGTCCACTGTCACACAGAATTACGAGGTTGAGGTTTGGCTAGGTATTGACTTGAGAGAGTAACAACTCTCTAACTCAAAGGAGGTGTTACTGTAAGTCAGTATTTTGAACATGAAAAGGGGGGTAATTTGAAATGAAAGAGGTCTTGCCGCTAACGACACCAATGGAAAGTTTAAGGGTTGATTTATTCATATACGGCGCCAGGCAAACGTCAATTTGGCGTCTTGTAAGAAAAGAAACTTGACAAAAGGATCGAAAATTTTAAAACAATCTACTAAAAGAACGGATTACAAACAAAACAAAAATTAAATTTTTTCAAACCCTAACTCAGCTTTTCGGTGGAGTGTCGCAGGTTCTAGAAAATCCCTATGAAAGACACATCTGAGAAGTCTTTAAAAAAATAATTCACTGGTTATACGATGCAAATGTGCTGCATAATTTATTTCAACCAGTAAACATTAGGCTGCATAAGGAGAGAAAAGAAAACATTGTCACTCTTGACGATTACAAGTGCTACAATAAACATATCTTAAAAATTAAAAAAAAATAACTTTGAAATATTACAAACCAAGAATAAATGGATCCGTGACAAAAGGCCCAAACGACATAGCGCAAGCCCTATGAGAGTCGCGTTCTGTGAAAAAGGCCCGCAAATCAGAGAGCGAGTAGGGACGTGCTCATAAATAAATCCATCGCGATGAAGCGAGTCGCTCTTTGATTCGCGGGCCTTTTTCACGAAGGTTGACTCTTGTCGGGCGGGCACTTTGTCGGTTGGGCTTTTTGTCACGGATCCGAATAAATACCCCGAGGATTTGAACGACTGAGTTACTTCCGTCCCGGAGCGAACAAATCATCAAATTTCTCCGCACCCACTGACGCCATTAG
>NC_046661.1:96242691-96243857 GCF_010883055.1 Belonocnema kinseyi
CACGGATCCGAATAAATACCCCGAGGATTTGAACGACTGAGTTACTTCCGTCCCGGAGCGAACAAATCATCAAATTTCTCCGCACCCACTGACGCCATTAGAAGAATAGATACGCGAACGCTTAAAAAAGAAACATGAAATAAATAAATAAAATAGGTAAGCGACCCACCTTACGACAATTCAAGTGCAGAAAATACGGCAGCAACCAGCACAAGAGAATATAAATCTCAAAACAAAATCAAACGGACGTAGGCCAAAAAAGAAACTATAATACCACTCTGTGGCTAAACTATATAACTGGAAAAACGCAAGTTCTAATTCGAGGCTCAACCGAATATTGGTTACAGCTGGCTTCTCTCGACGGCACGCAGGCCGCCCAGTTTTCCCCCTCTTGCGCAGGGAATCCAGATGTATCTGCGCTGTCGCAGTTCCATGGTGATTGGAGGGAGATTACGGGACCCTCATGCCCAAGAGATGTTAATAGTAGTGCTGTGACTGTAACACGCGGAATCCAATTTGGCGCGAAATCTAATCTAATATATACATTTATTCGTTTACAAGAAATGATTATCGCTTAAATCATTCTAATGCCGATTTGCCCTGAAATGTAGCTTGACAATATTTTCTATGTTTCGCTTGAATATTTTATAATTTCAAATTAAAGCCGCGCATTTTTCAGAATTGATGGTGCTGTTCCTGGCGGATGAAATGCACACTAGCGCGCTCCTTACAGCGACAAATCCAAGGTGGTGAGATTTAAATTTCACTAGGTACAGGATCTGGAATGCGGGATTCTCATTCACATTCCACCCATGGTGAACAACCTACGATTGCGCCGGCATCTGTGCAAGTTCAACCCGCCTTACGTCCTCGTCCACCGCACAGATGTTCCTTGATGATAGTTGCTGCTCCAGGCGAACCACTCCTTCCTCCGTTTCCCCCTCGTCACTGTGAAACGATAAAAAAAAAGAAAACCCCTTAAAAATAAGTAAGAATGCCTTTTACTCTTTCTCCCTATGAAGAGCCCATGAGAGTGTGAATTAATGTACAAAAAAGAAAAACAATCACAAAGAATAAAATAAGTTGGTCTTCGGCCGAGCCTTGTTTTCGCGACTGTTTCCTTTAATCTTTATTAGACTCATATTGGTGATAGAAAGAGGCATAAA
>NC_046661.1:96243957-96260789 GCF_010883055.1 Belonocnema kinseyi
CCAGAATTATAATTGTTAAAAATAAGTTAATTTTATGCTAAATAGTCAAGTTTTTAGCCAGAAAGCATTATTTTTAACAAGAGTGTTAAATTTTTAACCAAAAATTTGCATGACTGTCCAAATAAATGAAAATTCTACTGAAACAGGTGCAATATTTTTACTATAAAATATAAGATTTTAAATAAAAAAGACCAATTTTCAGAAAAAATAGATTATTTCTAAAAAAAAGATCTCAGTTGACGTATCAGCAACAAAATATGAATTTTAAAGCATTCTGTTCAAATTTGTATAGTTTTTAATAGTTGTTTATAATGGATTGTTTTAAATAAACGGTAAAATATTGCTAATAATTAACGAAATTTTCTTTTTTTAATAAAAAAATTCAAATTGAATGGCTTAAAAATAAAACTTTTTTAGACTGAAATAATATTTGAAGTCATAATTGAAAATAATTTTGATAACTAATATCTATTAATTCTTTAATTTTCAACGGATTCAGAATTATCTTCTAAAATCAATTATTTTTCGATTTTTAATACCTTAAATTAAATTTAAAAAATTTGATTTAAAAATTCTTTCAATTGAAAAAAAAATCATAATCGAAAACAAATTAATTTTCTATCAAATAATTGGTGTTTTAACTAATACAATGTACAGGATAAGATTTTAACCAAAAATGGAATATTTAAATTTCCAGATGAAAACTGTGATAAAAAATTGAATTGAACAAGAAAAAAAAACGAATTTTCAACAAAATTGTTAAATTTTCAAGGGAAAAGGTGAATTTCCGACCAAGAAGATTAATGTTCTATAAAGAAACAACGATTTTTCAACTTGACCAATATATACGATTAATTTTTAATCAATGCTATAATAGTTACAGTTTCAAACAAAGATAAATAAGTTTCAACAGGAAAAATGAATTTTCAACAAAGGTGTTAAATTGTCAACCAATAAAATGAATTAGCGATCAAGACAATTAACAATCTACAAAAAAGACCAATTTTAAACAAAATACATGAATTTTTAACGAAATTATTTAATTTTAAAGCCAAAAAGACAAATTTGTTACAAAAAGTTGAATTGCTAAGTGAAAAATATGAGTTTTCAATGAAAGAGTTGACCTTTCTACCAAATAGTTAAATTTTTGAAATTTTCAGTTTCAAAAATGTATTTTCAACGAAAGAGTAGAACCTTCAAATAAAAATAATAAAACAATTTTAACAAAGTAGTTGAAAGTTTGATAGAAATGAGGACTTTTTTACGAAATAGTTACATTTTCAACAAAATAAGTAATTTTTCAACCAAAAAATTGAGTTTTTATCCAAACGAGATGAATTCCAAAATAGCCAATTTCTTTAATTTCTTTGGAATGCGGATCAAGATATAAATAAGACTATTATGATATAACATAATTATAATATTATCATTAATAATATGAGTATATATTTATGTATATATAATAGTATTAATATTTATATAATTTATATTTTATACTTGAAATAACGTAACCTCAAAATATAGGCATATAAGGAGGTGCGCGAAGTATTCAAATCATGAGAATTTCGCGGCTCTAGTTGGTTTCAGGAGAATCCGCTTGGTATGGCTGAGTTCGTACAGATCAGCTGTTTAAAACTTTGTATTCCAGTCGCAGATATCTTCATTTGTTGACCAGCTACACGGTTTTAAGAGTATTTTTTGTTTGTCGGATTGGAAAATGAACAGCCTGAAAGAGCAAAGAATTGCTGTGAAATTTTGTGTGAAACTCGGGAGATCTGCAACTGAAACATTTGCCATGCTCAACACGGCCTGCGGTGATGTTGCCATGAAGCGTACTGCATGTTTCAAGTGACATGAACGTTTCAAGGGTGGCCGACAGTCGATCGACGATGATGAGCATCCTGAGGTTCCTTCAACATCAACTGACCACCCACACGTTGACAAAATCAACACACTGGTGCGCGAAAATTCTGACCATTAGGGAGCCTGCCGAAGAGTGTGGGATATTAATTGGATCTTGTTACAAGATTTTGACCGAAAAATTGAAGATGCACCGCGTCACTGCGAAATTTGTTCCACGCCTGATGACCGACGACTAAAAAGAACTCGTGAGTTTTTGGTCAAATACTCGATTACTGCCCCCCCCCCCCCACTTACCTGACCTTGCTCCTTGTGACTTTTTTTTGTTCCGAAAACTAGAAAAAACCGCTCAAAGGAAGAAGATTTGAGACGATTTCGGACTGTTTCTACAAGTGAAAACACCGTTGGGATAAGTGTGTGAGTTGGGGAGGAGAGTATTTTGAAGGAGACCCAAACGTGTAACTTCCAAATAAAGTACATTTTTTATGACCTCTATCCGCGTATTTTTTTAACAGACCTCGTATTTACACGGACATAGCCCTGTCATAGTATTGGAATGAACCTCGTTTCAAATCTCGGATCACTGGTGCGATTACGAGAGTCGAGACCAGACAGCTGTGAGTCAAGCGATTCAAGATAAGACCACGTATGGGAGTAGAGGTGGTATCATATAAGACGAAGAGAGGGCAGTGAAATCTGATACATCATTGGTGCATCTCTTGGTGATTCATGGAGAAAATAAACTTATCGAAACCATTCTGATATCATATGGAGATTCGAGTTTGTATTTGTGAGCGTTGAATTTATGCTCTAGCATAAATTATTGTTGTTCACTCACTAGATTGGCAATGCTCACAGAATTTAAGAGTTGACAAGCTATGTTTCGAGGAGCTAACGTTCACTTCCACTGTTTTTTTTGTATAAGAGACTTATTGCTAACTCTGAAAAATATCAGTCATTATTTCGTCAGTTTCCAACGGAAGACTCCAATTTTTCTATTTTCACTCTTATAAATCATAAAAACTGCACCTGATCCGGGACGAAGACCAAATGTTTGTTGGATTTATGAAAAAGAATCTAAAATTTTGGATATTTAAATAGGAAAACAATCCAATATAAAATCCCTTTTTAACGTCCACTAATCAAATTGATAAAGAGAATTCCTGAAAATAAAATCAAGAATCTAACGACCAAATTTGGACAACCACCACAAAATGGTCCCTTTGGAATTTGAAAAAAGGAACACCTCTCTTCTCTTCCTTCCCTCTGAAAAAAGAAAACTATTCATCCTTACTTTGGACGAAAATAAAAAGGAGAAAAAAAAATGAGAAGGCAACTAACCAAATCCCCTTCCTTCTCTGTTTTTTCCCTTTTTTCTTTCTTTCGTCCTCTTTATTCCCACTATTATCAAATAATGGATTTAATTTAATTTAAATAATTGGATTTGATAATGGTGGGAATAAAGAGGACGGAAGAAAGAAAAAAAAGAGAAGGAAGGTGATTTGGTTGGTTGCTTTCTCATTTTTCTTTCCTCCTTTTTATTTTCGTCCAAAGTAAGGATGAATAGTTTTCTTTTCTTGTTTTCTTTTTGCAGAGGGAAGGAAGGGGAAAGAGGTGTTCCTTTTTCAGATTCCAATGGGAACATTTAGTGGTGGTTGTCCAAATTTGGTCGTTAGATTCTTGATTTTATTTTCAGGGATTCTTTTTATCGAAAAGAATCTAGTTATGCAGGTCCAGAAATAATAAGAATCCTATTAATATTATATATTTTAATTTTGTACTAAATGGTTAGAGTTGTTTTAGTGATTTACAGGCCCGAAAATATATGTTACGTTAAAAATGATTTATATCTTCTTTTGCACCGAAAACTTCATAGTTTGCTGCTTGCATAATATGCAATCAAATGGTGGAACGAATCAAGTCGATTTTTTTTTAACTGTAGTAGTGCGTGCAATCTCCTTAGGAATTGTGACAATTTTTGCCTTCTTGGAAAAGAACAGTTTGGTGTTTCCTCTATCAGATGGTTCCTAATTTTCGTAACTGTTGTGTATAAACTAATGTTTACTGTTGGCTCCATCAATCTTTTTCATTTTGATCAATGGGAACATAGGGCGATCACTTACATTGTTATTTTTTTTTTTAAATTTCGTGTAGTTCTAAAACATGAGATAATCACTCACAGTTCATTCGTTTCTCAATGTTATATAGTCGTGAAGAATAAAACAATCAATCACATGGGTACTTGTTTGTGAAATTCATACAGTTTTAAAATATAATACGATCAATCACACTTTTATTTTTTTTTGTAATTCATGTAATTCGTGCATGATATTTAGAAAAAAAATGGAATTCGAATGATCGTCTTATGTTTAAGAAGTGAATGGAATTCAGAAAGAAATGACAATGTGATTCATCGTGTTATATTTCACAACTGTATACAATTTTAGAAATGAATGAAATGTGAGTGATCGTTTTATTTTTGAGAACTGAATGAAATTCAGAAACAAATGACAATGCAAGAGATCGGCTGATGGTTCACAACGTTATACAAATTCTTTGATAAGGAACAGTGCGATTGATCGTTTTATGTTTCAAAACTGTATCAAATTCAGGAAGAAATGAAATGTGGATGATCGTCTTAAGTTGAAGAACTACATGAAATTCAGACAAAAATAAAATGTGAGTGATCTTCGTACATTTTAGAATAGCACGAAATTTAGAAAATAATCCCACCGTGATTGATAACCTTATGGCTTAGAACTGAATGAAATTCATAAACAAATGCCAATGCAAGAGATCGGCTGATAGTTCACAAATTTATAAAAAATACTTTAATAAGTAACAGTTCGGTTGATTGTTTTCTGTTTCATTATTGTATGCATTTCAGAAAGAAATGAAATGTGAATGATCGTCTGATGTTATAGAACTACATGAAATTCAGAAAAAAATTAAATGCAAGTGATCTTTTTATATTTTAGAACTGCACGAATTTCAGAAAAAAATCACCAATTGATTGATCGTTTCATGTCTGAGAAATGAATAAAATTCAGAAACAAATGACAACATGAGGGATCGGCTGATAGTTCACAAATTTATAAAGATACTTTAATAAGTAACAGTTCGATTGATCGTTTTATGTTTCACCAATGTATGTATTTCAGAAAGAAATGAAATGTGAATGATCGTTTTATGTTTTAGAACTACATGAAATTCAGAAAAATCGAAATGTGAGTGATCTTCTTATATTTTAGAACTGCACGAAATGTAGAAAAAAAATTACAACGTGATTGATTGTTTTACGTCTTACAACTTCATGAAATTCGGAAGCAAATGACAATATGAGGGATCGTCTGATTGATCACAAATGTATAACATTTTTTGAATAAGCAACCATCATAAATATCTATTATTCTATCTATTTCTATCTATTCTATTCTATTATTTTATTATTTTATTAAGGAAATATTTATGAATTAAAAAAATAATAATTTAACATTTAAATAGATTCAGAACATTTAAAACTAAAATGTAGATTTTAAAAGATTTTAAAACAAATTTTTGAAGCTACTTAAGAATATTGAAATTTTAAAATAATTACAAATTTTTGTTAAGATTCCTGGAACGATTTTAAATATTTGTTTTTAAATTAATTTTTAGAGAATATTCAAAGAAAGTCTGAAAAACAAGAAATTTGGAGAAATTATGAACTTAGAAAAAATTCTATTGGGTTTAAAAGGTATTTAGATGTTTTGAGGAGATTCTAAAATAATTAAAAATTTGGAATAATTCGAAACAATTTTAAACAAAATGTATATTTTTCAAGATTTTTAAATAAAATTTTTAAACTATTCAAGGACTTTTATTTTTAAAAAAAGTAATATTTAAAAAGATTTCAAAACAAATTTTCATGTACTAATAACAATTCAAGAATTATTTTGTAGCGACATAATATAAAAAGAATTTAACTTTTAATTTAAAAAGTGTTGATTAAAAAAATAGTGATCTTTCAAGATTTAATTTATTAAAAGTTTAAAATATTTAATTTTGCAGTTTGATGATATTTCATTTCAAATTTAAAAAATAAGAATGATTATTTATTTTAAAAAAATTAATTTATGAGTATATTTCAAAAGGTTTAAGAATATTTTCAAAAAATAATCTGAAAGATTTTAAGGCATTTTTTTTTAATTTTGCAGTATTTATTCTAAGTTTTAGAAAAAATTCTAATAATTTTAAGAAATATTTTTAAGTATTAAAATAATTTAAGGGCTAATTTAAAATTTGAAAAGATTGCGAAAAATGGACGACAAATTTTCAAAAGATTATATCTTTTTTTTCAGGATTGACATTCGAATAAATTAAAAAAAAACGTAAACCAAAATGTAGGTTTTTGAAGATTTTAGAACAAAATTTTAAAGATATTTGAGGATTTTGAAATTTTAAAGATAATAAAAAGAGCTTCTTAAGATTCCTGGAAAAATTTTTTATGATTTTTTTAAAATTAATTTTTTAAAGAATATTTAAAAAAATTCAGAAATAACAAAAAAATTTAAGGAATAAATAACCATTGAACAATTATTAATTTAGAAAAAATTCTATTAAGCTTAAAAGATATTTAGAAGTTTTGAAGTGATTGAAAAATAATTAAAAATATGGTATAATTAAAAAAATTGTTAAACGAAATGTATTTTTTAAAGATTCTTAAGGAAAAATTTAAAGCTATTTTAGGATTTTTATTTAAAAAAAATAATTTCTGAAAAATGTTTCAAAAGATTTTAAAACAAATTTTGAGGTTGAAATAACAATATAAAAATTATTTTGTAATGGCATATCATAAAAAGTTCTTAACCTTTTTTTTATAAATTGTTTAATAAAAAAATTGTAATCGTTAAAGTTTTAATATTTTTAACTGAAAATTTCCTAAAATGGTATAATTTTCAAAATTTTACAAAAGTATATTTCAACAAATTTAAGAATATTTCCAAAATTTTCAAAAAATAATCTGGAATATTTTAAGGCATTTTGTTTTTAATTTTATAATATTTACTGAAAGTTTTAGGAAAAGTGTGAATAAATTTATAAAATATTTAGAAGCTGTACAAAAGTTGAGAAATAATTTAAAATATGACTCCTTTGTTTAAAATTCGTCTTTTTTGCTAGCATATCAATTTTTTGGGGTCAAAAATACAACTGCTTGGTGGAAAATTCATTTTTTGTTTAGTTAAGGAATCAAGTATTTTGTTTTAAATTCATTTTATTGGTGAATACAAATGATTTTTATTTTAAAGTTTATACATTTGATTAAAAAAATAATGCCTTTGGTAAGAATTTATCGTTTCGGTTCATTAGAAAAATTGGTGACTAGGCATCCGAAAATGGTAAAAAAAATTTGATCTGTGAATATCTTCTTTTTAGTTTTTGGCTTTAGAAATTTAAAAAATGTTTCTGTTTCAAAAAAATGTATCGAAAATTGTTTACATGTACAGTTTTACTTGTGAATTTTATTTAAATGTGCAAAAAGGATGAACAAAGAAAAATATTATTATTATTCTTTCATAAAAAAATCGAACATATAAAAATTCCTCATCTTTTTTGGATAAATAGAAATTTTGTTAGAATTAAAATTTTTTAAATATTTTTAAATACAAAAATCCACAATATTTATTGTTTGGGTCGAAACTATTCGAATAATTATAGTTTATTTAAGCATTTTAACTCCGTCCTTATTATTAGATTATTAAGAAATAAAATTAACGAGTAAAAAATTCTTGATAATTTATTAAACTAATAGAACATTTTTTTTATTTTTTTTTATTTTCGGATATAGAACTATATCTATTTTCCTCTCCTCAAATGATTTGATTATTTTAAGTATTTCCCCTCATCCTTATTGTGCAGGAATAATTCATTGGAATTTTTCACCTCATTTGATAAAAAATCTGGAAAATTGCAGTTTTCGTATATATACTGTCTTATTCAGATCGCAGATAAGTGAGATAACTAATACATTCCCAGACGTTAATTTGACGGAAGATTGAAAATTGTATCCGTTTCACGACCTTATTTGAGGTAAATATTGATACGCATTTTAAAATTGTACCAAGGTAAATCAGTTTCATTGTGTCTAATCGATTCATTAGCAGGACAAATTTAGTTCATGTGCTAATAATTAATAAATAGACTACTTAAATCTTGATTTTTATTACTCTTACTTACCAAAATATTTTTAAATTAGTTGAGCTATTTTAAACTCTAATCTAAAATAACAAGAGAGAAAATGAAGGGAAACGGAAAAGTTTTAATACGATATGGGACCGCAATCACTGCTAGTAAGTAAAAGTTAAAACATTTTAAACTATCAGATAACACATTTTTAAGAATAAAAATTAATTTAAAGTCATATACCACTCACTTAATTTCTACGAATTATTTCTTTAAATTTATTAAACTTATAACAAAATTAAAATTAAAATATTTGACCAAGAAATATGATGTTTTTATCAGAAAAGATAAATAAAAAAAAAGTGAAATATGAGCAAAATAATTTAAATTTTAACAGGGTAGTTTAATTTTTGAACAAATTTTTGAGTTCTTAAACTACAAAGTTGCAACTTCAACCAGAAAGACGATTGAAAAATGGTTGCATTTTTAATCCAAGTGTACGAATTTCTTAAAAAAACCTTTACATTTTTGACTACAAAAGACCACTTTAACAAAAGAGTTTAATTTTCAATATTGCCAAATAATAAAATAAAATAATAATTTTTTGCCAAGAATTTTTTTTATAGAATATAGTTGAATTTTCAAAAAAAAAAAGATAAGATTTAAATAAAAAATGGCATAGTCATAGTTTCAATTTAAAAAATTACACTTCAAGGAAACGAGAAAAAATATTCAACCAGTTGATTTACAGGAAAAAAATAAACAATTTTTATCGAATAGTTTAATTTTTCAACTTATAAAGAATTCACCCAGAAATGAAATGATTGCATTTTCAAAAAACTTCATTTCCAACCAAAAACGATGAATTATTAACGAAAATTGGAATCGTCAAATTTACAGTTCCAAAAATTAATTTAAAAAAAAGTTGAATTTCTTTTTTTTTTATTTTGTTCTAATTTTTTATTTCTTGGTAAAGATTTTAATTTCTAAATTTTTTTACTTCTGGAATTTTTCAAGATTAATTTTTTAATTGACTTTTTTTTAATTTCCTTTTCTTTCATCTTTTCAGAGGAATAATCATACAAATATTTATTTCAAAAAGCTGTTAAAGGGGTTAATGTATAAATTTATTGTCTTTTTTCCTCCGTGGCGAACATTTTGTATTTTACATTCTTTAACTTTTAAAATTCTGATTTAATTTAATTTTATTAAAAGTATTTAGTTAAGTTTTTTAGGTACGAATTAGAATTTTTGAACCCTTATTTTTAAAGAAAGTAAAAGACAACATTTTTAAAAATAAGTTTAAAACATGTTTAATTCTCATTTAGAAATCTAAACTGATTGATTAAAAAATGAATCATTAAAGAAGTTAAGAAGTTAAAAAATCTGAAATTTAAAATATTTGCTGAGTAATGCAAATATAAATAAAATGATTCTGAAAAGATATTAGAGAAACTGATTTTTTAAAGAGAATAAAAAGGAAATATTCAAAAATTCCAGAAGTAAGACAATCTAAAAATCAAAACTTTTACCGATAAAGAAATTTAATAAAATGAAATTGAGAAAATAAGTACGGACTGAATACTATAAATAAATTTATCAAAAGATTAACTTCTTATCCAGCTGCTTAAAGTAAGAATAAAATTAAAGTAAGAGAGGCAACAAGATTAAAAATTAAGAAATAAATATTCTTGCCTAATTTTCATGTTTTTTTTGTGCGTGGAAAATTAATTTCTTTAACTGTAAATTTATCGATTCCATATTTAATCAAAATTTCATCTTTTTTGGTTGAACGAGAAGAAATTATTTTTGAACAAGAAAGTTAAATTTCTACAAGATAGTTAATTTTTTACAAAAGTTAAATTGAATGAAAAAAGCAAATTTTTAACCAAAATAGCTGAACTTTAAACCAAAACAAGACGAATTTTCAACAATAAACATTAATTTTTAATCTGAGAGTGGAATTTTCAACTATAAAAAATAATATTTTAATTAAAAATGGCAATTAAAAAAGATGGAATATGTTAATTTATGGATAAAAAATTAATTCTTATCCAAAATAAAAATTCTTTTTTACAAAGTAGTACAATTTTCTACTGAAGAGATGAATTTTGAACCAAAATTGTGAACCTTAAAAAAAAGAATTTTCAAAGAAATTTAACAAATTTAATTCTGAGAAAAAAAAACTTTTAAACAAACAAGATGTATGTGTTTAAATGATAAGGAAATCGTTAAACTTTCAGTTTAACAAATTAATTTTTAAAAAAATGAAAATGATTTTTCAAACAGTTGAATTTACACAAAAAGATTAATCTTTTTCTTATAAAATTTTTTTACTGAAAAAGAATATACTTTCAACGAAAATAGACGACTTTTCTACCAAAAAATTAATTTTTAACCTAAACGAGATAAATTCTGAACCAAAAATTAATTAGTACACTTTTTAATTAGAAAGAATCATCTTTAAAGTAAAAAAGGGAAAAGGGAAGCTTTTTTAAAACATGGGAATAAAATGAATATTCTGTAAAAAATAAAATTTATGGACAGACCCTAAGTTTTATATAGCCTTAAAAATAAAGTCTAATTAATTAGTAAAAATAAATGAATTTCAACAGCTGCTTACACCGTAGGAGGATTTGGCTGTATAGTTTCCTGGACTTCACCAGCTTTGGAACACTTTAAAAACAACAGTACCGATTTTCGAATGACAACAGATGAAATCTCTTGGATAGCCCCACTGCTGCCAATTGGATTCATAATTGGATATCTCATAATTCCAATGATTATTAATCGATTCGATCGGAAGTGGATTTTGGTCTTTTTGGCTCTACCACAAATTGCCTCCTATATTTTAATAGTATTAGCAAAAGACATTATCAGCATATATGTAGCAAGAATTTTGGGAGGAATAGGCTATGGAAGCGGAAGTTCCGCATTAGTGGTATTCCTTTCCGAAATTGCAACTCAGGAAACTAGAGGGATCTTTTTATCATTCCACAAAATGTTTTTCAGTCTGGGAATATTTTTTATAATGTTCCTAAGTACTTATTTGCCATACTATTATTTGAATTTCACCATAATTGCCACCATGAGTTTCTTCGCTTTAGCGTTTATCTTCATGCCTGGCTCAAATTACTTTCGAGAAGAAAATGAGAGGGAGGAAGAAATGAACATGATGCTTAAACTTTCGGAAAAAGGTAAAATTTCTAATTTGAAAAATGATATTTCCAAAGAAACCAGTGGAATAAAAAATGATACGATAGAGAAAGTATCTTTTAATTTTAAAATAAAAGAATCCAGTTTCTGGAAATTAGTGACAGTTCGAGCAAATCAAAGAGCTTTGATAATAGTAATACTTTCTGCTTCCCAAGATGTATTGTCGGGTCACACGATCGTGAGATATTTTTCTCATCAAATTTTCACCTACAATGAATCTTTTCTGACTCCTGCAAAATCAAGTTTGTTCCTGGCAAGTATTAAAATCACCTCAGCTTTCATTTGTACTCAAGTGATAGAAAGAGTTGATAGAAAAGTAATACTTTTCAATACCCTATTTTTGGGATCCCTTGGAATGGGTATTATCGGACTTTTTTTCTTTCTAGAATGTTTCAAGGTGGATGTTTCCTATTTCCTATGGATGCCTATTTTTGGAATTTGTCTTTATGAATTTATGCTGACTATGGGAATTGGCAATTTCGTTAATATTTATTTGGGAGAATTATTTCCACATAATCTTAGGGGTTTGGCAATCACTATCTGTAAAGTTACTTCCGAGATTCTTAGTTTTTTTAGTATTTTAATGTATCAAATTATGATTGGTCTTGTGAACACTTGTGTGATATTTTGGATTTTTGCTGCCACAAATATTATTCTTGGTTTGATTATTTTGAAAATTACACCAGAGACTAAGGGCAAAAGTGAGGAGGAGATTCAGATTTTACTGAATGCAAAGTGATTGATGATTAATTTTCATTGTTTGCATTTGAAAAAAACCCTTATCGAGTAAAATAAAAAAAGAAAGACTCTGTGAACAAATCTGCACGACCATTTCTAAACTTGAAAAATCATAAATAGGTAGTTTTTGTTTGTTAGCAGCAATTTCGAAAAATCAGTTCACATAGAAGTAACCAGCAAAACTTCTGTCTCATACTTGCGGCTGGATATCTCGGCAACTGAGAAAGCGAAAAATGAAAAAAAAATTTTAATTATTTTCCAGAATACTTTTTCCTGGCAAAGAAAATTTTTCTGAATTTATGGAAGCCAAAAAATTCACGAAACTTATAGAATTCTCGCAATTCACAGAATTCATAGACTTCACGGAATTTATGGTATTCAAGGAATTCACAGAATTCATAGCATAAGCGGAATTCATGGAAATCACGTAATTAATGGTACACGCAGAACTCATGAAAATCACGAGATTCTTGGATTCCTTCAATTATAAAAATTTCATGAATTTCGCAATATCCGCGAAATTCTTGAATCGCTTGAATTCCGTGACTTAAAGTCAATGAACTCTGCCAATTCCTTGAAGTCAATGAATTCCGTGAATTCTATGAATTCAATGAATTCCGTGAATTCTATGAATTCAATGAATTCCGTGAATTCTCAGAATTTCGTGAATTCCATGCATTCTATAAATTCCATGAATTTTATTAATTCCATTAATACCGCGAACGCTCTGAATTTCATAAATTCGGTGAATGCTGTGAATTTAAAAAATGTCAGCGAATTCCTAGAATTGTATGAAGTCCGTGAATTCAATAATTTCCGCGAATTCCTAGAATTCCATGAATTTCGCGAATTCCTTAAGTTCAAGAAATTTCATGAATTCCGAAAAATTCATGAATCCTTTGAATTCCGTAAATTTGAATGAATCCCTTGAATTTCGTAAATTTCATGGATTCCGGGACACGTAAAGAACAGTTTTCAGAAAAAAATGTTTAATTATACTTTTAATAAACGTAAGATTATTGTAGATCCTATAACTTACCAGGAAAGGACGGGTTTTTAATGAAAAAACTGTTCAATAATCAGGAACATTTTATTCAACAATCTTCATTCTTGTAAAAAGAAAATTTGTTATAGCACTTCTTAGCAAATTAAAAAAAAGCCTACAGTTTTAATATATGATAGCTTAATTTTTTGACGTAAAGATTTCCTACAACCTAATATTTTGAAATGTTTCCAACAAAATTCAAGTTGTCAGCTGAAAAAAGAAAATGATTGGAAAATGACCTATAATTTACGATTTATCAATATTTTTCTGTAAAAAATTCAATTTTTTTTTTATTCAACATAATCTGCTCAATTTTCTGTTATTTAACGTATTATTTATAGAATATGCATTTAATCAATTTTAATTTTTATTAGGATTCATTGATTTCGATCAAATGTACATTCTTATAAGTTTATATGCTATTATTTATAATAAACAAGAAAAATAATATTGTTTAGCATTTTAAGCTGCCCGCGAATAGCAACTAATGTGACGCTGAGTTGACGCATGCGCAGTTAAGTGAGGAGCTCTCTTTGGGAACATTACTCCCTTGGTGTATTCATTCTACTAATTCATTTCAAAATTAATGTTATTTAACGTCGTCCCTAATGTATTTTTATAACGAATTTATTATTAAAGCATAATAAAAGTTTCATTTTGACTTACGTAATTGTAAATCTACTTATTTTACCTGAAACTGCCTTGATGTCGGCAGGAAAGTGATTTCCTAAAGATAAAATTTTCAAATTTATAAATTGAACAGGTTGAAAAATTTTGACTTCAGAAACACTTAAATTGCTATATATAATCATTTCATTTATATTAATTGCAAAATGCAATTTAATTAATAATTATTTATTTGAGGTTAGGTTTCAATGAACCGAAAAGCGTAATCACTCACATTAATTTACCTCACTCAGGTTTTTTCGAGGCATACTGGCGACAGTGTCAGAACGCGGATATCTTTGACATGCGCAGTAAGCTAGGGGCGGCACCTATTTCAGTAGCTTATGGAAAGCTGGCGGAAACTTTAAAATGCGGAAATTTGCACTTAATTATTTTTTCGCAGTCTCCTAAAACAAAAAACAATCTACTCGCCGTATCGCATTTACAATAGTCAAATTATCGTTAAATACATATGATTAATAAAAAGTTCTCTTGCATGTCGATTATATAAAATATTTTTCTTTTATCAAGCATCATCATTCTATTTTCCTTATTGTTATTCTGCTGGAAAATAATTTATTGCAAATTTCCTCATTTAAAAGTTCCCGCCAACTTCCTATTAGCTACTGAAATAGGTGCCGCCCCCCAGTGTTCTGCGCATGCCAGAGTTATCCGCGTTCTGACACCACTGACTGGCTCGTGCTCGGTGACTCCAAAGTCGTGACGTACTCGTGTCAGGCATTTCCAATACATGATTGATATGATATATATTATAAACGAGCAATATTCGAATTTCACTGCACTGTTAGAAAATAATAACCATCACTACTTCTCTGAGCGCAAGAAGTTTTCTATGAAAATATTTTGCATTTTCACCCAAGAAGACGAATTTTTAATACAAAAATTGAATTTTCAAACAAAAAGGATGTATTTTCAAAAAAATTCTTGAATTTTGAAACAAATAATAAAATTTATAATTAAAAAGGTAATCTTGTGGAGAAAGAAACTGAAAACGAATAAATATAAATTCAAGGCAAACTATAACTCACATTAATTGTGCAGAAATTTATTTACAATTTGAAAAAAGTTTGGGAATTTTATTGTTTAGAGAAAAGTCAGACTACAACAAATTTTTTTACAAAAGCCGGGGAATTTATATATTTTTGAATAACTGCCGAGCAGAATACATTTTTAATTTTTCAATTTTATTTTGTAAATGTTTTATTCTGTTTATAAAAGATTCTAGGTTATATATAATACAAGTTCAAGGTTCTAGTCTTTGATTGTTAAACTAAAATCTTTTTTTTAACTGTTTCTTTAATAATTGATTTTTTAATTAAAAAATTTATCTAATTAAGTAGAAACCGCATTTTAAAAAGAAATGCAAATTTTTTCTTAAAAATTCATCCTTTTTGGTTGAATATTCAAAATGTTCAGTAGAAAATTCAACTATTTCGTATAAAATCAATTTGTCTAAAAGTCATACATTAATGCTGAACAGTCAACTTAAATCTTTTTTAAAGAAAAATTCCACTTTGCTTTTTAAAATTTGTCTTTTTGATTAAAAATTTTATCTGTTTTAGTGGAAATATCATCGTTCTTGGATCAAATGCAATAATTTGGTTGAAAATTCAACAATTTTGTTAAAAAGTTATTCTTTTCTGTTAACAATTCAACTGTTTGGTTGTAAATTCAAGTTTCTTCCTACAAAATCTACTTCTTATTTAAAACTCATACCTTGATATTGAAAAGTCAAATTAAAATGTTTTTTGAATTAAAATTCAACTTTTTTTTTATTTGTGTGTTATTTCAAAAATTCATCTATTTTAGTAGAAAGTTGCATTTTTCTTAGATAAAAATGTAACTGTTTGGTTGCAAAGTCAAGAATTTAGTTCAAAATTATTTCCTTTTGGTTGAAAATTTTACTGTTTTGTTCAAAATTCGTCCTTTAGGGTAAAAAATTCAAGTCTCTTTGTCGAAAACTTACTTCTCCTTTAAAACTCATATTTTAATGTTAAAAAGTCAAACCAAAATCTTTTTTGTATGAAAATAGACACATATTTTTTGAAAATTTGTCTTTTAGATTAAAAAACCGTTCTATTTTAGTATGAACTTCATCTTTCTTAGATGAAAATGCACTGCTTGGTTGAGAATTAAACTGCGTTGCATGAAGATTCCACTATTTCGTTTAAACCACTTTGTTAAGAAATTATTTTTTTCTTAAAACTTTAACTATTTTTTAAAAGCTGATCTTTTTTAATTGAAGGATCAATTTCGTGCGTAAAAAAACAAATAGTTCTTGCAGTATTTTTTTCAAACAGAGGCTTATTTCTTTGTTGAAAATTTCACTATTTTGATGAAAATAATTTTTTTATCGCATAAAATTCATATTTTCGCATTAAAAATTAAATTTTTTTTAAAGAAAAGTTTTTTTTTGCTATAAGCTCCAAAAACTTAGGCAAACTATTTTGTTCTTTCATGACTTAAACATTTTTATTTGTTGCAAATTCGTCTTTTTGGCTGTAAAATTATTTTTAAAAGTGTAATTGAATCTTTTTTGGTTGCATGATCAACTATCACTCTTTTTTGTTGAGGATTCATCTTTTTAATCCGTTACGTAATTTGAGTACGGCCCCTAATATCCCATTGATGAATTTTTCATTTTCTCTAACTTTATCCGAAAGTCATATAAATTCTCTGACTTTTACACGATATTTGTTCTTTGTATTCCTGACTTAAAAAAATAGTTGTTAGCTAGGTTAGTTTTTTCTCACCAGGTTTGTTTGGCGTGTGATGTTCTGTAAAATTATGTACTTGAATAAAGTACCCTGCTTCGTGATAAATCATAACAAAATCTCTCGAACCCGCGGATTACTCAGTGATCCCAAAATTGGAATGTAGTCGTACTGCGCTTGCGCTAGCTATGCGTAAGAGGAACACGGCACAGCTGATTATTGCCATGGTAACGGGCAGTCGCGTCGTGTCCCTCTTCAGCACCCTAGCGTAAGCGCAGTACCTATACAAACGAAAGTTGGGATCACTGGCCAGAGCTGCCAGATCGTGGATGGAAATTACCCCCACCATACCTACCGTTTGGGAGCCGCAAAACAGAAAGTGCATGATTACCACTGTGAGTTCGTATGTA
>NC_046661.1:96260889-96293729 GCF_010883055.1 Belonocnema kinseyi
TCAAAACATTTTTAAGGATTTTAAATATTTGAGAATATTTTAAAAGATGTCAAGGAATTTTCAACTGATTTTTATAATTTAAGGGAATTTCAAATAATTAAATAAATTTTAGATGGTTTACTTAAAAAAATTTTTCATACTTTAGAAATCTTTAAAAAAAAAGTTCTAGGTATTTCAAAAGATTTTAAAGGATTTGAAAAATTGTAGAGAATTTTAAAAGATTTCAAGGAATTTTCAATTAATTACAGTAATTTAATATGACATGTTAAGGCATTTGATATATTTTAAGATGTTTTCATAGATTTCAAGTAATTTTCAAATTATTTCAATAATTTAGTTGAGCTTTTTAAGGATTTGAAATATGTCAGGGTATGTTTCAAATTTCAAGATATTTTCGAGCGCTTTAACAAATTTCAAAGAAAAAAAAACTATTATTACGAAAGTAATAGCTAATATTTGATTAAATAATCTGAGAGGAAATAACATATTTATATTACTAAATATTAAACAATTTAAATCCAATCCTTATGAACTTGGATATTTTATTTTTTTATCATTAAATTTTAATAATTTTTATAATTTAATATTTATTGAAATTATATGTAATTTTAAATTTGTAAATAATTTTAAAATATGAAATATAAATATAATATTATTGTAAAAATTATAAGCATGTATATAGTAATTTTATTAAGCTTTATAATTTGCAAATATATAAATCATGAAAACATTATGATTATAACTAAAACGTAAACAAAAAATATTTTGTTAATGACTCAATTATGTAAAATTTATAATTAATATATCTCCAATATTAAATAGTTAATAAATTTTGATTAGATACGTTAAAATAAAAATACGGTATTATTTAATTTTAATCTATAAATAACAAGTTTTTAAACATTAAATCATTAACATAATTAAAACATTAATATAATAAATTTATTTAATTGTAATTTAGCTTATAATAACTTTATGTTTTAATCAAAATTTTAATTATAATTTATATAATAATATTATTAAACTTAATGATTTTGCAATATATCTATTAATTTAATTTTTATTTAATTTTTATTATTAAGTTTTATAATTTTCGAATATAAAAATAAATAAAATATTATTGTATCTAAAACGTTCAAACAAATATTTTTAATTACTTACTTATGTAAAATTTAAAATTTATATATATAGTTATTTTTATCATTAAATCGTTAATATAATTAGAACATGAACATAATAAGTTAATTTAATTTTAATTTGGTTCAAGATAACTTTATATTCAAATAACATTTTTCATTATAATTTATATCATGATATTAATAAAAATAAAAAAATTAATAAAAAATAATAATTCATTAAAAATAACAGCTGTTATTGAAAGTGAAAATAAAAAGATACAAAACGGAAATAATTATCGGCGATCGATAAAAGTAGAAATCTAGTTTTCTATTTCGGTTAATTTTATACGTTAAAGAAAGATGTCGCCATAGAACAAACCACGTCATTAACTTGACCTAAACTTCTGAGCCGGTTATATTACTTTGAGAGCGGTAACGAGAATGAGAATATTATCGTGAATATAACCGAGAAATAAATTCTCTGAGAATTTATGAGAATCTCAGAATTTATTTCAATTAATAGAAAATTGAATTTTTTCGTTAACTTTTCGGTTGAAAATTCAACTATGTTTCTGAAAGTTTTTTTTTTTATTTTGAAGTTGATCTGCTTTAACAGAAAGTAAATCTTTTTTTTAAATAAAAATGCAACTGCTTAGTTAGAAATCAAGCTATTATACTATTTTCATAAAAACTTTAGTATTGTAAAAATTCCTCTTTTTGGATTCAAAATTTAATTTTTTCTTGTAAAAATTTAATTTTTGATGTTACTGAATTAACTGGAATCTTTTTTGGATGAAAACTCAACTTTTTTTGTGATAAAAATTCTTCCGCTTTAAAATAAATTTCATATTTTTTGATAAAAATGCAACTATTTGCTAGAGAATTGAACAATTTTGTTAAAAAGTCATTCTTTTTGTTTAAAAATTCGTCTTTTTAGATTGAAAATTCAATTCTTTTTGAGAAAATAATTACTTGTTAAAAAATTCATAGTTTGATCGTAAAAACTCGACTTAAATCTTTTTCAACCGAAAATTCAACTTTTTTTTTTAATTTATCTTTTTGATTTAAAACTTCATCTCTCATAGAAGAAATTTCATTTTTTGAATGCAAATGCAACTTTTTGTTTTAAAATCGTTCTTCTTTACTTGATAATTCAACTAATTTGTTTTAAAAATTTGGTTGAACTGCTTTGTTAAGAAACCACTTATTTTGTTAAAGATTTATATTTAAGTTGAAAAATTATCTCGTTGGTTAAAACTTGAATTATCTTATTATAAATTAATCTTTTTTAATTGAGAATTCAACTACTTGGGTCAAAGTTAAACTACATTGAGAAATTTTTTTATTGAAGGCTTATCTCTGATTGAAAATTTAACTGTTTAGTGGAAAATAGTTCTTTTTGTTGTTGTTTAGAATTCATTTTTTAACAGAAAATGGAACTTTTCCATTTTTTAAGATTGATATTTTTTAGTTCAAAATTCGCGTTTTTTGTTTGTAAAAAACTGATTTTTTGGTTTAAAATTTCTTTTTTTTTTTGCATAAAAATGCATGAGTTTCGTGTAAAATTAATTTTTTGTGGAACAGTCATATTTTTCGTTTGAAAATTAAAATTTTGTAGAAAAAATTTGTCTTCTGGTTTGAAGGTTCAATAATTTAGATGAACTTTTATTTCTTTTTTGAGTTGGAAATTCGTCTTTTTAGTTTTAAAATTCTTTTCTTTTGTTGTATAAATTTCACTCTTTTTTTTACTAAAATATAAACAATGGCACTTTTCCGTTGGTTATTTGCCTTATGAGGTTGAATGTTTAACTATTATGTTAAAAACTAAATTATTTTCTTGAAAATTCCAGTATTTGGTAAAGAATTATCTTTTAAAGTAGAAAAAACTTTTTTTAAAAAATAAATCAATTTATTTGAAAATTTTTAATTTGTATATAAAACACCGTAATTCCTGAATATGTCTGAGATAGAAAATAATTTATATTCAACTGCTTATATAGCCTGAAGAATAAAAATATTGTTAAAAATCATGAATTCTTCAATTCTTTTAAATTCTTTTAAATTCTCCTAATTTCTGTCATATTCTCGGTTATATAACCTGAATTTAAACTCTCGAGAATTTAAGAACTCTTAACTTGACCATGTAAGATTTCGCCGCCATGCGCTACTAATGGAGGCTACGAGTTTTTATACAGAGTGGACACGCTGGGGCTTACATACATGGCGAGTTGAATGCTACCCGAATTGCACAACAGCAGGGGAGAAGCCATTATACAGGGGTATTTTCATATTTCGCGCCTTTAAAGTTGCATTCGGATCGGCCATTCGGCCAAGGCCGTGCATCTTCGGATCAAGTTTATGATAGTTTCCATGGTTGCATTCGAAACTTCAAACGGTTATGTTCAGATTCACCTGTTTTCCCTAATCGTTGTCAGTAAATGTAGGCAATGTTAATTTAAAGTTTACGCATGTAATATTTCACTCACTTTATTTGAAACATATCCTGTTTATACTTAACATACTTTTTTTATGCAGTAAAAATAAGCGTTAAACAACATTCACTCTTCGCCCACTGGAAGCGCAGAATATTATTACTATTTTATAGTATTTGTAACTCAGCAGCCATTCTATAATGTTATTGGCACAGAAAAAAATGACGTTTACTTCTCAGTTCACATATCTCACTTCATTATTAATTAAACACTTTTATTATTTGTAATTAAAATATAACATAACCTATATTGTTTTGAAACTTGTATCCGTTTCAAGTTTCGAAGGCAACCATGGAAACTATCATAAACTTGATCCGAAGATGCACGGACTTGACCGAATGGCCGATCCGAATGAAACTTTAAAGGCGCGAAATATGAAAATACCCCTGTATAATGGCTTCTCCCCTGCTGTTGTGCAATTCGGGTAGCATTTAAATTCGCCATGTATGTAAGCCCCAGCGTATCCACCCTGTATAAACAAATATAGTGACAAAATTGACCATTTTAGCTTTGTGAATTTTTATCTCAAGAAAAAATACAGATAGAAACTCACTATCAGCTGCAATTTTGCACATGCACTCATAGAACATAATTAATTTCAATAATATTTAACTTAATTATTATAAACAATTTTTATAAACAAATTCTTTATAAACGAGTTTTTCTCATAGCTGAATTGATTTTTCTGAACAAAAGTGATTCATAATTGTCTTAGAGCCATTTATATACTTGAAGCTTTATCAAACATAAACAATGTAGCTTGTTTATAACAATTTAGTTAAACAAGTCTCCTAATCGGCCATTTCTTCGTAGAAAAAAATGTTTTTTTCTTCAATAATTATTAGAGTGACATTTATTGCGGTGACTAACCAACGAAATTAAATAAAGGATAATTTATATGATTGTTATAAATCATTTTTTAAACAAAACTATTATTTATTTTTTTTTGCATGCAAAAAGGACGGTTTTCCACTGAAATTATCCGACAATAAACTACCAGTGATTCCAAAATTTGATATGGGACATTAAATAATAATTTGCTAATTGTTAATAACAATTTCTGTATCAAACTGTCCATAGCAATAACGCTGTACTTGCGTTTTTAGAAGTCTGTACGCTGTACTTGCGTTTTTTAAAAAACCGTCCTTTTTGCATGTAAAAAAAATAAATCATAATTTTGATTAAAAAATTGTTTATAACAATCATATAAATTATTCTTTATTTAATTTCTTTTGTTAGTCACCGCAATAAATGTCACTCTACTAATTTTTGAAGAAAAAAAAACATTTTTTTCTACGAGGAAACAGCCGATTAGGAGACTTGTTTAACTAAATTGTTATAAACAATCTATATTGTTCATGTTTGATAAAGCTCAAAGTATATAAATGGCTTTAAAGACAATTGTGAATCACTTTTGTTCAGAAAAATCAGTTCAGCTATGGGAAAAACTCGTTTGCAAAGAATTTGTTTATAGAAATGTTTATAAAAACAATAGTTGTTAACTCATGCTAATTTTTTTGTTACAAATTATGACTCTTATGAAAAATATTAGCAACTAGCGTGAAATAAAGGAATTTTTCTATGATAAAAAAACACTAAGAAGAATTTGTTTATAAAAATTGTTTATAATAATGAAGTTAAATATTATTAAAATTAATTATGTTCTATGAATGCATGTGCAATAATTTCAGCGTATAGTGAGTTTCTATCTGTATTTTTTCTTGAGTTAAAAATTCACAAAGCTAAAATAGTCAATTTTATCACTACATTTGTTTATATATTGTTGCTCTGTGAAAAAAATTTAAAAAAAGCAAACCACTATTCTTTTAAAAATTAATTGCTGAGCATTTCTAAAAAAAAACTCGTTTGTACACGCAAAGAGTCGAGTTACGGAAAATATTTTCTTTTCGCTTGTTACTGATATTTCTGGATAACGAGTTACATTAAACCTCGCATTAAATTAACATTGATTCCATATCGCTGTCATTATTAAGAGTGATTCTTTGCATTAATTACACTGATTCGAAAGTCATTTTCCTCTCGACCTCAAATTACATTTTTTTTCTTGGTTTTAAATAATACAAGAACAAGAATGTATACCTATTTTTTTAGTAATGGTTTCACTATTATAGCATCACAATGAGCGTGGAAACTTGTTTTCAGTGTAAGAATATTGGTCAAGGAAACAAGTTAATCGCTTCATTTTCGTACACTGCACTGTGTGTGTGTGTGTGTGTACTTGAAACTTTTAAAATTAATTTTTTTTATTTTTTACTGCGTTTCCTTGCTAAATTTATAAGCTTCATTTTTCGAATTCAACTTATGGACCATTATATTTTAATGTGCTCAAATTCAAAATTGTTTAACCTGAACGTCAATATTCAAAAAATGAGTTTTTTTAAAATTTGAATCTTTATAAATATTAAATTAATTTCCAAAAATATTAAATGATATTTACATTACACAAAACAGTTTTCTTGCAGAATGAAGACTGAAAAAGTAACCTGATAGTGTAACTTTAAAGAGAAAATTAGTTTAAAAAATTATAGAAAAAAGCAGGATGGATAATGACAGGAAAACTATATTTCTACAATATGCGGCTGCTATTATTTGTGAGTTATTTTTAAATGATTAAACATGTATTATTATACGACTTTTAAACAAAATACTTGATTTTTTAAAAAATAATAGAACTTTCAACAAAAAGTTTTAGTTTTTAAGAACATTTTAAAATGATTAACCAAACAGTTAAATTTTCCTTTTTACGATTAAAACAACAAATAGGCGTCCTATTTAAAAATGATTAATAAGAGATTTGTAGCTTTTTTGGGGGTAAAAAGCTTTGTCTATTATTATTTATTGTAAATTGTGTAATTTGTACAAAAAGTAAATTGTTTATTATTAATGTATTTTTTTACAATGATAAAAAAGGGTATATTAATTTGTTACGTAACTTGTGTCGTTCGACAACATGTTTTTATTTTTTTAACGAATACTACAAAAACTAAGCGTCTTGTCAGAAACTTTTTTATACAAAATTTGTAGGTCTTTTTTAGATGCACAGATTTTGTCAAATTACGTTTTCGTTACCTTGCATAGTTTTAACGAAAAATGGAATTTTTGTTTGCTTGCGGTTAAAGCCGTTGTTAAAAAAAATTAATTTTTCATTTTGCAGGAAAATTTAAAAAGTGGTTATGATGATTTTTCAAGGTTGTCAAAATGCAACATTTTTCTTTAGTTGATTTTTCTTCACCTCGTGCGTTTTTAAGTATCAAATTTTAATTTCCCCTTCTTTTTTTATTAAATTTTTCAAATACTACTGTGATAATTTATTTTATCGAAAAAATCGTTACAATACAGTGTTCGATTTTCCAAGTACTAAAAATAGCCGTGCATTGCATTTTCATTGATTTTTTTTTAATTTTTCGTGTACGTACTTTTTGCAATTTTTTCAACGCTTTCTCCTGAAGATTATCTCTTTTAGTTATAAATTTTACTATTTGCTTGAAAATTAAACCATTTTCTTGAAAAGACATCCTTTTTGCATATGTAACTGTTTTGTTAAAAAATCATTTTTCTGGCTTTATAATTGAGCTCTTATCGTAGCGAAAGCGATAGTAAGTATTCAGTGTGTACACCGGTCAAGGCAAAAAGTAAATCGCTTCATTTTCATACACTGCACTTTATGTATGTACTTCACACTTTAAAAAATTTTTATTTTAATTTTTTACTACGTTTCCCTGCTAAATAAAAAATTTTCGTTTTTTTAATTGAACCTATTGACCATAATACTTTAATGTGCCCAAAATTCAAAATTGTTTAACTTGAAGATCTATATTTAAAACATCTATTTTTTTTAATTAGAAACTTTAGAAATATTAAATTAATTTCCAAAAGTATAAAATAAAACTTACATTGCACAAAACAGTTTTCTAGCAGAGTAAAGACTGAAAAAAAACCTGATAGTGCAACTTTAAAGAGAAAATTAATTAAAAAAAAAAAAATTAGAGAAAAAAGCCAGATGGATAATGACAGGAAAACTATATTTCTACAATATGCGGCTGCTATTATTTGTAAATTATTTTTAAAAAATTAAACATGTATTATTATACGACTTTTTAAAAAAATAGATGAATTTAAAAAAAAATAATAAAATTTTAAACAAAAAGTTTTAGTTTTTAAGAACATTTTGAAATTATTAACCAAACAGTTTAATTTTCACTCTGAAAAGATAAATTTTCAACTAAATAGTTTATTTATTATTTATTATTTACTAACTATTATCTATTATTTATTATTAATTATTTATTATTTATTACTTATTATTTATTATTTATTATTTACTAACTATTATCTATTATTTATTATTTATTATTTATTATTTATTATTCATTATTTATTATTTATTATTTATTATTTATTATTTATTATTTATTATTTATTATTTATTATTTATTATTCATTATTCATTATCCATTATTCATTATTTATTATTTTTATTTATTTTTGAGTGAAAAGGGTAATTTTTAACCAATTAGTTAAACTTTTCATTAAAAATGAGCATTTTTGAGAGAAAAATGGATGAGTTCAATTTTTAGTTTAAACAATAAATTTTTAACTGAAAACTCGAATTTTGAACAATATAGTTAAATTAAAAGTTATTTAAATTTTTTTAACTATTTATAAAAAATAACATAGTTAAGTTTTTAGGACCAAAAATCATGTTTAAACAAAAAAAGCAGCTTTAAAAGAAAAATTTAACAGCTGGGTTGCTTGTTTTCAGTGCGAGTTGTGAGCATAAGATATTTTTTATAACAAATTGATGATTTCAGAAATTTCTTGAAATACAGTTATTATTTTAGCTCAAATAATATTTCGATTAAAGGCGGCAAGATTTAAGGTAATTTTAATGGTACTATATGGTATCTAAATGTTTGTAACTAAATAATAAATAAATTTCCAAAAATTCAATTAAATATCTATAAATTTCTGGAAATTTTCGGCCTTTCATGTTAATTATACGGGTAAATATGGTAAATGATCATAAATTTCCTAAAATGCAAATAGAAACATTTTTATCAATTTATGAAATTTTCGGTCATTCATTGTAATTTTGAAGGTAAATATTGTAACTTGTCATAAATTACCAAAAATTAAATTTCGAACGTTTTTATAAATTTTCCGAATTATATATATATTTTTTTAGTAATTTAAGCTACTAATGTATCCACTAAGGTTTATATTTTTTTTGTACCTTCTTTCCTATTCCTTTGAATACCCCACGCACACTTACTGGGTGTTGGTAGGGGGACCTGCAGTTTAAGGAAGGTTCCGAACCACCAAGAGCAACAGCTCAAGTATAGTAGCTTATCACGAATTACCCCCTTTTTCCATTGTAAACATTTCGATAAATTTCCGGAAATTCATGAATTTTTTGGAAATCTATAGTAATATTACAGGTGATTTATGGTAACTTTCCATTATGGCCCAAAATTCAATTTAAAAATGTCTATAAATTTCCGGAAATTTAAGAATTTTTCGGTATGTTATGGTAATATTACAAGTAATTTATAGTAAATTACAGTAAATTGCACAAAATTTAATAAAAAAATTTCTATGAATTTCCAGAAACTTATCAAATTTTTGAGTTATTTATTGTAATATTACAAGTAATTTATCGTAAATGACCATATGTTGTACAGTTAAATATGGTCGATTATCATCTATTATCCTCAAATTAAATTTCTCCAATTTTGATAAATTTACGGAAATTTTCGGTAAATTATGGTAATATTACAGGTAATTTATGTTAACTTACCGTAATTTGCCCAATATTCAATAAAAAATGTTTATACATATCCGAAAATTTATGGAAATTTTCGTCATTTATGGCAATTTTACAGGGAATATGGTAACGTACAATAAATTGCCTTAAATTCAATTTTTAAAATTTCCATCATTTCTGAAATTTTCAAAAAGTTCCGGAAGTTTTGGGTAAATTACGGTAATTCTGATCAATTATATATATGCCTCGCACGCATTTCGCTCTTTTTTTTGCTATGCCTTGCATTACCAGCCTCTCTCTCCGCGGCTAACACCTAATACTTAACTCTCTTATCACTTCCTCTCCTTCTGCCTTCTCTTTCTCCATGCGATTCTTTTGAACCAACTCATATACCTTCCTTCCTTCCTCGTGCCTCCTGCTAACTTCATCCATCTGCAATCCATTCCTTCTGAAATACCTTTCCCTTTCCACCTCCATCTTTGCACCACTACTTCTGTTCTCCTTCTTCCATCAACACTCCCTAACCAATTTACTTCCCCCCCCCCTTTCAAAAATTTCTCCTCATATTTACACGCTCGACTCCCTGTTATAATCCCTAAACTCGTTCTTCCTGTCTCCCTCCTGACAATATAGTTCGGTGTATTCCTTGCCAACGCCAGTGTCCACTTTACATAACTGTCCTGTATCCTTTTCACCTCCTCACTTACCTTCCAACCCCACACCTCCACTCCTTAAAATAAGACACTCACTAATAGCGAATCAAACAATTTCATTCTTCTTACAAAAAAATCTGCGAACAACCTCTCCCCCAGCCCCCACACCTTCCTCATCACCACATTTGCCCTTCTCACCCTGTCTTTTATATGACCATACACCCCCCCTCCCCATTCTTTCGTAACAGGAAGCCCAAGTACACAAACTCTTTCACCTCCTGTACCGCTTTTTCCTTTCACTTCCACTCCCCTCCCCTATCTCTCCCACCTCCCTTCCTGAACACCATACCTTAGACTTGTCCGCATTTAACTCTAGCCTATTTTTGTCCAAGTATCTTCTCAACCTCTTCATAGTCACCTTAAAAGCCTCTTCGCTCTTTGCCAGCAGCACTATGTTATCTGCATATGCGAATGACCATATCCTGACTTCTTCTACCCTAACTCCTCCTACCACTCCGGCCGCTAGGTTACTTTGCATATCCGCGATTAAAATTGCAAAAAGTGTTGGGTTAAGCGGGCACCCTTGCCTCAGCCTCCTATCCATCCCGAATCCCTCAGAGATTCCCTCCCCTCCTCTCACCCTATCCTTCGTCTCCTAATATACATTCCTTAAACTCTTTATCAGACCTCTCTCCATTTCCTTCTCTTCCATTCCTTCCCACAACCTTCCCCTATCCACGGCTTTTTAGTTAATTCTTTATCTACCACGTGCTGGAAGACGTAAATATTGTCAATAGTACTCCTTTCCTCACTAGAGCCCGCCTACGTATCCGGCAATATTTCTTCTCCCTCAGTATCCTTCCGCAGCCTATCTGCCAATACTACCTTTTCGCGGTTTCTTCCTTTCACTTCCTTTACTTCTTTTTCACCTTTCTCTTCATTATTTTTCCTTCCCTATCCTACCACGGCTTCACCATTTTTTTCTTTTTCCCCCGCAAAAATATCTTATTTTGCACTCATCCTTCATCCACGAACTTAATGGCTGATAGTCTGTATCTATTATCTTATCCTTCGATTTTCTTTCGAAGCTCTCACCTTCCTAATACAGGCCCCCTTCTCCCATCATTTTCACGCCCCTCTCCCTTTTTTTGAACTTCTTCCTTTAATGCATCCCTAGCCCCTGTTATAATTCCCCCACTAGCCTTACCCTTCCTCTTTACTCTGAACGCCTCCTGTAGCCTCCACCTATATCCCCTTTGCAAATTTGGCTCTACTCTATCCCATTCCTTTCTTTCAACCCACGTCTCTATACGCCCAATCACATCAAATTCCTGAATATACCACCAGAAATCCTCATCTTTCTTCTTTACCTCTGCTACGTTCCAGTACAGCACCAGTAACACTCCTACACCCTGCTTTACTCCCACCTCCTACTTTCTACGAAACTAATTCCCCTGAACTTCCTTCAACACCTCTTTCTCCGCGTCCCATACCCACATTTTCTTATTAATTTTTTCCAATACCCCACTTTCGCCGCTCTTCCTTCACTTCTCTTCTTTCTAGCCCTGTCATTTAGAAATCTCTGGACATCATATTACTTCTTCGTAAAATCTTGATCGACGAAAACCTTCTTGTCCTTTATCCTGTTTTTGTTACGCATTACGCCCAATTTTTCTTCCCAGCTCTCCAATTCTACAACCACCACTTTATTCTTCTTTCACTTCTCCATGCTAACTTTCCCTACCTTGCCTTTAACACACCCTATGCTCTGTAGCAGCGCTTCCACCCCCTCCCTTTCTTCCTCGCTCTTCAGCTTCAATCCTCCTATTAATATATTATTTCTGCTGTCTGTCCTATCTCTTCTCTCTATCATGAACTGCATTGCCCTTATCCTTTACCTATTTGCTCCCTCCTCCTTTTCATTCCAACGCTCTCCCACTTTCTCTTCTATCATATTATCCACCCTGTCCCAAATACCTTGTTTCTCTCCCTCCCCTCTGTCAAGTGCATCAATTCCCGACCTGCGCTCCACCTTCTCAAGCCCCTTTTCCGCCCTTTCTTGCTAATCTAACCTCACTTTCGCTATTTAGCTATAGTACTATACACATAAGTAGAACTTTATGCCCCGCTTTATAGGAGTCAAAAAGAGCTAAATTCATTCATGTGTCATCAAAATAAATTTTTAAACAAAATAGTTCAAATTCTTAACCAAATCAATGGCAATTAACTTTTAAAAATGAAAAGTTATATTTCCTAATTTTTTTTATGAATTCAGTTCGTATTGAGGTTTAAAAACGAGAAAAAGATAATATCCCACCTTTTAATTTTTTTCTAATATTTCAAAAAAATGTTATTCACATATTTTTGTTTCTTTGAACAACCAAACTTAAAAATGCACATAAAAATTATAAAAATCTGATAAAAAATAATGTTTAAAATAGGTTCCATAACGGCTATTGGATGCGGATCAAGTTTCAGTTGGACCTCACCCGCATTGCCTTATTTGACTAGCAATAGTTCCTATTTGGAAGTGTCTATGGAACAAAGTGATACAATAGCATCCCTACTACCTGTAGGATACATAATTGGATACCTAATCAATCCCATTTTAATTGATCGATTAGGCAGAAAATGGACGTTACTGATGTTTTCTGGACCCCAATTTTTCTCCTGGCTCCTGATAGTTCTGGCAGACAATGTCAGTGTCATTTACGCAGCAAGAATTGTAAATGGGATTGGATATGGTGGAGGATATTGTAGCTGCACGGTATATTTATCAGAAATCGGAAGCCGGAAAAATAGAGGAATTTTTATCACCTTTATCAATCTTTCGATGGGTATCGGAATTTTGATTATAATGTTGCTTGGTGCTTATCTTCCTTATTATTACATGAACGTCTCTCTTCTGTTTATGCCAATTGTTTTCTTTTTCACATTCATCTTCATACCAGATTCCTCCTATTTTATTGAAAAAAATAAAAATATTGAGAAGGAGGAAGAAAGGGTGGATTTAATGGATCCTCGAAAATTCCAGATAATTGAAATGCAAAAGAAAATTAGAACAGCGGGACTTGAAGCTGGAGAAAGAGAATCCAAAATTTTAAATTTGAAGAGAAGCAAACTTTGGAAATTATTTTCCGTTCAAAGTAGTCGCAGAGGATTAATAATTATTGTTATGCTGGCAGCACATGATGTGTTTTCGGGACACATGGCTCTACGATTTTTTACTCAACAAATTTTAACCTTTGGCGAATTTTGGTTGGCACCCGAAAAAGCTACTTTGATCATTGCAACTGTGAAAATTGTTGCCTGTTTTTTAAACACCCTAGTGATCGAAAGAATTAAAAGAAGAAGTCTTCTTTTCTTTTCTGGAATTTTATCTGCTCTGGCTCAAGGAATTATTAGTTCCTTTTTCTTTGCTGTGGAATATCAGCTAGATGTATCTTCATTTGGATGGGTGCCAATTTTTGCTAGTGCATTTTATGAATTTGGTCTCAGCATTGGAATTGGAAATCTATACTACGTTTTACAGGGAGAGCTTCTTCCACTTGAAGTGAGAAGTTACGGAATTACTGTGATTAAAATTTTCTACATGGCGTTCACCTATATTTGTCTCGTTCGATTTCAACTGCTGGTTGAAAATGTCGGGGCACATTTTATATTCTTATTTTTTGCTATTTTTTGTTTTATTTTTACACTTATTCTCTTCAAAATATTACCCGAAACAAAGGGAAAAAGTTTGCGAGATATTCAGCAGGAACTGACGACTAGAAGATTATGCTGCTAATGAAATAACTTTTTTAAATTAAATTTTTTTTGAAAATAAAGAACTTCTCCTTCCCTCCGCTGGGAATCGAACCACAGAACTTCGATTTGCAAGTTGGGTTATTATGCTAGGTGTTACAAGTCAAATTTTTCAAGGAATCTATATTATCATCAGAGAATAACAGAAATTCTTAACGTCTTTACAGACTAGATTATTAATTGATTAATTAATTGTTATTCTCTGATGATAACACAGATTCTTAGACAAAATTAAATCTGTAACAGCTGGAAAAATAATGCGAGTATTTGTGAAAAAGAATTCTTCTTACAATCTCTTTAGTAGCTTATGGAAAAAACACGCAACCAGCAATCAGAAGTTCTGTGGTTCGATTCCCATCGAAGCGAAAGAGAAGATATTTTTTCAGAAAAAATTTAATTTAATTTTACAGTTTTTTAATTTATAGCTCCATCTAGTCTAAAAAGTCAATAAAAATTTCTGTGATTCTCTGATGATGATACACATTTCTTAAAAAATAAAATTATTTTTGCTCACATTTATAAATCGTACTTTTTTCCCAATGCAATTTTTGACCCACTCCCTCGATGAAAAATGTTTATTTAGTTATGCCCCCCCCCTCCCTCTGAATGTAACGTAGCCTTTAGGCAAACTCCGATTTTACGTTTATACTGATTTTTGTGTGTGCTTATAGCGAGCCAAAATGCCTATATTGTCCCAAATAGTTGATTATTTTCACTGAATTACTAAACTTGAAAAAAAGATGAATTTCCAACGAAATACAAGAACTCTTAACAAAAATTTTAAATTTCATACAAGCTAGATTAATAAAAAAAATGAATTTTTAAGATACTAGTTCAATTTTAACAAATAATTTTAATTTTTACTTCAACCAGAACTATTTTCGAATAAAAATGGAATAGCTATTTTTTCAAATATCAAAGTATTTTTTTAAACAAAAAAATTGAACAAAACAGTTAAATTGCCAACCAAAAAGATGAATTTTTAAGTTAAATTTTAAATCATCTATCAAAACATGTATTTTTGAGAAAGTAGTCTAACTTTAAAACCTAGCTGTTGAATTTTTAACCAAAAGATGAATATTCAAACAAAAAGATAAATTTTCAGCTGAAAATTTTGTTTGACAAAATCCAAGAATTTTAAATTAACAAGTTGAATTTTTAAAATAGAAAGAAATTTTTTTAATTTTTAAGAATGTCAATTAACTTTAAAACCTATTTGTTTAATTTTTAACTAAATGGATGAATTTTTTAACTAAAAGATTAATTTACTACCAAGAAAACAAATTTTCAATAAAATTCAAGAATAATAAACCAAAAAGATGGAGTTTTAAGATGGCAACTAACGTTTTTTTCAAATTTTAAGAAAGTAGTTCAACTTTAATCCTATTTGTTACATTTTGATCCAATAAAATAAATTAGTATGCAAAATGTGTTATTTTACGACCAGAACAGACCAAATTTAGGAATTCTGAAACCAAAAATTAAATTTTCAACTAATAAAAGAACAATTTTTAAACAAAAAGATAAATTTACTACAAAAGAGGACAAATTGTCAATAAAATTTAAGAATTCTTAACCAAAAAGTTGGATGTTTAAGAAAGGAACATATTTTTTTTTAATTTTTCAGAAAGGAATTCAACTCTAAAACTTTGTTGTCAAATTTTTAAAGAAAAAGATGAATTTTCAAAGAAAAATATTAAATCTATACTGAAAAAACGAAATTTCAACAACATTTAATCATTCTCAAGAAAAAAATTAAATTTCTAAACAAAATGATTAATTTACTTCCAAGAAAGACAAATTTTCGATAAAATTCAAGAATTCTGTACAACAAATTCCATTTCCTACTAAAAACAAGAATTTTTAAACAAAATAATTATTTTGCCTCCAAAAAAGACGAATTCTCAATCACATTCAAGAATTCTCAAGCAAAAAGTTGAATTTTTAACAAAGAAAGACATTTTTTTAATTTTCAATAAAGCAGTTAAACTTTAAAACCGATTTGTTACATTTTTCACAAAAAATTTAATTTTCTAAACAAAAAGATGAATTTTCAATAATATTCAAGAATTCTCAACTAAAGAGTTGAATTTTCAACTCAAACATACATTTTAAAACAAAAAATTTAATTTTCTACCAAAAGCATTCATCATCTGGGAACATCCCAGTGGGCACAAAGTTTGGCGACGTCTTTATGACATCGTTACGACATCTTTACGACAACTTTACGACATCCTATGTCCATGTCTTTAAGATGTCTTAACGATATCGTAAATAAGTCGTATGATCTGACGATGTCTTTATGATATCGCAGAGACACCGAAAAGGCATGGATATGCGATGTCGTAAAGTTGTCGTAATGATGTTGTAACGATGTCGTAAATACGTCGCCAAATTTTGTGCCCGCTGAGATACTATATACGTTACCATGTGTAATTTTAGAAAAAAGTTTCTCTATTCGAAAAGGTAAGTATATTTGTAACGTAACTTTGCCTGTTTCCCCCACCATTTCCCGCTACTAACCGTATGTTTTGTGAAAAAACCCCCAACCCTATGAAGTGGAAACGTTGTTTATTGACGATCTCCAAGTGAGGGAAACTGATAAAAGGGCTAGTATGAGTAGTAAGAGAAAACAAAGAAAGGTGAAATAGTAGAAATTAAAGGAAATAAGGGAGAGTGAGTAGGGAAAGCGAGAGGAAGTAAAATTATAGGAAATGGAAAGTGGGTGAAATAGGGGAAATCTTGGTAAGGAAAGAAGAGTGAATTAGGAGAGATGTTGGTACGAAAAGTAGAGTGAATCAGGAGAATTTAGAGGTGGTCAGAGGAGCATGGAAAGTAAAGGGAATTGTAAAAAGGGGAACTAGGAAGTATGGAGAGCAGAAGAAAATAAGAAAGAGGAATTAGAGAAAGTGCAGGGGAATCAGAGAAACGAATTAGCGGAAATAAAGTGAAACGAGGTGAGAGGGAGTAAGTTGAAATAAGGTGAAATTAAGGACGGGGAAGTAAACGAAAATAAGGTTGAATGAAGTACGGGAAGTAAGAGGAAATGAGGAGAAAAGAAGGAGAAGTTAAGGAAAATTAAGAGAATAAAATTCGGACACGTGAGAAGAAATCAGGGAATGGGAAGAAGGGGATACAAATGAAAGTTAAGGCAGGAGAAATATAATCAACAAGGGCTAGGGAAGTAGGGGAATTAATTCTAGAAAAAGTGATCAAAGTGAGGGTAGAGAAATTAGAAGAAATTATGGGAGGGGATGTAAGGTAACTAAGGGAAAATGAGGTGAGAGGAAGTAGACGAAGTAATGTAAATATGAGGAGAGAGTGTAGTGGCTATTAAGGTGAGTAGAGAAAGAGAAAGGAAATAAGAGGAGGCTAACTAGGAAAATTGAGGAATAATAAGGAGAGGGATAATAGGGTAAGGGTGTGTAATTGAGAGAGAGAGAGAGAGAGGGAGAGAGAGAGAGTAGAGGAAATTATTAGAAATGGTAGTGGGTAGATGAGGTCAAGTGAGGTCCGTAAAAGGGAAGTAGCGAAAGAGAAGGGTTTTCTGGGGAAGCAAGGAAAAGGGGAAGTTGATGAGGAAGAAGTATGAGAAGGGTTGTGAAGAGATATGTGAGGAGAGGGAAAGAGGAGAATGAAGTGAAGAGGAAGTATGGCCGAAAGATTTAAATGATTTAATTAATCAATCAAATTACTGAAATAAGTATCACGTATTTTGTTAATGACCCCTCATAAAGATTAAAACCATTTTTGAATTTATTTTTAGGAGATTATTTAAGAAGATTTTAAAGCATCTCAAATAATTTCAAATTGTGTCAAAAGAATCTGCAAGGTTCTGGGGTTTTTTGGGTTGCTGATTGAGAATCTGGAGCCAGATTTGCAAAACTCAAATTGGTGGATCCAATATGGTGGACAATTTTTTTAAAAAATTTAGTGGATTTTCATGAAACTTGGCGTCTGGGGTTTTTTTCTAGTTTGCGATAACGAATATAAAGGCAGATTGTAGACATTCAAAATGGCGGATTTTACATGGTGCACAAATTTTAAAAAAGTTGTTAGATTTTCATAAAACTTGTCCATCAGAAGTTTTTGGGGTCCCTGATTACGAATGCGGAGTCATGTTTGCAAAAATTCAAAATGACGGATTCAATATGGCAAAAGAGTTTTCAAACAATTAATGGATTTTCATGAAACTTGGCATTTATGGGTTTTTAGGGTTTCTGATAACAAATTTGAGGTCAGATTTAAGAAATTCAAAATGGATGATCCAAAATGGCGAAAAAAATTACAAAATGAATGGATTTTTATGATATTTCGTATCTATAGATACAAAACCCCTATATGTATCGATTTCTAATTTTGAAAATCTTTCCCTGAATTCGTCATCAGCGACCCCAAACACCCCTGAGCGACCAGTTTGATTAAAATCCATCAAATTTTTAAAAATGTTTCCAACACGTTGGATCCGTCATTTTGAATTTTTTAATCTGACTTCAGATTCGTGATCAGTGGCTAAAAAACCGCCTATGGTGCATATATGTGTAAAATTAGTTTAATGGAAAAATGTCTGCCGCGAAGGGTAAAAAGATCTTTAAAAGTTTTGGAAAAATTTCAAAAATAATTTAATATTGGAAAATGTTCCATTAGAAATAAACCAAAATCCAGAATTTTGAAAATTTCTAAATAAAATGTTGTAGCTTCTTAGAGCGTTTGAAAATTTTCAAGGGAGAAAAAATTTGTATTTGTATTTAGAAATTTTTTAAGAATAATTCTATACATTTTGTAAAATCCTACAAAATAATCAAACTATTTTACCAATTTTCTTGTTACTTTTTCGATATATCTTAAACATTCAGAAACCTTTTAGAATATTCTCATGAGTCCTGAAAAAAATATGCCAATATAACCCTAGAAAGAAAGAAACTTTAATAATAAATATTTATTCGACATTTTTTTTTTTATGAAAAATGAAAATATAAAGAATGAGGTACCACAGACATTCCGATTACTTTTTTATTTTTTTGTTAATTTAATTTTATACAGGAACATTGAAACATTAAAATTGTTTAGAGACTGAATGGTTTTTATTATGTTTCATTACCTTCGAAATTTCATTATTTAAATATTTGCTCTAAAAAAGCACCGATATGCAATATAGACACGCCTGACAGGCTGAGACGTTGTCAGTCTTACTTATTCCATAATTAAAATGCTAAAAGTCAATATTTAAAGATTTAACAAAAAACGTGTACCTGTTAATAATAAAACTTTAGTTGCAATAATAGGTCAGTCGATAAAAATCAAATAATTGTCTGAAAAGGCCATTGCTAAATAATTAGATACTAATTCCGTAAAAGAGAAGAATTTTATGCATAAATACAAGACATGATGCAAATTTAATTAAAAGATTGTTGCTGATAATTTTTTTTAAGACTAAAAATAGCCAAATGGTGCCTTCAATAATTAGGATTATTTAGAAAATGATCAATTTTTATTCAATTATCAAATATGATACTTATCATTTAGGTAATTTATTGCCAAGTAAGATTTTATCAATTTCGTAGTAAAAATTACATTTATTCCATCAAAAATACGAGATAAGGATAATTGTTCGAAAAATTTGTTTATGAAATAACAGATTATTAATCAATTCTAATTAATGCAACAACGACATTTTTTCGGCCCATAAATTAATTCTTTCGCTCTTTCTGGTAGTGAATTTAAATTTAACTATTCCCAGCGAAGCGAAGGAGAACGTTTTTTAGAAAAAATTTAATTTCGAAAATTTCTAATTCGAGGCAGTATCTAGCTTGAACAGACGATACGTTTTTTTTTATTCTCTGATGATAAAACAGATTCCTTAAAAAATTTGAATGAATAAGTAACATATAGCCAAATAACGCGTGTATTTAAAAAAATTCTTCTTTCGATCTCTCTAGTAGCTTAATGGAAACGCCTCTGACTGGCAATAGGAAGTTTTGTGGTTCGATTTCCAGTGGACCGAAGATCTTTTTTCAGAAGAAATTTAATTCAATTAAAAAAATTTCTAATTCATAGCTCCATCTTGCCTGAGAAAAGATAAGAATTTCTGTTATGCTCTGATGATAACACAGATTCCTTGAAAAATAAAATTACCTTCGTACACATTCATAAATCGTTTTTTTTTTTGACGAGGGATAGGGATCATTCATACACTATGTTACAAATTTTGAATCATCCCCCCGCTGAAAAACGTTGATTTGCCCCCCCCCCCCAAGAAATTAGAAGAAAAAAGTGATTTGCAGAGTGAGTGTTCCAAATAATTTTAAATGATAAAAAAAGGAATCTTCAACCAAATAGTTGATTCTTGAAACTAAATTATTGATGTTTTAAGATAAAATGACGAATTTCACACTAATTACAAGAACTCTCAACTCAAAAGTTGAATTTTCATGCAAACTAGATTTTTTGAACCACAAAAAACGAATTTTTAACAAATTAGTTCAGTTTTAATAAAAAAGATCAATTTGTACTTAAAAAACAACCATTTGTGACCAAAGAGATCGATTTTTTAAATAAAATTTTGAATCGAAAATCAAAAAATGAGTTTTTGAGAATGCAGTTTAACTTTAAAACCTACCTGTGGAACTTTCAACCAAAAAATGAATTTTTAAACAAAAGCATAAATTTTCGACCCACATTTTTTTCAACAAAATCTGAAAATTTTCAACCAAAAAGATGAATTTTTAAGAAGGCAGCAAAACATTTTTTTAATTTTTAAGAAAGCAGTTTAAATTTAAAACTTTTTTGTTACATGTTTAACTAAAACGATGAATTTTTAAACAAAAAGATTCATCTTCTACCAAAAAAAAAACAAATTTTAGAAAAATTCGAGAACTCTCTACAAAACGTTATATTTTGAAACAAAATGATAGATTTCCTTAAAAAAACAACGTCTTTTCAATAAAATTCAAGAATTCTCAACCTAAAAGTTGAAAATTAATTTCGCAGATGTTTTTTTTCTACAAATAATTAACTTCCCTGGTCAAGAAACTTAAGACTAACAATAACAAACACTTCCATTTTTAAGGAAGAAATATTTTTTTTTTTTAATTTTTAAGAAAGTAGATCAACTTTAAAACCTAGTTGTTATATTTTTAACCAAGAAATTAAAATTTTAAACAAAAAGTTTAATTTATGACCAGACAAGTAGAATTTTCAACAAAATTCAAGAATTCTCAGCCAAAAAGTTGGCTTTTTAAAGAAGGAAGAATTTTTTAAAAACTTTTAATAAAGTAGTTCAACTTTAAAATTTAGTTAATTTATTTTTGACGAAAAAGATGAGTTTAAAACAAAAAGCTTAATTTTCTACCAAAAACACGAATTTTTAACAAAATTTCAGAACTTTTAATCAAAAAGTTGGATTTTTATGAAAAGTGAAAACATTTTTTCTAATTTTAAAGAAACCAGCTTAACTTTAAAAGCTAGTTGTTACATTTATAACCAAGAAGATACGTTTTTAAACAAAACGTTTAATTCACGACCAGTAAAGTCGAATTTCAAACAAAATTGAAGAAGTTTGAACGAAAAAATTAAATTTTGGTAATTATATTCAATATATAGTTAACATATAGTTTCTAAATATTTCTAAATGAAGTTTTAAAATAATTTCTAAGCATTTTTTATAGAATCCAAAAATTTTTTAAAAGCGAGTAAAGTCAAAAAGCCAAACTATTCTTTTTGCTGTAAAATAAAAGAATTATTAATAAATTTTTCACCGATTGGCTGCAAAGTATGTTGCGGAAGTTTATCAGAGACGGCACTTAAATTAAGTGAAAAAATTTACTTTGTATTGAAAAGAAAATTGAAATCTTTTTGAATGCAAATTGAAATCTTTTTTTGAAAATATGTATTTTTTATTGCAGAATTCAGCTATTTTAGTAAAATTTTCAGTTTTCTTAGACAAAAATGCAACTACTTGGATCGAAATTTAAAATTTTTCTTAAAAAGTCACACTTTTCATTTAAAAATTCGACCGTTTAAGAGAAAATTAGCTTATTGTTTGCGATTTTTATTTTTATGTCGGAAAATTAACTGGAATCTTCCTAGTATGAAAATTCAACCATTTGTTTAACAATTAATTTGTTTCAGAAGAAATTTTATCTTTCTTGAATAAAAATGCAACTTTTTGGTTGAAAATTCCACAATTTTGTTGAAAAGTCGAACTTTTTAGTTTTAAACTCTGCTATTTTATCGAAAAATTAACTATTTTGTAGAAAATTTACTTTTTGTTAAAACTTAATATTTTAATGTTGAAAAAATAACTGAAATATTTTCTGGATGAAAATTCAACTATTTTTTGCCAAAAGTTTTTTTTTTGTAATTGAAAATTTCTATTTTTTCTGAAAATTGTTATCATTCTTGGATAAAAAAAAATGTTTTCAATTCTACTATTTAGTTTAAAATTTAACTATTTAGCAGAAAATTTACTTGTTTTTCAAATTATATTTTGCTGCTTAAAAATAAACTGGAATCTTTTTTAAATGAAAATTTTAATTAAAAAAAAGTTATCGTTTTTTATTGATAAAATCCTCTGTTACAGTAAAAATTTCATATGTATTGGATCAACATGCAACTATTTGGTGGGTATTAAACTACTTTGTTGGAAATTCATAGTCTTTTTTTTAATTTGACTTTTTGGATTAAAAATTCGATTTTTTTCATAGAAACTTATTTCTTGTTTAAAAATTCATATTTTTATCATGATTATATGTTTTAGTAGAAGTTTAATTTTTGTTTAAATTAAAATTTAACTATTTGGTTAAAAATTCTCCTTCTTTAATGAAGTATTCAACTATTTTGTTTGAAAGACTTAATGGAATCACTTTGTTAAAAAATCATTTTTTGTTAAAGATTAATATTTTTAGTTGTAAATTCATTTAGTTAAGCTCAACTTTTGACATTTTTTATAATCAAAGGCTTATCTGTATGTTTGAAAATGTAGCTGAGTGGCATAATTCGCCTTTTTGGATTGAAAATGCAAATTATTCCGAAAAAACTTTTTTTGTTGTTGAAAAATTTATATTTTGAAGTTCAAATATCAATTGAAATCTTGTCTGTTTTAAGAGAAATTTCATCTTTTTGTATTAACATGCAACCATTTAGTTGAAAATTCAACAATCTTATTGAAAAAGCCATCTATTTGGTGAAAAATTAAATTTTTGGATTGAAAATTAAATTTGTTTCGCTTGAGTATTTAACTATTTTGTTCAAAATTATTTTTTAATTGAAAATTCAAGTACTTGCGTTAAAGTTAAACTACATTGTTAAAAAAATTCTTTATTAAAGGCATGCAACTTTTTCATTTTTTAGGTTTAATCTTTATTAGTTGAAAATTCTCCTCTCTTGGTAAAAAAATAATTTTCTTGGTTTGAAATTAATTTTTGTTGGACGTAGAAGGCATTAGTTTCGTGTAAAATTGATTTTTGCTGGGTTAAGAAGGCATTAGTTTCGTGTAAAATTAATTTTGTATTTAAAAGTAATATTTTTGGTTAGAAAATTAAATTTTCGTAGAGAAAATGCGAATTTTAGATTAAAGGATCAACCGTTTAAATCAACTTTTATCACTTTCTTGAAAGAAGATTCTTTATGTGTTGAAAATTGGTCTTTTTGGGTTTAAAATTGTTTTGTTTTGGTATAAATTTAATATTTTTTATTGAAATATAAATCATGACACTTTTTTGTGGGAACTTTATCTTTTAAGGTTAAAAGTTCAGCTACTATGATAAAAATTTAATTATTTTATTAAAAATTAAAAAATTTAACTGTATAGTCAAAAAGCCTTTTTCGGTTTAGAGTTAATTTTTTAATTAAAAAAATGTTGTTTTTAGCATGAGTTACGTGGCAAATTAATTTCTCGCTGCAGTCATATTTAAGTTGAAAATTTCAATTTTTGTAGAAATTTCCGTTTTTTGGCGTAAAATCTAAACAATTTAGAAAAACATTTAATTCTTTCTCAAGTGAAAAATCTTTATTTGTTAAAAATTCGACTTTATGGTTATAAAATTCTTACTTTTTGTATTCAACCTCTTTTTTAAAGTTTGTTTTTTTTTACTTTAAAATTCACCTGCTTTGCAGAAATGAAATCCTGGATGAAAATTCTACTATTTGTTCGAAAATTCGACAATTTTATTGAAAATTCATGCTTCTCGGTTGAAAATTCAGCTATTTAATTGAAAACTTAACTAGTCAGCAGAAAATTAACGATTTTCTTAGAAAATTATACTTTTTGGTTGCAAATTCTGATGCTTTGGTCATAATTTAACTACTTCATAGAAAGTTTACTTTTTGTTTAAAATTTATATTTTGTTGTTGAAAAATGATCTAAAATCATTGCTGGATACAAATTTGATCTTTCTTAGATAAAAATGCAACTATTTGGTAGAGAATTCAACTATTTTGTTAAAATTCATCCTTTTTTGTTGAAAAATTCGTCTTTTTGAATTGAAAATTCTATTTTATTTGTTGAAACTAATTTTTTAACAAAAATTTATGTTTGATCTTGAAAATCAACTGGAATATTTTACGGATCAAAATTCATCTATTAAACAAAAATTTTAATAGAAATTTATCTCTTTAAAAAAAATTTTTATCTTTTCAAGACATTTAATCTATTTGGTCCAGAATTCAACAATTATAATAAAATGTTATCCTTTTTGGTTCAGAATTCGTCTTTTCGGATAAAAAATTCAATTTTTCTCCCAGAAAGTTATTTCCTATTTAAAAAATCATATTTTTATCGTAAAAGGTCAACGGAAATCTCTTTTAAGAGGATATTCAACTACTTTTACAATTGTATCTTTTTGATTTAAAAATTTTTCTTTTTTAGTAGAAATACTTAAGTCAAAATTAACTATTTAGTAAAAAAGCCTTTTTTAGTTTACAGTTAATTTTTTAATGGAAAATGCAAATTTTCCATTTTTGTAAGATTTATATTTTTTTAGTTGAAAATTCTCCTTTGTTGGTAGAAAAAATTTTCTAAGTTTGAAATTTGTTTTTTGTTGGGTAAAAATGAATCAGTTTCGTGTAAAATTCCTTTATTGCTGAAAAGTCATATTTTGATTTGAAAATTCAATTTTTGTAGAAACAATTCGGCTTTTGGCTTAAACGTTCAACAATCTAGATAAACTTTTATATCTTTCGTAAGTGAAAAATCTTTATTTGCTGAAAATTTGTCTTTTTGGTTTTAAAATTTGTATCTGAAATACTTTTTATTCAGCTTAAGAAAGATTCTATGTTAAAAATAGTACAAAATTAAAATGTTGATATTTGAACAATAATGATCAAGGAAAATTATATATTAGTGAAGGACAAATCAGAGAATTTTGAAATAAAGTTCTCAGACACTCTGCCTAAGTCTACTAGGGGGGTGTCTTAGAGAGGGGTCATTATCGGTTACGTAATTTTAATACGGCCCCCAAAGCGCGAACGTTGGATAGACTGGTGTCTGACCATAACGGCGTCGGGTTACACTTTTTCCTACACATTTTTATTCTACACAAAATATATTGTACACAAGTTTACTGATCATATTTTTCCTACAAAAAACTTTTTCTACACAAAATATTTCCTACACATAATTTAGTACTGTTATATTTTTTCTACCCAAAACTTTTTCTACACAAACTTTTTCCTACACAGAATTTAATATTGTTAAATAGTTTTATTTTTTTCCTACACAAAATATTTCCTACACCGAATTTAATACTGTTATATTTTTCCTGCACAAAACTTTTTCTACGCAAAATATTTCCTACACATAATTTAATACTGCTATATTTTTCCTACACAAGAGTTTTTCTACACAAAATTTTTCCTAAACAGAATTTAATATTGTTAAATAGTTTAATTTTTTTCCTACGCAAAATATTTTCTACACAAAATATTTCCTACACAAAACTTTTTCTACACAAAATTTTTCCTACACAAAATTTAATACTTAATACTTAATACTTCCTCAGACATCAATTATGAGGATGTGAAAAATATGATAAAAAAATATAAGAAGTACAGCGTGCTTTACGATAATGAATTATGCGCTACTTGTCATAAGGGTCACTAAATGAGGGGTGGCAGATCATAAGGATATAAGGCACATTTTTCTAAAAACTTTTTTTTGCATAGAAAATTCTTTAAAAATCGAATACAAATATTGTTAAAAGGATTTGTTCGAAATCACATTTTTTATGGTAGCAATAAGAAATTAGTTGCACAAAAAGAGGTAAGGGATATTCGGTAGTTGACAGTCAGCTTTTTCGTCTTCTACAAACTCAATTTCCTCGGAAGTAAAGTAAGTTTTTTCGATTAAACTTTTCTTTTTTGTATTCAGCATAACTATATCTCGGGAGCATATGTTTTTTTCTTTAAATGGAAAATTAAAATTGTTATTGTGATAAGCCAAATTTTAGGTGCGATAAAATTGTAACCTGAACACCGATGTTCTTAAATTTGTGCTATATTACCTCATAATTGGTAAATTATTTGCTATCAAACTTTTTCCCTATCGATTAAGGAATACGTCAGCTCAGAAGTAAATTTTTTATTTTCGTCGTATTGCGAATTTGATTTTACAGAATGTTTTTTTCCTCTCCTGTAAAATTGCCATTTTGTTCCTTGCCTCCTTATTATATGCTACATTTCAAATATGTAAAAAATAGATACAAAATTAGGCTTAAGGTCTTTCACGTTTAATGCACTGTTACATAGCACGCTACAATTGTTTCAGTACTTTTCAAAAGGTCCGATTAATTCTTAGAACTTTTTTTCGTTTCTCACGTCGTTCAATTCAAAATTAGAATTTTTTATTTTTTGCATAGAATTCTTGATAAATAAAACTGAAGCTTGTTCATTTTCGATAACTAAAACTGTAAAGAAGTCCTGTTAAAAAATCATTGAATTGAAAATTTGACCTAATAATTGATTAGAATTAGCAAAAATAATTGTTTACACAAATTATTGTTGTTTGTCACTATCTTTCTCTATATGAAAGCCTGGTAGTTGCGGTTTTTCATAAATTTTTGCATTTCTGTCCTTTTTTCATTCAATAAGGTGATAATTAATGAAAGTTAACAAAAAAATTGTTTAAACAGTTTAACATTGTTTATGACTCTCTTCTTTTAGATAAGTACTAGAAAGTTTCAGTTTTTCTGAAATATTCAAAGTTTCTTTTCCTTGTTAGTTACGAACAAAAAATAACTAAACATCGGAAAGAAACTTATTTAAAAAATCTTTTTTTTTAATAAACATATTTCGTAGGGGGGGGGGGGGGGGGGGGGTATCCAAAGATTTTCAATTTCAACATTTCCTTTTACGATTTGCAATGAGCTTCTTGATGTAATTCGAAATAAAGCTTTTACAAGTAATTTAAAGACATAGTCTTTCCTCTACTCTAAATCCTAATTGTTCTATTCTGAGTTTTAGTCTCTTCTGTACGATAGCCTTTTTGTGTAAGTTATTTTTTTAAACATTAGGAAATAAACGAAAAAAATTTACTTAAAATAACAATATTATTTGAAAAATAATATTTGTTAATGTTGCCTTATTATTTGCTCATAACTAACAAGGAAAAACAAATTTAAACGTTACAGAAAAACAACAACCTTCTAGCACTTATCTAAGAAAAGAGAGTTGTAAACGATGTAAAATTGTTTAAACAACTTTTTTGTTAACTTTCAATCATTATTAACTCACTAAATGAAAGAAGGACAGAAATGTAAAAAATTCAAAGATAAAGATAGTGATAAACAATAATGATTTGTTTAAACAATTATTTTGCTAAATATAATTAATTATTAATTCACTCCTGATAAAAATATACAAATTGTTGAAAATTTCAGAAAAAAACGGAACATTCTACCATTAATCTAAGAGACTATTATTGGAAATGATAATAAATCGTTTCAACAATTATTTTGTTAACTTGAATTAATTATTACTTCACCATGATTGAAAATTGGATTAAAAGCCAGAAATTTCAAAAAACCCGCATCTTTTTATCATGATTTCTAAAGAATATTATTAATAATAAATTCTTTAAACAAGTAATTTTATTGATATTATAAATTATTTAACTAATTTTAATTGAAAATTGAACAAAGGTGGAATATTAAATAAAAACTGCAATTTTGTAGCATTATTCTAAGAAAATATTATTAACAATAAAACTAAATTGTTTAAACAATAACTCTTCTGATTATTAAAGAACTATCACCCTCGTCTAATTGAAAATTGCTTTACGGGGCTAATATTTGAGAAGTGATATTTAATTCGCATTCTATGGCTAATTTGTGACGAGAAATTTGCGCATCCTTCCAAAAAACGAGTGAAATGATTTTTTGTCTAGTCTGTGTCGTTTTTTCAAAAATTTCATTTTTTCATTTTCAAAGATATTTTTCACGATTGAAACAAAAACTACGGATCATCAAGAAATACTTTTTAAAAATATGTTGCTCAGATTGATACCAAGAGAATATGAATCTTAGTCAAGTAAATCCATTTTCCCAGAATCTGAGCCACTAATTTTTTTATTTCATTGGTAGAATAATATTGACAAACTCATCCATCATTAACTACTCCGCCCTTTACTATATGCATTTACAAGGTTTTTATAACTCCGGTACGGCTGTAAACGATTCTTTGAATATTTTGAAACTGAGTTGGACTGTAATTATACGCCGGGTCCGGAATTGAAATTATTTTCTGTTCTAGAATTTCGTACCTTACCTGAGTTGAATTTATTTATCCTTATTTCATACTGGAGCTAAATAGTTTAGCTCCGGGGGGAAAATTTGCTAAGTGTTAGTGAAAGAAAAAGTTAGCCTGGAGTGCAAAGTTTATGACACATTTTTTGTGGTAATTGTTAATAAATAAAAAAGGGAAACAATCACTAAAGGAATATTATTAAAAGTCCATATGTCTATCTAAAATGTTATAAGAAAGTTAAATCATACTACATTTTGATAAAATTGGTTCATTTATTGTTTTCAATTTTCTAGTGAATAGTGACTCGGAGAAAATTTGTAGAATTATAATTTAGGCGAAAAAGTTTACTAGTTACAATGTTATTTTAAAATGTATCGTTTTCTCTAAAAATTAATTTTTTCATTTTGAATGTATTCTTATAACAAAAGCTTATTATAAATTTGTAGATCTTTTTAAATGCAAAGTTTTTTGTCATTTATGTGTTTTCGTATCTTGCATCGTTTTTCCAATGTTTAGTTTTTTGTATTTTTAATGTTATTTTTCACGATTAAAACAAATCCTATCTATTATATCAAAAAAATTTTTTAAAATGTGGACCCCGAAACTTACAAGATTCCGAGGGTCTCAACACGAGAAGATTTGACAAAAACAGGGTGGGGGGGGGGCTCAAATTTTACACTAATCTAATACCTTCTTTGATGAGAATGTGAAAAGAAGAAGCCAATCATATTTAAAATAAAAACAAATAAATAAAAAAATATTTAAACAGTGAACTGCATGGATGCACGTAGCACTAAATACTCTGATAGGTAGTTTTCATTTTAAGATGTCATACGGTAAATACTAGTTATTAAATAAGAAGAAATCAGCAGATTGTTGTTAAATATTCTATATATAATAATATTAATAGTGATAATAATAATTTATTCATCTTATTACGTAATAATACTTAGTTTACTCAACATTTTATATCTAATTTTAAAACAAATTTTCCTTCTATTTTTAAATACGACATTTGCTTTTTAATTGGCACAATAGCAGCTTTTTTTCTGAATGTTTTAAAATTGAAGTTTAGCAAAAAGGTAAGTGTTTGCCATTTTTTAAATTGACACAATTACAGAGAATATATCCAATAAGAGAAAAGTTATTACTATATATTATTTATAGATATATTGCATGTATGTATATGTATTTATATAGTAGGGTGGGTTGCAAAAATTAGTTTTTAAAATTTTTTTAATCTACCGTGCCTACAAGTTTACCTAAGCTGCAAGTAGTTTATCCTGAAAATAAGAGTCCGATAAAATATAATTCAGCATCCCAGTGGGCACAAAACTATGAAAATTCCAAGAATGTCATTGGGACGTTCGTAGGACGTCCTATGTCAGGCCAATCAACGTTTCTAAGACGTCCAATGTCCTAAAGATGACCTAAAGACGTCTTAAAGACATGGTCGTTCCCAGGACATATTTTGTACTGACATTAGACGCTTTAAGAGCATCCCTAAGAATGACCATAAGACATGTTATAAAGTACGTCTTAGGGATGTCCAAAGACGTCTCTAGGACATCCTTAATTTTTTTTCCCACTGAGATTCTTACGTACTACAATTATCACTCTATATTATTTTCAACGTATACTAAATGATAAAAATGTAAAATGAAATTCAAAAGACTGCATAATTTCTCTACAAATTATCAAAAAATGGTAAATATCATAGGTTGTTCAGTCAAATATAACCCTTAAAGTAGGAAAGATTTATTAGACTTTTTTTTACTGCTGTGACAATTTTATGCAAAAAAGATGTGTACTATGATTTCAATGATCTTAATGTCAATCAATTTATATTTTTATTGAACTGATAACTTTTGACTTGTCTTTATCAGAATTTTAAAAATTCGCAATTAATTTATTTTTTGAACTCCATAAAGTAACTCTTATTATGAGAGTTACGATATTGTTTTTAAAAATTTATTGTAAGATAGCCATCGGCAAAAGTGTAACGTTTTTTCAGGCTAGGCCCAGGCTAGATCGTCTAGTCAGCAGCCTTTTTTTGTAATTACTTTAAAAAAAATCATTTTTTTTTCTATAAGCATCTTTTGGTAACAAATTTTCATTGTAGACTGAATTTACAATTTTTTATCTTGTCTAAATGACCAGCGCAAAACATCATCCAAGTCGGTCTGTCAATGTGATAAGAAAATAAAGTCTTAGTTTGATCATTGTGCTTTACAAAAACTGCATATTTATTTATATAAATTGTTTTAATAATTATCGAGCAGCAGCTATTCTTAACGTATCAAGATAACGCATTAATTTATCTCATATTTTATATAAAAAATATAACTTTCAATCAACTATTCATGTGAATTTCGACATCTGAAGGATTATGTTACATGGGTTCAAAATATTAGTGATTTTTTGTATGTACAATAGGGTCGTCCAAAAAAAGATTGTCTAGCTACAAGGCAAGAAATCCCCTCCACCCATAACAATTTCCAATTGTTTAAACAAAATGTAAATTATACTAACAATTATTTATTCCCAAAAAATGTTAAATAAACATCACTTATTGAATAATGATTAAGTGTGCTCCTTTAGTATGGACATACACAAATGATAACGATAACAGATACGTGGAAAAAGATATGGCGAAGATAGGACGCTTTAAGAAATATCTCCAATTTTCATTTCAATCAATTTTTAATAGAACTCCTCTCCGGTTTTACCAATCAAAAATAAACAAGTTTTGGTTTTATTAATCAAGAATTCTATGCAAAAATAAAAAATTCTAATTTAGTGCTAAACGATGTAAGAAACGAAAGAAAGTTCTTAGAAAGAATTCGACCTTTTAAAAAGTACTAAACAAATTTTTTCATGTATTTTTTGACAGAACTTGTCGTTTTTTATTTAATTATCGCAATTAGATTGTCTAAAACCATAATTATAATATTTTTACAAAAGAGGCGAGATACATAAGAAAACTCCAAAAGTAGACTTAGTGACGACTTTTATGTTACTCATTAATAAAGAAAATATTTTGTGTAGGAAAAAAATAATAGTATTAAACAATATAAAATTATGCGTAGAGAAACTTCTGTGTTGAAAAAGTTTTGTGTAGGAAAAATATAACAGTATTTAATTCTGTGTAGGAAATATTTTGTGTAGGAAAAAAGTAAAACTATTTAACAATATCACATTCTGTGTAGAAAAAGTTTTGTGTAGAAAAAATATACCAGTATTAAATTATGTGTAGGAAATATGTTGTGTAGAAAAAGTTTTGTGTAGGAAAAATATAACGGTATTAAATTCTGTGTAGGAAATATTTTGTGTAGAAAATATTTTGTGTAGAAAAAAAATAAAACTATTTACCAATATTAAATTCTGTGTATGAAAAATTTTGTGTAGAAAGAGTTTCGTGTAGGAAAAATATAACAGTATTAAATTATGTGTAGGAAGTATTTTGTGTAGAAAAAGTTTTGTGTAGGAAAAATATAACAGTATTAAATTCTGTGTAGGAAATATTTTGTGTAGAAAATATTTTGTGTAGCAAAAAAATAAAACTATTTACCAATATTAAATCCTGTGTAGGAAAAATTTTGTGTAGAAAGAGTTTTGTGTAGGAAAAATATAACAGTATTAAATTATGTGTCGGAAGCATTTTGTGTAGAAAAAGTTTTGTGTAGGAAAAATATGATGAGTAAACTTGTGTACAATATATTTTGTGTAGAATAAAATTATGTAGGAACAGCGTTTTCCCAACGGCGTCGACCACTGCGTAACAGGTATGCCGTGGCCTTGACCTGTCAGTAGTATAAGCTGCTAAAGACAGTCGCTGCAGAACCACTAAGGTGGTCCCAAAATGCATCAGAAACTTTTTTTTTACATAATTGGATTGATTTAAAGCCCTCTTATTACAAAAAAATTAGGCAGGAGCAGGAATTTGCTACTTTATAGTATACCATAAATTCTTTCTTGGGTTTTAATAATAATGGCAAAAAATAAAACGAATATATATATAATATATTATATATATATTTTGAGTTTAAAGTAAAATAAATAATAAGAAACATATATTTTTTTAATGAAAATAATTCTTTAATGGTTTTTATCTTGTTAACTGATAATTAGTTATTAGGTTGATTACTACCAGGTGTATACATATGAAACCGGTATTGCCATCTAGCGGCCAGTTGGCACACTTGTAGGCACTGTCGGAACTTACCATTTGTGCTAATTGGCGTATTGT
>NC_046661.1:96293829-96301785 GCF_010883055.1 Belonocnema kinseyi
GCGCATACTTTGAATAAAATATTTGTTATCATTCTCTTGAAATAAATGTGTTTTTTTCTTGAAAAAATACCGGTTTCATATGTATACACCTGGTAAATCCAAGTAACAGAAAGGAAAATGCAAATTAAGAAAAAAATATATATAAAATAAAATCTATTTGAATTACTTAATTAAAATAATTTTTTAATGCTTCTTATGTTATGGATTGGTTAATTATTATTAGCTAGTAACTTTTTCACTGTGATAAATTGCATAGGTATTTTTTAGGCTTTCTAAGATTTGAAGAGTTTTGAAATGATTTTTTTGGAATTCACCCTGAATTATTATTAATTTATAATGCATTCTTTTAATTTTATGAAATTTAAAACTTTTTTAAAATTCACTTAAATTCTTCTAAATGTACTCACTTCCACTTAATTCAATGGGTTTTTTTGTATTTCAAAAACTTTTTATTTAATTGGTCCTGAGAGGATTAATTTACAAAATGATGACAAGATTTTAAATATTCAAAATTATGTTTTCAAATACCTTGGTATTTTAAACATCTTTAAAAATCCCCAAAAACGTCAAACGATTTTACAAAATTAAAGTTATCTTAAAAGTTCACATTTTTTTAAAAATGGATTCCAGTAATTTAATTGGATTTTGAAGGATTTTGAATATTTGAGGGTATTGTAAAAGATTTGCATCCACTTTCAAGAGCTTTAAAAAGTTTTAAGGTATTTCAAAAGATATAAAAGAATTTCAAATATTTTAGGAATTTCTAAAAGATTTCTTGAACTTTTAAAAATTTATTTCAATAGTTTATAGAAATTTTAAGAACTTTAAATTATCATAGTGTATTTCGAGGTATTCCAATGCGTGTTCAGAAGATTTAAACTACAATCCAAATAAAAAAATCAGAATAAAAATGGTTTGAAAATTCAATTATTATGTTCAAAATTTAATTATTTTCTGGAAAATCCAAGTATTTTGTTAAAGATCATCTGTTTTAATAGTACAGGCATTTCTGTTAAGAATAAATTAATAAATTTCAAATTTGTATCTGAAATACTTTTTTATTCTGCTTAATAAAGATTCTATGTAAAAAACATTAAAAGATTAAAATGCTGATATTTGAATATTGATGATCAAGGAAAATGGAGAATTTGTCAAGTAAAAATCAGAACATTTTGAAAATGAAGTTCTCGGACACCTTGCCTAATTCTACTAGCAATAACTAGAAAAACAGTTCTGGAAACTAAAAAATTACGTGCAATAAGTTGGGGGGGGGGGGGGGGGGGGGTTGAAATATTTGTTTAGGTTTGTTACAATGGAGGGGGGGGGGCTTCTAGAGGGCCTTTAATCTGTTACGTAATTAAAGTACGGCTCCCAACGCGCGAATGCTAGATAGACTGGTGTCTTACCATAGCGGCGTCGACCACTGAATAACGAGTATGCCATTGACATTACTTGCCAGTAGTAAGAGCCGCTACAGACAGACGTTGCAGGACCACTAGGGTGTTCCATAAATGCATTGGAAATTTTTTTGTCACATAATTGGATTTATTTAAACCTCTTTTAAGAATGATGTTCAGCAGTATCAGATATTTAAAAAAAAATTACAATTTTTATAAACAAATTAATCAAAAAAAGTTAGATTTATAGTAAAAATGACATATAGCTACTTTATATGTGTGGTTTTAGGTGAAAATCTGAAGACAATAAAATTTGTTTTGACTTATAAAAAATAAAGACCATTTATTATTTATTTAAACAAATATTATAAGCAAATGTATAAATTCATCATTTGCAAATAGACTTGTTTCGTTTTTTTAACAGAAAGGACAATAAATATTAATATTATCATTTTTCAGTAAAACCTTTTTTTAAATCAATTTCAGATATGTTAAAAATACCTCTTGATATGATAGGGGATTATAAAAATAATAATAATTTCTATTTGTTTAAACAAGTAAATAAAGAAATTCATTGTTGAGCCAGTTTTCAACATGTAGATTTAAGTTTTTGAGAAAAATAAATTCCTAATGTCTTGCATGTAGATCTCTATAGTTAATTTTTTATAATAAAGAATAAGTAATTGTTGTTAAAAAATGTAATAAACAAATGCATAATTTGGGCATGGTTTAATAGATAAATTTAGTTTCCTTAACACAATTAATTACATGAGTATAAAAAATGGGCCCTAACTGTGATATTCTGTTGTTAGACAACAATTTAGAATTTTTTAACAAATTTATTAAAGTTACGCAGTCACCCTTTTATCAATTAGTAGCAATCCGCGAAATCCTAAGCTCGTGGATATGCTTCACTCCCTTTCTTCTTATCTTTATTTTGTTTAGTGTTGTCATTGTTCTTATTTTGACTTTTATTTCCTGATTTAAAAACATTATTTTCCATTTTGAAATCTAGGTTAAAGTTTTTGTCTACTTTGTTTTTGTTATCTCAGTCTAATTTATCTTTGTTGATTTTGTTCTCTAATCTGATGTTTTTTTAAATGTTAGTATGACTCTCATAATTTTTAATGTCATTATGATTCTCATCATTTTCTTTACCATTTTATCTCTTTCCTTCATTATCAGTCTGATTTTTTATAATGTTTTATGTCATCCAAATCTTGGAGATTTGAAAATCCTTTATGCAACCAGTTGTAAAAATAAATGATCGATTTCAAATTCAAAGGAAGACATACCTTTTTCACAAATAATCATTATAAATCATTCTCAATATCTTTATGCATTTTACAATTACAAAGAATCATATTGTGGCAAAGGAGTCAGATTGATTATTAATGTGAGAGCAAACAACACGTCAAAATGTATCTCTTAGATTGTTGTGTGTTAGAATGAAAATGGGAATCAGAAGGCTATTTTTCACAGAATGATTTTGCACTTATTTTTATTCGCAACTACCTTTTTATAATTAAAAGAAAAAGTGCGCATACTCAAAGGATTTTACGATTATTTAGGTTCATTTACAAAATTCAACCAAAGGACGGATTTCGCTTTAAAGTAAAAGAGTGTATAAATTATAAAATCATCTGTGAGGAATTTGGTAACTTATTTTTCTTTTTGAGTTAGCGATAATGAAACACAGATTTCAGAAGGACAAGTTAGGCACACATAATATCCGAGATAATGAAGATATGGTCTGAGTGTTGTATAATTAAATAACGAACATCAATATTCATTAGTGGCAGTGTTCACCAAGGTGTTCATAAAATTATTCATTTGTATCCGTTTTTCTTCTTTTTAGAAAATATGAGGGTTGCTTCTACTCTTGTATTAGCTTTGGCACTTACCCATAATTTTATTGGTGAATATAACAACGTAATATACACTATTGGTGCAAATCGTTGATACAGCAAGTGTAGTTTAAAAAAATGGAGGTTGAAAAGTGTGACCATTCATCCATTAAAATTTTTTTTTATTATGTCCAAACATATGCCACGTCCAAAAAAGTCCACCTTTATTCCACCAAAACCTAATAAAATTTTTCAATAAAAAATTTTTGGTGTCGATTCAACAACTCAATAGCCAGAATAGCTTTTATTATTAAAATTTCTTGCTTTAATGAAAAAAGTAATGCTTTTGCACATTTTTGATACATTTAAGAATAAAATTTGTAACTTTTTTTAGCGATTTTATTTAATAATATAATCTTTCCGGGGTTTCAATTAAATATCGTTGAATTAAATATTTATTCTAAAAATTATAATTACATAATAGAATAGCTTTTATTATTAAAATTTCTTGCTTTAATGAAAAAAGTAATGCTTTTGCACATTTTTGATACATTTAAGAATAAAATTTGTAACTTTTTTTAGCGATTTTATTTAATAATATAATTTTTCCGGGTTTTCAATTAAATATCGTTGAATTAAATATTTATTCTAAAAATTTGTTCAAAGTACCTTATTGCAAACTCCAATTCTAACCTCAAATTTTTCAAACTGCTTTTATATAGGTAAGCAATAGTAATTCCTAAATTTAATTTTTTAATAAAAATTACTGAGAGCATTAAAATTTATTTAAACATTAATATTAAATATTATAATAATTATTGACATTAATATTATTGATTTACTTTTTCAAATAAATTAAGTAAAATAACTTTTCTGTTAAAAATTTATATTTTTGAGTTAAAAATATATCTGTTTCGAATAAAACTCGTCTTTTTGAGTTTAAAATTCAACATTGTGGTTGAATTTTTTTTCTTGACTGAAAAATCTTTTTTGATTGATATTTAAAACATTTTGTTGGGAATTTATATTTTCGAGTTAAAAATATAACTGTTTTGAAGAAAACTCGTCTTTTTTAGTTGAAAATTCAACAGCTTGATTAAAACTTTTTTTCTTTTTCGACTGTAAAACCTTTTTTAAATAATATTTGAACTATTTTGTTGAAAATTCGTCTTTTTGATTCGAAGATTTATCTTTTTAATTATAAACTTCATCTTTTTTAAGCAAAAATGCAACTGGTTACTTGAAAATTATTATGTTTAGTTTAATACATTTTTTGGTTGAAATTTCAACTATTATATTATTTGATAAAAATTTACCTTTTCCTCAACCTAATACTTCAATTTTCTAGCAAGTTGTCGAATGTTAAAAGCAAAAAATCTTTTTTTTTTCTACAAAAATAACGTATTCTTATCAAAAAATAGAATATTTGATATTTCAAACAAAAAATGTTTTAATTCTAAAATAAAAAAAATTGAATTCATTGAAAAACAAACAAATTTTCACCCAAACAGATCGACTTATCAGCAGAAAAAGATAAAATTTCTACTAAAAGAGATGATTTGTAAACGAAACAAGATTTTTCTTTCAGAAAAGAAAAAACCTATCAACCAAATAGTTGAAATTTTTACCTTAATTATATATTATAAAATTTAAAAAAAATTAATATTAATTTGAAAATATGTATGAAATACCTGGAAATATTTAAAATATTTATAAAATATATCATTTGAAAATATTTTCAACTCTAAAATGTGAATTTTCAACAAAACATTTAATTCACAACCAATTTTGAAGTAAAATGATGAAGTTTCACCAAGTAAAACAATTATCAACCGAGTAGTGGAACTGTTAAACAAAAAAGGTGAATTCTTATTAACAAATATATTAATGGATAGTCAAAACAAAAATATTTATAATTACAAATTGCAAGCAGTTGAATTAATTTAGAAAAAAAGAATGTTTAATAAAACTGTTGAAGTCTCAACCTAAACATATTAATTATCAACCAACCAGTTACATTTTTCTCAAGAAATCTTATTAATATTTATTATATTTAACATTAATCTATAATATTACATTTCAATGCACACTTACCGATTGTATTGAAAAATTACATTTATGAATTAATATTAAATTACTTAACTAAGCAGTTGGCTAAATTGGAGGTTATGATTAGAGGTTTTAATAAAAAACTTTAAGCTACTGTTTTAGAGTAAATAACCAATTGAAAAGCAAGCGTGGAGCTTATAAACAATATTTTTAGTAATAATTAATCAAATACACTGTCTTGTTATTTTTTGTGAGCAAAATGTTAATGATTTCATAGGAATTTTCTAAACAAGTTTTTATGATTTTTCACAATCCCTTCTTGCTTTTTGATGTATTCCATAATTTTAAGTAAATTGTACCATTTTATTTTGACGAACCCTTTTGTTACAAAAATTACAATCTGCCATTTTAAAATTGTATTTATGTGAATTAGCTTTTCGTAACTTTCCCAGTAATGGCCGGTTTACCTTATATTCTCTTTAAAACCCAAATTGGAATTTGAATATTTCATCGTCATTCAAAAATAATAAAGCTGTTGTCTGGAACAAAAAAAATATAAAAAACTTTTCCGCAATATAACACACAAGATAAATTGAACCCCTTGTTTCTGGTTTCAGATTCGAGTGCACAGTTTGATTGTTTACCTAATGGTGCCCCTATTACGGGTACTTCTTGTTCTGAAATTTCACCTGAAAGAGATCATACTTCTGAAAGGTTTTTTCAGTTTATTTATTTAAAAATTGAAATGAAATATACTGAAATATTTATTTGTCGTATTTATATTTTTTTACTATTCATGTTTTATAATCTAATTTTAGTTCATAAAATAAATATTTAACTTAATTATTTAAACAATAATTCTAATTCTAAATATTTTCTGCTGCTAGACCAAGTTATTCGGTCGGCTCTTCTCATCCTGTCGACCCTTCTTTTCGTGCCAGGTCCAGGTCTCCTCCTGCTGAGCCTTCTCTTCCTACTAGAAACAAGTCTCCTCCTGCCAGACTTCCGTCTTTACGCAACCTACTTCAAATTAAACCTGAAAACCTTAGACTTATTAGGCTCATTCCTAACACGAATCAAAACCGCGAATTTGAAATTCGAAGATACACTTTTTTAAGTGATAAAGAAATTTTCTTAAAAGGAAAAGGTAAACTACGTGTGCCCATAACATCCGAAGGAAAAATGGTATTATCAACATTCAATGGTGACATCTTCGCTATATTCGGGGGCGATGGTTATCTTCGTGGAATATATACTTTCAGAGTTGAGTCTGGATATAAGATCGAAAAACGGGTTAAAATAAACATTTATAGTGGGGAAAATAAAGATATGACGACAGAGGAAGCACAGGATTCTCCCTTAGGCACACGTTGTCCAATCTCAAAGAATTTTAGAATAGTAAATGGAAATAAAATTTCAGAAGGTTCATCCATTCTTAAAATATCGTGAACTTTTAGGGGCTGTTTCTGGTTTGTTATTTTGGATTTTCCGGAATCTTGTCAATTATAATTTCCAAATGAATAATTTTAATTAAAAACATTTCTTTTCTAAAATTTAAATTGTAAATGATTCTTTCATAATAAAGACAAAAATTCTGTTCCTTATTTGTGGACCATGTTTTTTGACAATGACACAATTATGCTGTTCATAATAACTACAGAGATCTTTTGTTTATATAATACTTTTCTCATGAAGAGATCTTGCATACTTTTTTACGAAAAGCTGGATTGTTGCGACATTACGTGAGTATGATTTTAAGCGTCTGTTTTTATATTGTTCGTTTATTAATAAGAATTACGCATTTCCTGCTCTATCGATTTTGTGGAAAAAAATCTCCAAATAAGTCATTTAATTTTATTTAGAGTTTTATTTCTGATTATTTCCGAACATTGATGGTGAAAGAATTTTAATTTAAAATATAATTTTTACACTGGGAAATAATTGTGTTTTCAAAACTTTGCTATCAGGCAAAGAATATAATGCGGCAATATATATAATTCCTAGGCATTATATTTAATGTCCAACATAGGCCAGTTTAATTTGTTCATTTTTGGAACTTTTCTTACTTTGGTTATTTCAAAGATATTAACATGTATTTTTTTATAATTATTCATAGTAAGACGCAGTTAAAAAAGATAAATTAAACATTATAACACATTTGTGTATTTTTCAAAAACAAATATTAAAACGCAATTTTTGAAAAAATTTACTTTTGATTTTCTTTAGATTCTTTTTTGATATATAGTTTACAATGTGCTTTAAAAGCCTTCTAGGGTCTTGATTTTCCGAATTCTTAATTGTTTTATTTAATTAAAAATTACAAAATTCAATTTCTTCACTTTCTGAAAAAGAACGATGCGTAGGACAGATTCTACAATACAAATTTAATTTCAAATGTATGGATTTTAAATAGTTCAACGTAGTAAATCCCCCAAAAATTACTTTTGTTTATTAATTTTCTTTTACCATAATAAATTGTATTTTTCTGACCAACTGGAAACTATTACAATAAGTCACAAAAAGTCTCCAATTTCCAATTTTTTTAAAACAATGACTGTTTGTTTGAACGATTTTCTTCTTACATGTAAAATGTAAAAAGTCATTATTTTTAAAGATAAATCATACAGTTGATGAATTTCAGTAATCATATTTTTTTAAATTAC
>NC_046661.1:96301885-96311561 GCF_010883055.1 Belonocnema kinseyi
TTTCCTGGAATTAACCTAAAAGGGGAACTGATAAAATAAATGAAATATCCAGAAATGCAATTTTGAGTGTAAAGTAAAATAAATAATCAGAATCATTAATATTTTTCATACAAATATTTCTTTAATGGTTTATTATCTTTTAAACTGATTAATTAGTTATTAGTTAATTACTAAATCCAAATTATAGAAAGGAAAGTGCAAATTAAGAAAAAAATATATGTAAAGTAAAAATTATTTGAATTATTCAATGAAAATAATTTATTTAATGCTTTTTATGTTATGTATTGGTTAATTATTATTAGCTGATAATTTTTTTCACTACAATCAGTTGCATAAATATTAAAAATAAATATTGCTAAACTAACAAAATTAATTTATTAATTACTTTGAGGTTATGTTATTTAATATAGAATTTCAAAGAATTTATTCAAGAGAAGTGAGGTATTTCGTAGGATTTCTAAGATTTGAAGAGTTTTGAAATGAATATTTTCGAATTCAACTTGAATTTTTATTACTTTATCATGTACTCTTTTAATTTGTGAAATTCTTTTAAATTTTCAAAGTTTGCTTAAATTCTTCTGAATTTACTCACTTCTACATAATTTACGGGATTTTTTTGATTTCAAAAACTATTTATTTCATTGATCCTGAGAGCATTCATTTACGAAATGATGACAAGATTTTAAATATTTTAAAGTATTCTTTTTAATACCTTGGTATTTTTAACATCTTCAAAAAATTTTAAAGATTTTAAATGATTTCACTCATTTAAAGTTATTTTAAAAGATCTAAAAGAAATTTCTAATGGATTCCAATAATTTGATGGAATATTTATAGGATTTTTGAAAAGATTTTTTAAAATGTTCTTAGCTTATTTCATAAGTTTATAGGAATTTGGAAGACTTTAAATTATTATAGTGTATTTTAAGAGTTTCCAATGCGTTTTCAAAAGATTTGAACTATAATCAAAAATTGAGTTATAATTTTAAAAAATTAGTTAAAATCTTGATAATGCAATAAATAAAAAATTCTTTTTTATATACAGTATAAATTTTCTGTTATGCTATTTCTCATTTGTGCAAGTTATTTTGCTTTCTATTACTTTATTTATAAATAATTCTAGTTACAAGAAAGATGAAAAATTGGAAAAACGATGGTTTGAAAATTCAACTATTATGTTAAAATTTAATTATTTTGTGAAAATTCAAGTATTTTGTTAAAAAGCCATCTTCTATAATAGTATATATATATTTTTTGTTTGAAATAAATTAATAAATTTTAAATTTGTATCTGAAATACTTCTTTATTCGGCTTAATAAAGATTCTATGTGCAAAATATTACATGATTAAAATGCTGATATTTGAATATTAATGATCAAGGAAAATGAAAAATTAGGCAAGGAAAAGTCAGGAAATTTTTAAATGAAAGTACTCGGACATCTTTCCTAATTCTACTAGCAATCACTAGCAAAAAATCTCCGGAAACTTAAAAATTACGTACAGTAAAAGGGGTAATCTGTTACGTAATTTAAGTACGGCGCCCAACGCGCGGCTGCTGGATAGACTAATGTCTTACCATAACGACGTCGACCACTGCGTACCGGTATGCCGTGACCTTGACCTGTTAGTGGTAAGAGCCGCTAAAGACAGACGTTGAAGGCCAAATAGGGTGTTCCAGAAATGCATTGGAAATTTTTTTGTTACATAATTGGATTTATTTAAAACCCATTTACAACAGAAAAATTAGGCAGAAGAGGGACTTTTATACAATATAGTATACAACACTATTTGACCCATACAACTTTTTTTTTCAATTCAATCTTCATCATTTTCAAATAAATTTTTTATATTTTTTTAACAGAAATGACAATAAATATCTTGCTTGTAGTTTTGTTTAAGATAATTTGATTTCAGACAATAAGTGTCATTTGTTTAAAGAAAGTTAATTAAAAAATTCATAATATTGTCATCTATCAGTAAAAGGAATTCCTTTTTTTGAAATCAACTTCAGGTATGTTAAAAATACCTCGCGATGTGATACTGGGTTATAAAATAATAATAATTTCTAATAGTTTTAGATGTGAATTTTGTTTGTCTAGTTGGTCTAAATCAATATTATTTAAATGTTGATTAATCTTAAGATTGTGAATGCAGCGTTTTTAAGTTGCACAGATACAAACAATTCATGATAATAAAACTGACGTATTTACCAAATTATACAAAAAATTTATTTCTAAACAAATTTTAAGTTTGGACAAAACTTACTTATGCAAGACAAAAAAATTATAGATTCGAAAATACTTTTTGTACAACTCTTTCCGTAAAACATTAAGTTTTTGCTTAATCTTCATACTTTTGTGATGAAAAGTCAATTGAAATCTTTTTCGATGAAAATTCTACATTTTTCATTGGAAATTTGGCTGTTTGACTTTAAAATTCACCAGTTTTAGTAGAAGTTTCGTTTGACTTGGACCAAAATGCAACTGTTTGTTTGAAAATTTAACAAGCTTGTTCAAAAATCACTTTTCTTGGTTAAAAATTCCACTATTGAGCAGAAAATTAACTTTTTGTTTATAATTGTTATTTTGATGTTTGGTTGACAATTGAACTTTTTTCAAATTCTGTTTTTTTTTTATTTTAAAAATAAGCTTCTTTAGCAAAAGTCACATCTTTCTTGATTAAAGATCAAAACTCTTTGGTTCAAAACTAAACGATGTTGTTAAAAGGCGATACTTTTTGTTTGAAAATTTTTTGTTTTGTGGCAAATTGAACTGTTTCGTAGAAAATTTACTTTTTGTTTAAATTTAATATTTTGGTCTTGAAAAGAGAACTGATATCTTTTTGGATTAAAATTCAACTATTTTAAAAAATTTTTTTCAATTTGAAAATTAATCTGTCTTTAAAAAAATGCCTTCCTTCTTGGATAAAAATGCAAATGATTGGTTGAAAATTGAGCTATTATGATAAAACATACTTTTCTATTGAAAATGTTACTATTTTTTAGAAAAATTACTTTATGTTTAAAATTAAGGTTTTGGTGTTGAAAAACGATCTGAAACCTTTTCTGGATGAAAGTTTAATTTTTTAAATGTGTCTTTTTTATTGAAAATTTATCGATTTCAGGAGAAATATAATCTTTCTTGGATGGACACGCAACTATTTGGTAGAGAATTCAACTATTTTGTTAAAAATGCACCCCTTTTACTAGAAAAATTCGTCTTTTTTGTATTGAAAATTTCATTTTTTTCGTAGAAACTTATTTTTTTTCAAATTTATATTTTGATCCTGAAAAGTCAATTGGAATCTTGTTTGGATGAAAATTCAACGAAATTCAACAAAAATACAACACCTTGGTTGAAAGCTTAAAATTCTTGATAAAAAACTATGCTTTTTGGCTAAAATTCCGAATATTTAGCAGAAAATTTACTACTAAATGCAACTATTTAGTTGAAAATTCTACTTTTTGTTAAAAATTTTACTAATTTGTTGAAAATTTACTTTTTGTTTAAAATTTATATTTAGATTTTGACAAATAAATTGAAATCTTTTCTGGATGAAAGTTTAACTTTTGAAAGAAAAATTTGTAGTTTTTAATTAAAAATTCAAATTTTTTTGTTCAAAAAAAAATTTTTAGTTTAAATTTCATTCATAGTTCAAGTTATTTCTTAAAACTTATTTTTTGTTTCAAAATTCATATTTTGATCGAAAAAATTCAACTGAAATCTTCCGTAACAGAAAATTTAACTATTTTTTTGAATTTTTTTTATTTATAAATTCATCTGTTTTGGTAGAAATGTCATTCCCTTATGAAAGTGCAACTTTTTGGTTAAAAACTATTATTCTTCGCGTGATTATTCAACTATTTTGTTTGAAAGCTTTAGTTCAATCACTTTGCTAAGAAATAATTTGTTTGAAAATTTATATTTTTAGTTGAAAATTCATCTCTTTGGTTGAAAGTTTAACTGCTTGGGTAAAAGCTAAACTAAATTATATAATTTTTTTTATTGAAGGCTTATGTATTTAGTTGAAAATTTAGCTGGGTAGTTGAAAAGCCTGTTTTTTGTTTAAAATTAATTTTCATGGTTTAAAATTTCATTTTTGCTGAGTAAAAATGCATCAGTTTCGGGAAAGATTAATTTTTTTTTTGTTTCGAAAATTAAACTTCTTTTGCAAAAATTCATCTTTAGACTTCCTTTCGGTTAAAAATTTTTTTCATAAATTTCATATTTTTTGATTAAAATATAAACTATGACAATTTTTAGTTGGATATTTCTCTTTTCAGGTTGAAAATTCAACTAGTATTTAAAAATTTAGTAACTTTGTGAAGAATTAATTATTAATGATCTAGGATTTTGAAAAGTTTCAATGAAATGAACCAAATTTTATTTTAAGGCACATTCTTCTATTTTATTTCATTCTTTTATTTTTTCAGATTTGTGAGATATAACAATAAATTAGTGACACCGTTCGATTTAACAAAAAAATAAAATAAAATCCATTTAATAAAAATTTTTTTAGGTAATTTCAGGACTCATATAAATAAATAATTACAAAGTACTACGACACATAATAAAATTTGGATTTACATATTGAATTATTAAAATTTAATTTAGAAATTAAATAATTTGATTTTAGATTAAAGAAATTAAATAACGAATAAACAAAAAATCGAACTTTTTGTCCTTAGCACTCTTTTCGTATGTCGCACTGTTTTTAAGTTGCAAAATTGTATTATTTTAAATAAAAATAATTTGAAATAGAAATAAATGTATTACTTGAAATAAAATCGGCTTACCGCTAACAACTGTGAAGCCTGAAAGTGTTCACTTAAAAAAATTCGTGTAACTTTGTTGAACGAATTTGATAATTTAATTTTTTATCATTTTTCACGACATCTAAATCTTGGAGATTGAAATCCTTTATGCAACCAGTTGTAAAAATAAATTATGGATTTCCAATTCAAAGGAGAATATACCTTTTTTCACAAATAATCATTATAAATCATTCTCAATATCTTTATGCACTGTACAATAACAATAAATCAAATTGTTGTGTCTTGGAATGAAAGTGGGAATCAGAAGGCTATTTGTCACAGGATGCTTATTCTTCCTTCTTTTGCACTTATTTTTATACGCAGCCACCTTGAAATATGTATAATTTCAATAACTTTATATTATTGCAATCAATCTTAAAATAGACATAAATATTATATAATAATAAATCAATATTAAAATAGATATTAAAAATCAATATGAAAATAGAGTAGTCCAAAAATTTCTTTGAATTATTTATGTCATCTTGCACCATTTTTGAGAAAAATACAAAACTTCAATTTTCATTAGCCAAAAAATTCTCTTGATCTCAAGAATGATTTAGCCTACATAAAACTTACAAGCTGTCTTATTTATGTAACAAAAAATTGGAAAAAAATATTTCTAAATGTAGAAAAGGTGGGGTTTTCCCTCTTTCGCAGAAATTTTTCCGTATGTTTTTAGTCCTTTAAACTATTTTTCAAATTTTATGTACAAATGAACCATCTAAATTCTAAAATGTCTTTATTCATCTTTATTCTATCATCTTTTAATAGTTTCGTGTATCTTGAGTGCCACAAGATTCCGTACATTTTATATGTAAATTTAGATTCACAGTAATGGGTAAATTTCGAAGAACGAATTTAAAACTCAAACGACAAGTATTTCCTGATTTTAAAACTGTGCCCAAAATATAATTTATAAGATAGATTGTAATAGATTTGTGCAGTTGAGAGAATTTGCTGCACTGCTGCAACCTACGGAAACAACTTTGAGAACAGTTTTCTGAAGCAACAACAAGTAAACTTTCAAAAGTTTATAACACTTCACTTTTCTAACCGTGTTACCTGATGATCATTCAAAAAATGATATCCTTTCGAAATTTTCAGTTATAAATGGTGGATGAAGTAAAAAACTAAAAAAGGACAAAGGCGTTTATTATTTTCCTGATACATAAAGCGGTCATCCTATTCCTGACGAACATTTCAAGTTGGCTCAGGAATGTTATTTAAATGATGACTTGGATTGTACTAGGCAGAGTCCAAATAAGAATGATGTTATAAATGTTTATGAAAGTGTAAAAAAGATGAAAAGGTAAAGCGTTTCTTGACGAGGAGCATTAACGAAATGTAAAAAATTTTTGTAGAAAAAAAAAACCCATCCGCAGTCAATGGATGAACAAAACTGTATCCATTGCGGCCAAAATGATTTGTCATTATTTGCTTTTCAACGCTTCAGAAATGAAAAGTATTCGAATTTAAAAAAGATTCGTCACGAAGTATTTTCGGTTATACTGTGTTCTTCAGTGCCAGAAAAATGTATCCTTCAAGAATGCAAGTTATATCCAGGAGCTGAAGGTTTAACAAATCAGAAACTTAACATCTCAGAAGAGGTAGAATCTGAAGAAGTGAATTTTGCTTGATGGAACAAAGACGATTTAGAAAACCGCACAACATCATTTAATATATTTCTGAAAGAGCTAAGACATTGGACAGTAATAGCAAATGTCCATAAATACGTGAAGGAAATTCAAAGGAAAGAGATAATCAGAGTAAAAGAAGAAGCAAAAGGTAATCCAAGAAACATCCTTCCACACGATGATTTTACAGATAATTGGAAAAAAATTTTTAAATTAAATTCAAAGTTCCTACTGAAAGAGTTTTTAAATCTCAATATCCATAGTAGTTTGCTATTGCGGCGACAAAACACAGAGTTTTGCTATTGTCACTGACGACTATCACAGACGGAGCACCTGCTCATTTCAAAAACCGATTTCAATTTTACGAGTTATCAGAATCACTAGTTAACAAGAAATAAATGGGTTTTCTCTGCAACAGGACATGGAAAAGGAGCTTGTGATGGAATCGGCGGAATTTAAAAATATTTTACAACTGATCACAATCTTGAACATACACACTTGGAAGGCATCACCGATGCTAAAACTTTCGTGTCATTGACGATAAAAGACATGAAATGGCACAAAAGGTTTATTTAGAAAATTCAACTAATGGATGAATTTCGCTTTAAAGTAAAAAATTGTATTAATTGTGAAATCATTTGGGATAAATTTAGTAATATTTTTGATTTTTAAATCAACTATAATAAAATGCAGATATCTCAGAAGGACAAGTTAGGCAAACATAATGTCAGAGATAACGAATATATGATTTGAGCGATGTATAATAAAATAAAGCACAGAAATATTCATTAGTGGCAGTGTTAATTAAGGCGTTAAGAATATTGTCTGTTTATATCTTTTTTCTTCTTTTTAAAAAATATGAGGGTTGCTTCTACTCTTATCTTGTCTTTGGAAGTTATCCTTAATTTTATTGGTAAATATAGCAATATAATATACACTACTGTAGAAAATCATCTGTACGACAAGCGTATATTAAACATGCATTTCGAAAAATGTTTCCCTTGAATCCTCTTTCATTTTATTGAAACATAATACAATTTTTCAATCAAAAATTTTCGTTATCGACTCAACAACTAAATATCCAGATAGTACATGCTCTCTTTAAACAAATTGGAAATTGGATATTTCATTACCGTCCAAAAATTAATAAAGCTATCACCTGAAAGAGAACAAATAAAAAAAATTCCGCAATATAACACACCAAGAAAATTGAATCCCTCGTTTCTGGTTTCAGATTCGAGTATACAGTTTGATTGTTTACCTAATGGTGCACCTATTCCGAAGACTCCTCATTATGGACTTTCACCTGAAAAAGATCATTCTCCTGGAAGGTGTTTTTAATTAATTTATTCAATAATTAAAATGCAATATACCGAAATATTTATTTGTTGTATTTTTTTTAATTTAGGCTGAATAAGCTAATTTTAGCTTGTACAAAATATATTTCACTTCATTTTTTCAACATTCATTATAATCATAAATATTTTTTGCTGTCAGTACACATTATTCAGCCTGGTCGTCTACTCCTGCCAACCCTTCTCTTCATGATACAACCAGGTCTGCTCCTGTCAGACTTCCCCCTTTACGCAACCTTCTTGGAATTGAGCCTGAAAACCTTAGACTAATTCGACTTATTCCTAACACGAATAAAAACCGAGCATTTGAAATTCGAAGATACGCTTTTCCAAATGATAATGGAATTTTCTTGAAAGGAAAAGGTCGTCTCCGTCTGCCCATACCAACTGAAGTAAAAATGGTATTATCAACATCGGATGGTGACATCTTCGCTATATTCGAGGTTAAATGTTATCTTCGTGGGATGTATACATTAAGAGTTGAATTCAAATCTAAGATTGAAAGACGGGTGAAAATAAACATGTATACTGGGGTAAATGAAGATATGACCACAGAAGAAATGCAGGATACTCCCTTAGGCTCACGTTGTCCAGTTTCAAAGTATTTTAGAATAGTAAATGCAAACGCCATTTCAGGCCGTTAATACTTCCTTAAAACGTCGTATACTTGTAGGAAATACTTGTAGTTTATTAGTTCGGATTCTCCAGAATCTTGTAAATTACGATTTCTAAATCAGGAATTTAAATTATAAACAGTTTTGTTTCTGAAATTTAAATTGTAAATGATTCTTTGATAATAAAGACAACAATTCTGTTCCTAATTTCTTGACCATGTCTTTTAACAATGACAAAAGGATTCTATCCATAACTAATACAGAGATAATTTGTTTACAGAATATTCTTCTTATGGAAAATATTTGTTTGAAATCTCATCTTTACTATGGCAAAATAAAAATGCTGATGATTCAAAAACGGATAGCTCTCTGTACTCGCCTTCCATTTTTTTTAAATTTCCTAACGCTCCTTTTATCAAAGAAAAACATCACAAATAAAATAACTCTATTCTCTTAACAGAACAATTTTTTATGATTCTTTTAATTGAAAAATAGATTCTTCGTCGCTATCCAAATACGATTTTCGAAACCATTAAAACCATTAAACTCATCTTCTTTTAATTAAGCAACTCAACGTCTCAGAAGTGAGTTTTTATTATTTTTCTAAACTGAAAATTGCACTTTTGATCGTTGTATCTTTAAATGATGATTTCGATTTTACAGAATGTTATTCACTCTCCTTAAGAATTCCAATTTTGTTAGTTATCTAGTTCTGCACTGCAATTCTTCAACTGTACATATAATTAAATTGTTTTAGAAATGAATCTTTACTGTAAGTATTAAAACGTGAATAATAATTGATTTGACAAAACCTATTTAATCTTGAAGTTTTTCATTAAAAAGAAAAATAATTTAATATTAAGCAATATTTTACTGCTCATTAAAAACAAATAATTTGAAAACAAAAATTTTCAAAGTAAGTAATTTAAAACTTAATTATTTGACATAGAAAGCCATGAATCGTTAGAATTTTGAAAAGCTTTTTACGTTCGAAGGTCACAATTTTAATTGTTCTATTTTGAAAAATATTTAATTTATAAGTGAAATTGTTGAAGTTTGATGTATAAATAACAATTGTACCCACAAAATTAAGCTGTTCGCAACGGAATTTTTGTGCAAATAGCCACATCCTAATAAAAATGTAGACTTTAGCATACTTCAATTGAGACTCCGGATTCTATAACCACGCATAAAATTTGCCTGGCCGCTTCAGGCCGCTCGAGTTGGCCCCTGATGGCTTGAAAATCAGTTTTCGAA
>NC_046661.1:96311661-96321256 GCF_010883055.1 Belonocnema kinseyi
AAATTAAAATTCGAAAATTTTTTCTAAAGCCTCCAGGGGACTTCGTTTTCGCACGAAAAAATTTTATGTGCCCTTATTGCATCCGGACCCACAATTATCAAAAAAAATCTGGTACATTTTAAGGATTTTTTTTTTTAATTTGAAGGATTTTCTAAAAATTGGAAAAAAATTTGAATAATTCTAAAAAATATTCAGAAATTCTCAAAAAATTTCTAAAATTATTTTAAATTAAAAAAAAGATTTAAACTTCTTATAGATATTTTAAGATTTTGAAATTAAATTTTAAGTCTTTTCGAGGATATTTAAAGCATTGAAAATGAAAATGAATTGACTTCTAATTTAGAAAAAGTTCAGTTAGAAAAAACTTGTAATTTTTAATGTTTCTAGCTTCAAATTGCCTCAAATAATATGATTTTGAAAATTGTATAGTTTATCGATTGATTCTTTTATTTAGAGCTTTCAAAATAATAACGTGGTCTTATATTTTTAGAATAAAATCTGAATCTTTGAATTTTATAATTTATGAAAGTTAAAAATTCTAAATTTTGCATTTTTTTTTCATTTCATTTAAAATTGTTCAGTTGAAAAGTATTAGTAGCTTCCATTTTTACGTGCAAATTATTGAGAATTTAAATACTACATTTTTGAATTTAAAAACTTTTAAACTTAAATTTTAAAACTTTAAATTCAAAAGTTCCGCTTTGAATTTCCTTTACTTTACTTTTTATTACTGCAAATGGAAAAATGATCAGCTTTAGAGTTCAAATTTTATAATTTTAGTAGCCGTGAAAAATGTTTGTGAACCGGGAAATAGCTGGGAATTTTTTTTCTTTGATTAAAGCGGTCACCCTGTGTATGAATCATGAGTAATTAAACAATTTAAAAAAATTTAATTGACAGCATTCGTAATTAAACATTGATTAATAGAAACGCTTCTAATTTGAATTTGGAAAGAAAATAATTTGAAATTAAGAAAATTGTACTATAAAGGATAGGAAAAGCATAATTCTATAGAATTTATTAAAAACGAAACGATATAAAATTGATAAGCTGAAAGTTATATATAACGCTAAAATTCAAGTTTTTCAAATTTGGCTAAATTGAAATCACAAGCTTTAATACAAGTATAAGGTTTTTTTTTGCATAAAAACGGATCTTATTTCATAAAATTTAATTTTAACATACGTTTGCTCCTTTTTTAGAGTGTTAACTTGGTCATCTCAAATTTCAACAACTATTTTTTTCTGTGTACGATTTGAACTAGCCGTTTTTATTTTGTTTTTTTATCAATAAAGATTACGCAATTCCTGCACCATCTACTTTTCGGAAAAAATTGTCAAAATAAGTTATTTAATTTCATGCTGTGATTTATTTCTGAATATTTCTAAGCATTGATAATCAAAGAAAAAAATTTATTTTTCATTATTTTATTACTGGGTGATGATTATGTTTTCAAAATTTTTCTATTAAATTATACTTTGTAAACTTTATTTAATTTCAAAGAGAGAGAAAAAAATGAAATTACGGATTAAATCATACAATATATTAACTTACGAAGTATATATGTTACAACCAAATTATATAATCCAGGCCCCGAGCAGAAATTCCAATATGGATCTCATCAGGGCCAGACCGGGCAGAATTTGGCCCAAATCAGGCTACCTAGATAAGGCCAGACTCGAAATTAAACGCGACAACCGATCGGGGCCCAAGCGCAGCGCCTAGAGATTACCCAGTCCGGCCCCAGTCTGGCTCCGATTGGGCCCAAATTAATTTATATTAATTATTCCTAATTGAAAGGTATTTTTAAATAAAACAATGTTAAATCGTATATATCACCTCTTAAACTGAAATTCGAGAATATAAAAGTCACATTATCAATCACATAATGATATAAAAACATTGGAGTAGAGATCCGCTTGAGCTGCGGTAGTGTACGGACCTTTTGGCATAAAGCTCCTCAAGGCTTTTGTCGCATGTATATGTAATTTAACTGTAATACTGAGACTCTAATTTCCGTGTCTTAGTGTTTTCCGGTCTATTTTGTGAGGTGCTTGGTGTACTAGTGTATCTTCTTTTCTGAGTGTCAGACCCCCCTTTTTTGCATTTTTTCACGCGATCTGATGTGTTTCTGATTGTTTCGTGCTGCCTTACATTCATGGCTAAGTGTGTACATTCAAGCAGTTTAACTTTCTCCATAAATATAAACAATGGAAGGTGAAGGTACACATTTGCACGAATCTATTGATAGATTAACTAAAAGCATTCACTTCTTCTCATGCTGAATTATGCAAGGAGGTCAAAGCCATCAAATGATAACAGCAAAGCTATTTCCTCAGAATTTTCTAAAATACAGAAAAAGCTTTCTACACTGGAGAATGAAGTAGCGATCCTCCACCAACAGGAACGAGCAAAGAACATAATTCTCTTTAACCTACAGGATGACGAGAAACACAATAATGATATCATCTCCTTAATCCTAAACTTATTTCGAAAGATCAAACTGAGAATTCCTGAAACCGCACTCGCTGACGCGTTTAGACTTGGGAAGCAACGAAATGGACGTTCAATAATCATTAAATTCATCTCTTCCCGATGGGTCACATCCATTTTCACAAAAATTCCCGAATTGCGGGAGATAAACCTCTCCATTGCTAACGATCGCACCAAGAAAGAGAGAGACGAAAGAAAGGTTCTACTCGACCATGTGCGAAAGCTTAAGGATTCCGGCTATCAGGCATATGCAAAGAAAAACGTATTGATTGTGAATGACAACACTGTTCTTCCTGTCGAGGTTCTTTCTCTAATCCGGGATAGTGTGGCTGATAATGACCAGAATATTTTCAAAGATGCCAGAGAAACACCTTCTAATGGGTTTCAAACTCCCAGGCAGAAAAGAGGTCGCCCCCTAAGAAATCTCCCCCCAAGAAACCTGGAGAAAACCTTGTCAATAAATGACTTGACAGTTACTTCTGCGAGGGCCCTCCGAAAAGTTCTCAAACCAGACGAAATACACGCTTGCTGCACTCAACAACTGACGACTTCATGTCAAACAATTCAAACCTTAGCAATCTGGCGAAAGCGGCCGTGCACAATGAACCGAAGAATAAAAATTGACCTTTTAAAGTAGCAACCAGGATTCTACGAAGAAAACACAACTCAAACTCCTGTCATCGATATAAGCAATTCTAGTGCTCCAAGGCTTATCTTTTGGAACGTCCACGGACTGTCCAATCTATCTGATTTCAAACATAACCTCAGAAACAACGACATCCTATATATCTGCGAGACGTGGTCAACAGCTGATACGGTAACACTTCCTTATTTTCTCAATAGCTTTCAAGCAGTGTATTCTCCAGCAACCAGATGCGCTCTGTATGGCAGAGCTCAAGGCAGGCTTCTCTTCTGTTATAACAACACACATTTGAAACTTGAGGTAATAGAAATCAATGACAACTATATCTTTGTAAAAATCGCGTATGAATATATTGTTTTTATTATAGACCTAGTGTACTTTTCACCATCCAAGACTATAGAATACTTTTTATCTAACTTGGACGATTCTCTCGCGCAGATATTTAAAGATAATCCTAATATCCCAATTGTCATAGGAAGCGATTTTAACTGTCGTGTTGTCAATTCAAATCAGTTAGAATCTGCAATTGCGTCTAATAAGGATTTCTCCGCTAACCGATGTTCTACAGATAGCTTTATAAATAGTAGGGGAAAGCTATTCGTCGACTACATGGAAAAAAGCGTAATTGATTTAGTATGGTGCTCTCGGGATGGGTTATGATTTCTGGCTGACCTTAAGGTCTCACCCATTATGACATTCTCAGATCACTACCCTGTTTTAGTAATTCTGGAACACTATTCGCCCATCTCGCATATCGAACCTTGTAGAAATAAAATTTTTTAAATCCATTCCGACACGTCTAAATCAGCTGATTTCTATATTTTCATGAAAAATAGGGAAGAGTGTTCCATTGTAGATGAGGACGTAATTATTTTAAATGAAAATTTAATATCTACTATAATAAAGGTTGCTGACGAGTTAGGAATGAAGCACGTATCCAATGGTATGAGAAAGAGCCGCAAACCATGGTTCGACAGAGAATGCAATGAGGCTAAAAATCTTGTTCTTGCTGCTCTAGAAGTCTATAAAAGAGACATGTTATCTGAATGCACGCGATCATTTTATCAAAGTCTAAAAAAAGTTTATACATCTCAAGAAAATGTACCCAATTATCATAATGGATGTGCCTCGAATTCCAAAAATTTCCAATCCAACTCTTCACTCCTACATAACCGCGTTAGAAATTAAGAAGAGCATAGCAAAATGTAAAGAAGGAAAGGCCTCTGGCACCGATCTTGTCAATTACAGTTTTTATAAAAGGTTTCCTGAAAATTGGCTACAGTATCTTGAGATTTTATTTAATCGTATCATGACCACTGAAATAATGCCCATAACTGCATAGCAAAAATTTTTACACAGATACTTTGTAGTCGGCTGACTAAATGGGTCACTGATTTTAATTTAATTTTAGAATCTCAGTCGGGATTCAGAAAAGGGAGGAGCTGCTTAGACAACTTATTTACCCTTATTTCTCTAATACAGATTCGTCTTAGCTATCCCAATAGTTTAGTATATGTTGCTTTCATAGACTTTAAAGGTGCATTTGACTCTGTTTGTCACGGAATGTTGTGGCAAAGACTCCGTGAGCTGGGCATAAGTACAAAGATGACTAACATTATACGCAATTTTTATGAATCTGCATCTGTCTGCATCAAAGCCGGTAGTGACACGACATATTCTGCCAAGGTCACACGAGGTGTCATGCAGGGAGAGGTTCTTAGTTCTCTTCAATTCATACTTTTCATTAGTGACTTTAGCGATTTTCTCTTAAATCAAGGATGCAGAGGCCTTTCCATCAATATCAAAACAGAAGTACAAACACTTGATTATGCAGATTACATCTTACTTCTCGCTGATACTCCAATAGAACTTAGTCAAAAACTGGAAGCTTTGCGATTGTACTGCGCGCAAAAAAGGCTAACAGTAAATGTGACCAAAACTAAAATCATGATCTTTCAAAAAAATGTACAGAAGAAACCGAAATTCAAATATTTTAAATTTGGAGAAGACAGAATTGAAGTTGTCTAGGAATTTACATATCTGGGCCTCCCGATAGCCAGCGTTTTATCATTCACCGCCATCGCAAAAAAATTCGTAAGTTCTGCAAACACGGCTATTGGGACGACAATAAAAAAAAATTATGTTACGAAAGCAGACTCTTGGCCGACTTATAATAAATTGTATCAAAGCCTTTGTCTAAGTACGCTGTTGTATGGATCCCAGATCTAGAGCATCGGTCACCTGAACTACATTGAGAGAGTCCAACTATCGTTTTTTAAAAAATTATTACTTCTTCCCAGCAATACTCCCAACTACGCCGTTCGATTGGAGGTAGGAGTGTTGCCCCTGTCTCACCGGGTCTTCTGTTCGATATTGTCTTGGCTAAACAAAATTTATTGCATGGAAAGTTCTCGGTACCCAAGACAATGTCTTGAGAGATGAAGGCTCAAGTTTAATCGCGCATTTAATTAATAGCTTTTGAAATATTGGATACCAAGGCTGTGCTGTCTAGCTTGGCACTATCAAAATTCCAGTAGCTTTTTCTTCTATATTTTTTTTAATACTCTCAAAATTAGTGAAAAGGGATTAAAGGCGTTAAAATACCAGTTTGTGCACTTTAACGTAAAAGAATTAACATAACGTGCTTCTGGATCTTCACCCCATTAAGCGAAATCTCTGCAGCTTGTGTTTGATCGAGTGGCAGAAAGGTTAATTTTTGATTTTGGAACTGTTTAGTTGCAATTCTATAGGCTTCTTTGGCTAGTTTCCACTCGGTACCTATATTTGTAATTCTAGATTTTTGATCAGCTTCTAAATTATCTTTCGAGGCGATGTATGATGCGAAAATCCAAATTTGTTTATTCGCGCACCATTGCCAAATTTCTCTAGCCATATCATTAAGCTTCATGTACTGAGGTCCATCCATTCTATTAATATAATCTATTGCAGTCGTATTATCTACTCGAAGCAGAATTTGACATTGTCTCACCTCTAAAGCGAAGCATTTTAAATTGAAAAAGACTGCTTTTAACTCTAGAAAATTAATATGCTTTGAACTTTCAGATTCGTTCCAAAAACCATGTACCCGATTACCCTCCGAAAAACCTCCTCATCCTGTTAGGGATGTATCAGAGAAAATTTCCTTAACGAAATGTCCATCTCTAATGGGCTTATATGTTACTGGTAGGTTCTTTGGCCACCAGTTCTAGTCTGCTTCCAATTCGCTAGTTGAAAAGACTCTCATTTCATAATTATTATTTTTCCTGATCAAGGCCTACGTTTTAAAATGTTCACCTCGTTTAATGTACACCCAGCTGTACTCTACAGCAGAACATGCTGCTATGAGTGATCCTAGAACTTGAGCACATTCTCTTATTTCGCAATGTTTTTTACCTGACATTTTTTTAATTATATTATCAAATTTACACCTTTTTTCCCCAGCTGATTCAATTATCTGTTGGGAAGAGTCGATAGCAAGGTCCAGGTATTTACACTGTAGATTAGTTTTTAAGCTGCTTTTCTCATAATTTATAATAAGCCCCAGTTTAATCAATAATTCTAGAGTATTGCGAACATTGTCGAAGCACTAATTGAAATTTTCTCCTATGCAGAGAATGTCATCTAAATATATGACCGATAAGAAGCCGTTTGCTCTTAGGAAATTAATAACAGGCCTCATCAGCTTTTTAAAAATGTATGGACTTGTGCATAAACCAAATTGCACATAGGTAAACTCATAGAGTGCCCCTTCAAAGAAAAATCTAAGGTACTTTTTACTATCTTTGTGAACTGGAACTAGCAAATAAGCATCTTTGAGGTCAATACGCGCCATGAAAAAAATTTGATAAACCAGCTTTTTTCTGTTCTTATATCTTCTAACTTGAAATGATTCATCGCGATAAATTCGTTAAGTGATTTTCAATTTAAGATAGACCTGCCAGTTATTATTCTATTAATAAAATTTTTCTGCCGCACAGGCTCCAAAAATTCTATTTTATAACCCTTAATGCATGACAAAACGAATTGGTCATCGGTTACTTCTTTCCAAAAACGCGAATATTTTTTTAACCGATCAGCTGTTTTGTTTACCTCGACTGTCTCCGGTCCTTGTCTACTTGTAATTTATAGTTCTGATTTTTGTAGTTGGAGTTGTACCTTCCCGTGGATTGGTGCGTCGTCCGTGCTCCCCTGGGCAGATTCGACGTCCTCGCCCCTCTTCTTTGAGAGTTCTGATCCTGTCTGTATCTTTGTCCCACCTGTGATCTCGAATGCTTCGCAGATGGGACTTTCGAGTTTAAATTATCCTTTGTTTTACGGGGACCTGGTTTCTGTGAGATGGATGAGCCCTTCAGCTCTTGTCCTAACGTTAGTAGGGTTTTGCAGTTTTAATTTTTTCACCCTAATTTTCTCCATGCAAGAAAATCTCAGGGATTGTTTTCTTCAAGATTTCACGAACCTCTTTAGGATAACCTGGCGAGTTAAAGCCCTTCTAGCTAGTGATTCTTCGTGAAGATTTTGAGTGTTCTTTTGTAGACCAGGAATATTTTCTGGAAGATCCTGTGTACCTTCTAGCATGATGATCATACCTTCTTGGGGATCGCGAGGATCTGCTTGGGGATTCTGAATATCCGCCATGTCTCCTTGAGGATCGTCTTGGAGATCTGGAGTATCTGCGTCTATTGCGTTTCTAAGTTAGCGTGTGAGAGTTCCATGACGAGGAACTTGAACTAGATGAGTCCGATATTTTGTTTCGATACTCCTCAAGTTTCCCTTCAAGTTTCCGCACTTTCGCCACCATTTTCTCCCAACTTTCTTCGCTTTCTTATTTTCTTTTTTTGTGCTTTCCCATTTTTCCTTCTTAAATTGACTTTAAGTTGAATAAAAATAAAAAATAAAATGTCAGAGTCACTGCAAGCATGTGAAGTGTGTCCCGCACAAAAAAATATTATGACAGAAAACAGAAGCGAGCTAGCTAAGATAAAAATTTTCTCCATCTTAACTTTAAACGTGTGGTGTCATCCTGGCGAAGCAGCATGTTACTGCAATGTGTAATCTCGAAGAACGAGACAGAAATATAATTGAACATTTTGTTATCTAAGTCTTAATATGAACTATTAAAAAAATATATCTTATTATCTTTGAAATCACCAAAGTAGGGAAAGTTAAAAAAAAGGAAAAATTGCACTAAAATGATGAAGAATATTTATTATACACGTTGCCTGGTCTCTTCTGGGAATTACATATAATTTATTCTTTTGTAATGAGGCAAGAGAAAGAAAATGCCCGTCGCCTTCTATACATATCGTTTTAAAAGTTCTTCTAACCTGGGGGACACAGTTTTATTTCTCTGGGGTTGATAAATCATCTGTTAATCTATTCAGTTCTCTCAATTATAATTAAAATTTCTTTGCATGTTGATCTCGGACATATTTAGAATTTCCTCTATCCAATTTAGAATGGTACCCAAAACTCTAATTTCAAGTTGATATGTACCTATTTATAATGTAATAGCACATCCAGTAGTCGCGGACAATTGTCCAGGGGTGGTCCCGAAGGAATTAACCCCCAAGCGAAGGTGTGAAAACCGTGCCGAAAGCTGAATGGCACCTGGGTGAGGTGTCTAGAACGGTGACTCTGGGATACCGGGCGATCTCTCAGAGTACGCAGCCTTATCCTTGCATGCGGGGCTCTACAAGGATGGACGAACCCCTTTCCCTAGCTTCTCGTGGGAACAACAATGACAACACCAAACATAGTTGTAGTAAGTGCGGTTCAAAACAACAGAATACGCAGGGATCCCGACAGTGGGTCGGCCAATAATGCCGACCAATCTAGAGCTGTGGGAGGCAATGAAAATGGATTCAATGCGATGGATCGGCGGGATCTCGTGACCTTCGGGTGGATGGAGCAACTGAATCACGACTTGCTAGACTGCTACGATGCGAGTGTGCCCCGTGAACGGGGTTACATGGAACGGCCGCATGCTCTGTGGTGCGAGAAACACCCAGAGCTATCGCACTTTTCGCAGAAACGTCTGCGAAACCATGCTGAACTACTCCGTAAAAGGGGCTATGTAAGCGGAACGCCTACTTTATCACAGCTAGAACAAGCCGTCAACAAAGAAAGAGAGGCGACACTGAGACCAACCGCGGGCAGGCATCCAATAGATGAAGAGCGATGCTTTACGACCCGGAGAAACATCAACACCAAGGTTTCTCTCAAGCCTAAAGATCTGGCTGAAATGGATGACGAGCTTCGTGCACATTTTTCCGGTGAATCCGACCTCTGGGCTATCAATTATTGTGTGTATAATGCAGCGAGAGCTTTGGCCGATGCGAACCATAAAACAAAACCAACGTACGCGTCCCGCATTCAATGTGTGATTGACTACATCACATCTGGCAAGAATTTTACCGCCAAGGTTCGAAAGTTCGCGCGCGAACTCCGGACCCGTTATCA
>NC_046661.1:96321356-96323393 GCF_010883055.1 Belonocnema kinseyi
TGCCGAAAATTCGATAACGAACATGGTTCGCTTCTCGAAGTCAAGAAGAAGCATGTCAGGCCTCGAGTGAGCAACAGAAACAATTGTCGAGAATATAAAGTTGCAGTATATGCGGCATTTCCTATTCTCGACAATTGACTCAATTTCCCTAGGAGCCTTTGGAGGAGTGATATTAAGTTGAATGCAGTAGGAGTGACGGAGATGGTAATAAAGCACTTTTAGTGCCGCATTGTGCCTTTGAATGTAGGTCGTTCCCACGTGTGTTGGACAACTAGATAGTATGTGAGCTAAATGCTCGGGGTGTGCATGGCACACCCTGCAGCTATCATCGGGAATGTCTTGGCTCAAAATGTGGCGACGGTATGTTAAGGTGGAAATGACATCGTCTTGGCATGCAAAAATGAAACCCTCTGTACCAGACTTCAATCCGGGCGATTTAAGGAAAGCAAACGTTAGCTCACAAGACATTGACTGATCCTTCACATTTCTGTGGAAGATACCGTGCATCGCCTTATCGAGGAGCTGTTCACGAAAGTTTTTCTCTTGTGCTTTCTTAATCAGGGCTTTCAGGAGTGAGTACTCGAGATAGATTAGATTTTATGCATTTTGGTTACCTCTAATACTGAAGTCAAGTCCGAGTGTTTTAGCAGTCTCCTCCGCTGCTTTGTACAGAAATGCTCCTTTGCCCACTTCTTCGTGATTCCTAACCATTTTAAGAAGAGGGTCTCTTCCATTTGTAACTCTATGTGCTGTACCCAGAATAATCCTGTTGTGAAGACATTCAAGACTCAATATTCCGCGACCCCGTTGACGGCGTGAGATGTACAGTCGCGGAACGGAAGACTCAAGAAGCATGCTTTTGTTCATGTGCATAACCTTTCTTATCCCGATATCAAGGGATCTGAGCTGGTTCTTCGTCCATGGAACTACTCCAAATGAATAGAGTAGTACCGGGACGGCAAGCATGTTCGTTGCAGATACTTTGTTCCTCGCCGACAGTTTGGAAGATCAAATCTGTCGGATGAGATGTTTGTATCTGCTTCGGAGAGTATCCTTTATAGATGTCACATCCTGAATGCGGCTCTGTGGCACGCCCACGTATGTATAAGTCTCTCTAGCGTAAAGGTGTCGTATGGCGCTTCTATCAACGAGCTCAGGATCTACAAGGATGTCATTAAGTTTTCCTCGCTTCAAATAAACCTTGGCGCATTTGTCTAACCCAAATTCCATTCCAATTTCCTTAGTATAGTGTTCGAAAATCTCCAGAGCTAGATGCAGTTGCTCTCTGTTTTTAGCATGGATCTTAAGATCGTCCATGTAAAATACATAAGTGACCTTGTACTTTCGATCTGCAGGTTTGCCGCACAAGTACCCGTCGGAATGGCGCAGTGCTAGAGATAGTGGCAAAAATGTAAGGCAAAAGAGGAGTGGGCTCATGGTGTCGCCCTGAAGGTCACGCTGGTAGAATGCTGCATCTTTGCAGACACATCTATCGATGAGCAGGTTCTCCCGACATCCGGCTACGCCTTTCTTTCAGTCTCGTTGTTTATACATTTCTTGCCACACAGGTTCGATTGCCCGAACAATCCTATCATTTAGGTTAGCTGTGAATATCTTATAAAGCGTGTTCAGACAAGTTATTGGCCTGTAGTTCTTCGGGTCAGCTAAGTTGCCTATTTTCGGAAGGAGTATTGTGCGCCCTTCCACCAACCACTCTGGAATCGGCTCTTCCGACTTTAAATATGAGGTGAAAATACGGGCCAAATGCTGATGGGTTGAAGAAAACTTCTTCCATCAGAAGGTTTTGATACAATCTGGTCCCGATGCGGAATAGTTCTTCATCCCTCTTAATCCTTTTTTTCACCTCCTCGGTTGTGATGAGTCGGCATTCTTTATCAGGTGTTATAAGGGCAACACATAACTCCTTGAAGCTAATTATATTTTCTGAGTCTTCGTCCAGTCTATGCTGAACTTCGTAGACTTCTCTCCAAAATACTTCGACCTGCTCTGGTTTGGGTGGGTGTTCGACAGTAACTG
>NC_046661.1:96323493-96328178 GCF_010883055.1 Belonocnema kinseyi
CCATAAGCTAAAACGCTGGATATAAGACTATCGAAAAGTCGAACAATAGGATTCCATGAGTTAAGTTGTCATCTGTGAATCAGAGCAATCGTAAATCCTAAAGCGAGATTATACTTTCGAACAGTTTAATCTTTTCCTGGCAAGAAGTGAAGATTCGGAGAATGGAGTGCCCAGGTAGATCTAGCGATTACCTTATTTCTTTCGCACAAATTATTAGTTTTAAAGTAGAAATCTATTATTGATCTGATAAATTTTGACCAATAACCTTTCAAGATGAATGTGCACCATAAGATATTATAAATAACTAAGAAAAACGCTGTTTTTAAAGCAACACAGGGTATAAAAAGTTTGCCTCCGTTCAGTCTCAGACGATTTTGAATTTTAGCATTAAGGATACAGATCTGATCAGCCGTTTGAAAATAATCTGAATAAATATCTTTGTAACACAATTAACTGAGGAAATTGGGCGGTAGTTAGAAGAATCAGGGACATACTTTTTTTGTGTATTATTCTAAGAAATGTTTCATACTACGATTTTGGGATCTTTTCGTCATCAATTAGTTTATTAAATATCGAGTTTAAGTAAAGGATTAGATTGCTAAGCAAATTTTCTAAAAGTGCAACTCTAATACTAGCAGGACCAGGTGCCTCGCCATGCTTTGATTGTTTCAAGCTGCAAAATAGTTTCATCAAGAGTTATTTTTGAATTAAGAGAAAGAGATAGAAAATCATTAATCGTTATTAAGTAAGAATTTGGATCCCTCATTCTAATCGCGCTCCACTCGCTTCGCTCGCAAGTTTGGGCGTATGTAGGGCGCGTCTGTTGCATTTCGTGGTTTGCACTCGGTCTTTGTACTTTCTCTACATTTATTCAAGACCTTTTAAAATTCAAGGTTAAGCGTCAACAACTTCAATTTGATGTTTTCGAATTCTGATTCGTTAAATTTCATCAGGCTTTCACGGACAGATTCTCATCACCCATCTCGTGCTTTCGATTTGATTTCGTCAAAGTGCGAAGTTTTTTTCATCAGAAATTGATATTGAAGCAAATGTTTTTTCACTATCTTGTTGTTATAACTTAAAAAAGAACGCATCCTATACAAAAACGATGTTGTGAATTAACATTTTATTGCACTCTGTGTCGTTTTTGCAAGAACTTGATTTTTTTAATATCAAGCTTTTTTTACAATTTAAAGAAAAAATCCTTTTTGGATAAACAACTTTCGCTTATTATTTTTTTCATATCCTTTGTTGTTTTTCCAAAAAATTAATTTCAGATTCCTAATGTTACTTTTTAGGATTAAAATGCGTACCTTTTTTCGTTTTTTACATTTTCATTCATGAGACTTTAATGTAATCGTCTAGATTTTCAATCTCTGGGTTTCAACGGATCTTTACGTTTCGGCACTCAGAGAATCCGAAAATCATACAATTTTATCGGTGTCTATCTGTCTGCTTGTCTATATGTCTGTATCCGTGGTAACCTGAATGTTATAGCCACGCTAACTTTTGAAGGATTATTTAATCAGATTAGCCTTTAATAAAATAAAATAATAATAATAAAATAAAAAAATATAGAGCATTTTCAAATTTGAAAATTTTTTCTTCTTTAAACTTAAGACATTTTTGTCACTAGGTATCGAATATACTCGTATTCAGAAACTATGTTAGTTAAATTTTTCAATCATACACAAATTCAACAAGTCAGAGCTTGTTTCAAAATTTGAATACAATTTTCACATTCTCATTCAACAGAGTGTAATGTAATCATCCAAATTTTCGATCTCTGGTTTTTAACGGATTTCGGCAATTACAGAATCCGAAAATCATAAAATTTTGTCGATGTATGTATGTCTTTATGTCTGTATGTAAGTTTGTATATATGGTTACCTGAATGTTAAAGTCACGCTAACTTTTGAAGAATATGTCCAAATGATTCCGCATTTCATGCACCTCTGAGGGTCCCAAAAATGAGGGTTAAGATCGTTAATCAGACATTTTCAACAAAAATTTAAAAATTGACAGCATTTTCAAAAATTTGACATTTTTTTCAAATTTTATAAATATTTGACAAAGTTTCTTATAGATGGGTAGAAGACTTGCAAATTATCTAAATAAAATTTGTTATTTTGATGAAAATTAGAAAAGTTCTATACTTTTCAAAGATTTGAAAATTTTCAAAAAATAGGAAAAATGATTTTTTTCATAGATCCAATAATTTCATTTAAAATTTTCACGAGATACCAAATATATTCCAAAACTATTCTGGCCGAATTTTCCAATTAGCTCACAATTAAAAAATTCGAGCATTTTCAAAATTTTCCATTTTTTTCTTCAAATTTACCAATTTTTGTCAAAGTTTCTTATAGATAAGTAAAATACTTGAAAATTATCCAAGTAAAATTGTTAATTTTGATAAAAATTTGAAAAGTCATATACTTTTCAAAGAATAGAACAAGATATTTTTTTCATAGAACCAAAATTTTCACCAAATACCAAATATATTTTTAAAGTATTCTAGCCGAATTTTTCAATTAGCCCACGATTTGAAAAGTTAGAGCATTTTCAAAATTTTCAATTTTTTTTTCTCCAAAATTTAGAAATTTTTGTAAAAGCTTCTTATAGATGGGTAGAAGACTTGCAAATTATTCAAATAAAATTTTCAATTTAGGTGAAAATTAGAAAAGTTATATAATTTTGAATCTTTGAACATTTTGCAATTCGATAAAGCTTCAAAAAGTTATATGCTTTTCAACATTTTAAAAATTTTCAAAAAAAGGAAAAAAAAATTTTTATTAAGTTAAAAATAATTTATCCAAATTTCTACTAGATATAAAATATATGTTTTTAGAAACTATTATCATGACATTTCTTAATTAAACAAAAGTGACCAAAGTTAGATCATTTTCAAAAATATGCAATTTTGGTTTTTTAAGAGATCAATAAGTTTAAAGCGTTGTTTTTAGTAGATTTTAATAAGATTTGCAAATTATCTTCATAAAGTTTTTCAATTGAACACAAGGTATCGAGCGCAAAGCGCGACTTTCGTAATGAAAATGTAATCGTCAAAGCCGTAGGGGCTTTGAGAACCTTGTTTAAAATCGAAAAAAATTCAGTTACAATTTATGGTTCCTTATCAGAAAACTGAACTTTTTTGTTGAAAATTGCTATTTTTCCTTTAAGAATTATTCGGTTCTAGTTGAGGATTCAACTGTTATGTTTAAAATTCATATTCCTGATTGAATATAACTTTTTTTATTGAAAATTAAAATATATCTTGTCAGCAATATCAAAGTGAACATTTTTTAATCGGAATTAATTTTTTTGTTTAAAGATTGAAGTCATTGATTGAAAATTGAACTACTTTGTTAGACGTTTGTTTGTTTGAAATTGAAAATTAATTTTTTTTAACTAAAAATGTAAGAATTCCATTTTTTATAGTTTATCTTTTTGAGATGAAATCCCAACTTTCTAATTAAAAATTCACACATTTTTAGGAAAATTCATGTTCTTGGTAAAAAATTAATTTTTGAAGAATCGCTTCTAAAATTCTATATGACCGTTTTCACTAAAAGCGTATACAATAGATTTAGTTATAAAAGCTATTTTACGTCCTTCGACACTATTTAGGTTCTATCTATCTCACCATTTAGTTTCTATCTCTTCTATTCTATCGCATGGAACGTCTATTACGTTTATTTAATTAATTATTACCATATTAATATATCTACTCTATACATTAAACTTTGTTTAATAATAGGCAGAGAGCGGACGCGTCTAGTCTTAAGTTGCGCACTGAGCCTAGACTCGGCTCCCTCGTTGCGGAGAAGCGCCGCATGTAGGAAATTGATGGAAATGGAACGCGTGTGCACATTTGACTCACACGACGCTCCCACCACTCGCTCCCATCACTTCCCTCCATGCAGCGTTATCCGCAACGAGGGATCCGAGCCGAGGCTCAGTGCCAATTCTTCCTAAACCCTCAAGTGCTAAAACTTCGAAATTTTCTGTTTTGTCTGAAAATTTTATTTACCAAGTAAATAAATGAGCCCTTCAGCTCTTGTCCTAACTTTAGTACGGTTTTTGCTGTTTTTATATTTTCACCCTAATTTTGTAATTAGGGTCAATTAGGGATTGAAATTTAAAAATTGTTTCTGAAAACCTGAATGTTGCAAATTGCATGAGTATCTCTTTAAGTGGCTGTTTCTAGTTCGTTCTTTTGCATTTTCTGAAAACTTGTAAGCCACTATATTAAATTAAAAAAATGTATTATTCTAATAAATTTACATTATTTCAACTAATATTGAAGCAGATGTTTTTTCATCGTCTTCATTTTATAAATAAAAGAAAAACTACGCATACTCAATGGAGTTCCACGTTTAGTTTTACTGAAGTTTGGTTGCATTTTTCCGACTCGCTGGGCTAATTTTTATTGACGATGGAAGATCCGAAATGGTCCAAAATGTAGGCTTATTTAAAATATTAAACCAAAGGAGGGGTTTCTCTTTAAGGTAAAAGATTGTATACATTGTGAAATCATTTGTGAAGAATTAAGTAACTTATCATATTTTTAATTCCGCTCTAATGAAATACAAATATCTCAGAAGAAGAAGTTAGGCAACCTAATATCAGAGATAAAAAATATATGATATGAATATTCTACAGGGTCATCCAAAAGTATCGGA
>NC_046661.1:96328188-96349648 GCF_010883055.1 Belonocnema kinseyi
TATCAGTGAAAATATTTGTTTCCGTGAGAAATGTTTCAGACAAAAGTTTCAGGGTTTTGGACGAGGATCTGAATACTGACCTTGAATCTGACCTTGGCGTTGACCTTCAAAGTTAGAGCGATTTGCGTTTTTTCGATTGGCGGTTTCAAAAATAGGGGTTTCCATTTGAAAAATAAAAGTTGACTTTGAAATAACCTTGAAGGTTAACGTCAAGGTCAGCTTCAAGGTCACCGTTTAGATCCTCGTCTAAAACCCTCACACTTTTGTCTAATACATTTCTCACGAAAACGCATATCTTCGCCGATAGGATGTCGGGAGATGCCGATACGACTATTGTATCTTAATAAAATAAATTTTGAAAAGTGTGTTCTTTTATTCCTTCAAAATTGTTTTATTATGTCTAAACATACGTTGCATGCTGCAAAATCCTTCTTTATTTCATCAAAATCTAATACTATTTTTTAATCGAAACTTTTTGGTGTCGATTCAAAACCTTAATAATCAGAAAGTATATTCTCTCTAAAAAAAGAATGGAAATTTAATATTTAATCAGTATCCAAAAATTAATAAAGCTATCACCTAAAGCAAAAAAAAATCTGACAAAATATTCCGCAATATAACACATAAGGAAAATTTAATCCCTTGTTTCTGGCTTCAGATTCGAGTCTCTTAAAAGGTAATTTCGATTTATTAATGTAATCATTAAAATGCAATATATAGAAATATTGAATTATTGTATTTCTATTTTTAATATACAGGTTTGATAATATAATTTTAGTTCACAGAAAAATATATTTAACTTGATTATTTAAACATTTATTAGAATTATAAATATTTTATGCTGCTAGTCCAAATTATTCGTTTGGGTCTTCTACTCCAGTAGACTCTTCCTATCGTGCCAGGTCCAGGTCTCCTGCTGCCGAGCATTCTCTTCGTGCCAGAACTAAGTCTTCTCCTGCCAGACTTCTTTTTTTACGCAACCTTCCTGAAATTGAACCGGAAAAACTTAGATTTATTGGGCTTATTCGGAAGACGAATCAAAACCGGAAATTTGAAATTAGAAGATACACTTTTCCAAGCAATAAACAGATTTTCTTAAAAGGAAAAGGTCGTCTCCTTGTGCATATGACAACTGAAGAAAAGATGGTATTATCAATATCCGATGGTGACATCTTCGCTATATTCGAAGTTAAATGTTACCGTCGTGGGATATATACATTAAGGGTTGAGTTTGACTCTAAGGTTGAAAAATACATGTATATTTCCAAATTCAGAAGTTTAATTATAAACATTTGTGCTTCTAAAATTTAAATTCCAAATGATTCTCTGATAATAAAGACAACAACTCTGTTCCTAATTTCTTGACCATGTTTTTTAACAATGAAAAAATGATTCTATTCATAACTACTACGGAGATCATTTCTTTATAGAATACTTTACTTAAGAAAAGGATTTGTTCACAATATCATTTTTAATATTGTAAAATAAAAACATTAATGATTCAAAACCAGATAGATGTTTGTACTTGTCTTCCATATTCCTTTTCTTAAATTTCCTAACCTCTGAGCTTTTTCTAAAACCTCTTTCTGGCCACACATCACTTGCCAAAAGTTTTTCGTTACAATAAAATAATAAAACGCTTCTTTTATCAAAGAAGAATATCTTAAATCAAACTTTTGGTCACTTTTTCAGCACGAAAGTATATCAGTCAAATTTAACATAAAATCTTAAATTTGCATTAAAAAAATTTTTTATAATCTTTTTGTTTCATTTAACTTTTTGTTATGCCGTCAGAAACGATATTTCTTAACATTATTATTATTATTATTATTTATTTGTAAATAAACATGTACCTTTTTCTCTTTACACATCTTTCAGCGGGATCTTGTATTTCACAGAGCTATACCGTCACACTGCATTTTCATTTTCTCTAAACAGAATAATTTTTTATTCTTATTTTGCTTCCCACACCTCGGGAGCAAGTTTTTATAATTTTTTAAATTGAAAAATAGATTTTTAATCGCTATCCAAATATGATTTTCAGAACCAATGAAATTTGAAGGTCAAATTTTTGAATGATTTACTCGGTTTTGGTTAACTTTTTCTAATCAAACTCATCTTCTCTGAATTTAGCAACTCAGCATCTTAGAAGTAAGTTTCTATTTTTGGTTTCAACTGAAAATTGCACTCTTCATCCTTCCAGCGTAGAAAAAGCCCCGCTGAGACCTGTTAGGATGAGGGCCCCCGGCTACAAGGGGCCCTGCTCATTTGTCCTCACGACCTATCAGTTAAAGTTTTTAAGTTGAAAGGATTGATATTTTTTCAAACTACAAGTTTTGATGAATGTTCGGTACAGATACATGGAAAAACGTCATTTATCCGAAATTTGATGACGCTTTTTATGCCGAGTGTACCAACGTGTGATTTCTTTACGCACAGATTTTCAGTTTAACCCGTTACAATTAACCTCAAAAAGTGATGAGTTGCAAAAGTTTTGGTGGTTAAAGTTATTATATCTGATGTATCTACAGGAATATATGCAAATATTGGTGGTTCGATTCTCAGTAAAGCGAAAAGAGAAAGATCTTTTTTTCAAGAAATATTTAATTTTAGATATAAAATTTATTCAAAAGTGTTTTCTAAATACTAATTAGATAAAAATAGTTCCCTTTGTATTATATATGAAGGAACATTTGAGGTTATATACTAACAGAACGAAAATGTGACAGAAAGTTTGGGTACATTTCCTTTGACAGTTCAAAAATTCACATTTCACATCAAAGACCTTTTTGATCTTTGCACAGAAACGGAATCTGCTACTTTGCTCAAGACCTATATTTATAGAGTTGGATTTACATTTTTAACCCATATCCGGCGCATTTGACGCGAAATTATTGGCTCTTTCTAACGATTCTGCTGACAAAGTCGCCCATTCAGTTTTTGCAAAGATATTTGCCTTTGAAATGAAGTATTAAGGTACACGATTTTATTAATCTTTCAGACGATTAGGATTCATTTAACTGGACAGAAAATGTTACAAATGAAAAAAATTTTAATCTCGAACACAATGTCGAGCTAGGAGAACGAAGTCATGTAAATGTTTTCCGGGATGAAGACGCGAATCACGACGCAAATTTAATGCAGGAAGGAACTTTAAATATTGAAGCTATTGAAGAAAATGAATATGAAGACATCATAACTTACGAAGAAGATATTATAAATGCTATATTCTACGATTCAGATGCAGGTGCTAGTTGTGACGAGTTTTTTTATGTAGAGGAAGAAAGAGAACATAAAGAAGCGATAGGAGATGTGCGATCTGACTTAGCTCAAAATAAACCAATAGAAATCTCGAAGTTAAAGGATTGGGCAACGAAGAAAAAAATACATCTCGACGCTCTCGAAAAGTTGTTAGAAATGTTCAGAGAAAGATTGCTGCCAACTTTTCCTGAGTCTGGAAAAATATTCCTAAAAACGTCACATTCTAAATACAATATTGTAGATATGGAAGACGCAAAGGGAAAACTGGGCCAATTTGTGTATTTTGGTCTTGAAAATGCACTTTGAGGTAGCGTAAATTCAGATTTTCACAATGGAAATATGCTTTATATAATGATTAACATTGATGGTTTGTCTCTGACTAAATCAGGTAGCAACGAAGTGTGGGTTAATTCGGGAAAAATTCACTTCGATCCTGGTATCTACGACGTTTTCTCGATTGCTATTTTTCATGGTGAAACGAAACCTAAGCTTGATGGATGCCTCGAAAAATTCATGACTGAAATTAACGATCTTCATGGACAAGGAATCGTGATTTCCAACAGGCACTTCGAAGTTCACTTGAAAGGATTTATATGTGATACGCCTGCAAGATCTTTTTTGAAAAACATACTCGGTTACGGTGGTAAATATGGATGCGAGAGATGTGAAACCGAAGGTTTTCCAAAGAGCGTACCACCGTTTATCCTTCAATTAATGAACGAGGGAGAACTGCTACTTCGTTTCGAAATCGACAAGGTGAGCATCTTTACAGACCGTTGCCGTTAGAGCGAATCATTCCAGGTCTTAGTGTGATTTTTTTCGTGCTGGACTTTAAGCATCTCTGCCGTTTAGGAGTAATGAAAAAATTGTTTATAGTATTATATAGCGGGAGACCTAAATTTCAGATTAGGTACAAGAAACAGAGACAAACTTTCTAGGCGAATGAGCGCCCTCTATTCTCAAATTTCTTCAGAATTTCAAAGAAAATCTAGGGCCACGAAGCACGCCGGAAAGTGTAAAGCAGTTGAACAAAGATTTCTCTTACTTTAAAAGATGTTTATGGTCCGAAATCACAAGTCTTAAGTGCACATCATTTCACAGACTTGACTGAAGACTTCTCATACATGCTATGTAACTTAACCTCGAAACAAGATTCTATTTTAGAGATAAAGTATAAGCAATTTGCCATTTCTTGCTCTCCACCTTACGATGCAGTTCTCCTTGAAGACAACGAAGTTAAGTCGGTATTATTGAGTTTCGTAAAAATCAAGTTGGCCAAATTACGCTTATCTTTTAAAGTTAATGGGCGAGAAAGAGTGTTCGCAGTTCTGTTTCTCCATTAAGTCTTTTATTTCGCCTCAAGAAACCGTTTCGCGGAAAGCGTTACATCGCCCAAGATGAGGTCATGGAAAAATCGAAGATGGGTCTGATGGCTATACCGCAAACCGATTTTAAAAAATGTTTCGAGGATTGGATCAAGCGTTGGCGTGAAGGCGTTGCAGTCGATGGGGAGTACTTTTGAGGGGACAATATCGATTATGATGAATAAACTTGTATTTTTAATTTTAAAAATAAATTCATGATTTTAAAAATAAAGCACTGTTCTGAAAACAAGTTGTTAATACGCGAGTTGCAAAATACATTACTCCAGCACCAGAAGATTGGCCTTGGAACACGGTCATGTCAGTAGGCCATGCTCATACGTAACAATTAAAAGCTTTTTGAAATGCAACAACTTTTCCATAATAACGGTTCACATTTATTTGTTTAGAAACTATAGAAGAAGCTGACAGAAGACTAGACGACTTAGGAGGAGACGATTATGCATTTACTCAAGATTTTGATGACGCGGCAAAGAAAGCAACTAAAAATGAAAGACGAATAATTTCTCACAAACAAAAACTGTCTGAAACAAGAAAAACAGCTTTAAAGTAAATTCTTTATCATACACAGAAGACGAGCAGGAATCAAAAGGACTAAATGCTCCTTTCGAATCGAATAAAAATGACGAGGAATTACTAAATGACTCCTGGAGTAATTTTTCCGATGATGAAAAACTTAAACAGAGGAAAACGAAGAAGTTTTGTGCAAAGAATAAAAAACAGAGCCAAATTGAACTTAAGGGTTCTGAAAAAGTTGGCAAAGGTAAGGAAGAAAGACTTTCTGACAAGGAAAGCGCCGAAAATCGAGAGAAACTGAAAAACAACCGGAAACAAAAAAAGTCCTCCAGGCACGTCAGAAACAAATTCAAGTGTTTTAATTTGTGGTTTACTTTTGATAACTTGAAATGGATAAATAACTTGCTTTAGAATTCCATTTTTATAATTTTATTGGTCGTGAAAAATGTTTGTGAACCGGAAATTTTTTTCTTTGCTTAAAACGCTCACCCTGTGTGTAAATCCTGTTTGATTACACAATTCGAATTTGGAAGGAAATAATTTAAAATTAAGAAAATTGCACTCTGGTGGATAACAAAGTTGATAATTCTGTGTGTGTTATTGAAAACGAAACTATAAAAAATTGATAAGCTGCAAGTTATATTTATGCTAAATTCAAATCTTGCATAAAATTTAATTTTAACATACGTTTCGTCCTATCCTCGAAAGGACACCGATGTCGCTGATTTTGAATGTTTGTCTAGAAGCTTATACTGAATATTTTATATAATACTAATATATAATAATTATAATTTCAGGATGTGTTTTAGGTGCACATTTTCCTTCGTATCTTGTGATTTTTGTTCAAAAGTTTAGTCTTCTAATAATTTTTACAAATAAAACAAAAACTGCGGGAACTTTCAAGAAGTGATTAGTAACGAATTTATAGATTTTTCTTAAGAGCATAATTTTTGTATGTTTATCTTTTTGTATCTGGCATAATTTGACCGAAAAATGGAATTTTTCATTTTTGGGTTAAAATTTTAGATTTTTGTACGAGTTGGAGCAACAATATTTTTGTTTCACCGCAAGCGTTAAAAACCAAGCACTGACAGAATAACTTTTAACCTTATTGTCAAATGTCCAAAAGTCCCTTCGGTATCTTTAAAAAATGTTTGTTCAAAAATCAGTGAAAAAATAGTCCGTACAGTTAATGTTTTTACCGGCACCGGAAGTTCGTTTTTCTTCGTTTTAATTAGGAATCTGAAGAATGGTGCGGCTACTAGTGTAGTTCAAAGTCTTATATTTTTTGTTTGCACATGATCGATAATACTTTTTTTTGTACTCATAGCGTTAATTTTTTTTTTATAGTAAAGGAACAGAAAGAATACCAAATTTGTGTTCAATCAGGAAATTTAATTCCTAGATTCAAGAATGCCGTTTTACGGTGTATTTTATCCAGATTTGATGCATTCCAAAAATCTAAAATTTGTTTGTCTTATAAAAACCAAACAATTTTGTTTATCTTTCCTACTTAACTCATTGATCCTGATAGTGAAAGGTTAGAATTTATTAGAAAATCGATTAATTTGGTTGTGTTTCGTGAATACGAAAAAGAATTGTCATCCAACACTAAAAAATTTCTTAAATAATATTTTTCACCCTTGTTGAGAATTTAATGATAAAGGCCACAGAAAGGAACAAAATTTGGGATTAATTCGAGAAATTGACAGCACCCACGAACAGGTGCTCTCTCTTTGATACCTGAGAATCGAAAGAAGGAAAGAAGGAAAAAGAGAAGGAAGGGGATGTGGTTGGCTGCCTTCTCATTTTTCTTTCCTCTTTTTTATTTTTTTCCGAAAATTTTATTTTATTTACTTTTTGTTATTTTTTTCAGATTAAAATAGGAGTTTTGGTTTTCGTTTATTCGTTGTGGTCCAAATTTGGTCGTTGGATTCTTGTTTTATTTAACAGGATTTTGCATCAATTTGATTATTGGACATTAAATGGGATTTTGAATTTGGATTTTGGTCTAATTTAAATTTCGCAAATTTTAATAAAATATAAATACCTCACAAGAACAATCTAGATATACGTCATATCAGAGATAACGACTGTATGATGTGTGTACTTCATAATGCTACGAAGCTATGCAATATTAATTAGTTACAGTGTTCATCAAAATTTTCATTCATACAATTATTAGGCTTTTCTCCTATTAGAAAATATGAGGATCGTTTCGTGTCTTATATTATCCTTGGTGGTGTTGCTCAATCTTATTGGTGAACAATTGCTTTTTTCATTCAAAATCTTTGCTGTATTTGTCTGTAATGTGTAAGAATTTAACCTTAATTTATTTCAGAGGAATCCAGAATATCTTCGAATATGCGCCTCACATTAAAAAATATTCTTTCTCTGTTTGTTTGACACCTAATACTATTGTTTGATCAAACTTGCACAGTATCGATTCAAAAAAATTATAACTAGAAAGTGATTTGAACAAATTGAAAATTGGATTTTTCTTACTCTTTAAATAAAAAAAATGTGACCTGCAACTAAGAAAATTCTACTCAAATTTTTACTGGACGCAATATAATTTTTTAATCCAATTTTAATGGATACAATTCAGCACTTATTTAACTCGGAAACATTTTCTAATTTTTTTTAAATTGAAAATTTGATTTTTTAGACTTTTCTTATGGGATGTTACCTCCTCATTTTTCTTAAAAAATAAAGTTAATTTTTCAGTGCAATCTTTTTTTATTTCGAACTACACACCTTTAAATGTCGCCAAAAGATATGAATTATTAACAATTAAGTCATAAAAGTATAATCCTAATATAATCTTAGTATAATCTTAAATCTTTGTTAAAAAATTAACTATTTTGTAGAAAATTCGGTTCCAGTTGAGGATTCAGCTGCTATGCTGACAACTCATATTTTTTTATTCAATACAACTTTTTCAAAAACTTTCAAAAATTCATGTAATTAATTGAAAAATGAAATATTTTGTTAGACTTTTTTTAAATTGAAAATAAACTTTCTAACTGAAAATGTAATAATGCAATTTTTTATAGTTTCTCTTTTTGAGTTGAAAATCAACCTTTTGATACAAAATTCACACATTTTGAAGAAAATTGATCATTTTCGAAAAAAATTAACTTTTGGAGAATCTCTTTTAAAATTCTATGTGACCTTTTTTACTAAAAGTCTTCACAACAATTTTACTTATAAACTTTTTTTTATGTACATCAAGAGTATTAAGTTTCTATCTCTGTTTCTGTTTACAGATTCGAGTTTAGAGTTCGAATGTTTACCAAATGGCAACCCCATTTCGTTTGTTCCTCGTTCTGGACACTCATATTTTCCTGACAGCAATAGCTCTTCTGGAAGGTCTATAACATTTATTGAATGAATTAATAATATTTTCCATGTTATTATATCTATTCTATATAATTTGTAATTAAGAATCAATATTTAAATAATTAAATTGAATACGTTTTTGAATAAACTAGAACTAGTTATCCTATGGTCCGAGGGTGGACGCGCCCAGTCTCAAGTTGCGCACTGAGCCTAGACTGGTCTTCCTCGTTGCCGAGTGTTGCCGGCAGCGGGGGCAGTGATGGGAGAGAGTAGCGAGAGCGTCGTATGAGCCAAACGTGCGCGAGCTTTCCCACCGCGCAGATTAGACTCATACGACGCTCCCACCACTTCGCCCCAACCGGCGATACACCTCAACAAGGGAGCCAAGTAGAGGCTTAGCACGCGACTTGAGAAGGACGCGTCCACCCTCTTACAATGGGGTATCTAGTTCTAGTTTATTAAAAAACGTATTAAATTTTATTACTTAAATATTGATTATTTAAATATTGATTCTTAATTATAAATTATACTTTCTTCTGCCAGACCTCATTCTTTAGTCAGAGATTCTTCTCCTATCGAGCCTTCTCTTCACGCGAGGTCCTGGTCACCATCTGCTGAAATTTCTCTTCCTAACAGGTCTCGGTCTCCTTCTGCCGACCATTCTCTTCATACCAGTCCCAGGTCTCCTTCTTCTCGACTTCCTTCTTTACGCTGCCTTCTGGCACTGAAACCTGAACAACTTGGACTACTTCGGCTCATTCCCGACACGAATTCGAACCGCCTATTCGAAATTCGAAAATACACTTTTCCAAGAAATTTGCCAATTCTACTGAAAGGGGGAAAACGTCTGCTTGGGCCCATGCCAAACGATGTAAAAATTGTATTATCAACATCCAGTGGTGACGTATTTGCTATACTCGCGAATAATAGATACCTTCGTGGAATATATACATTAAGACCTAAGTATCACTTTGAGGTTGAAAAGCGGGTAGTAATAAACATGTATACTGGCGCGATGGCAGATATGACAACAGAAGAAGTTCAGGATTGTCCCTTAGGCACGCGTTACCCAATCTCAAGTAATTTTAGAATAGTAAATGTTAATCACATTTTAGCCAATTAATTTTTCCTAAAACCTTAAGTGCTAGAGCCTCAAAATGTTCAGTTCCCCCTGGAACGGGTCTAGCAGACCCGAGAAAACTTCAAACTGAAATATCTCCGGTTTAAATAGATTTTGCAAAAATGAGAAAACATTTTGGACGAGGTTTCACATCTAATTTTTTTCTGAAAAATCTGATTGTTGCACACTGCGTGAATATCACTTTTAAGTGGGTTTTTCTAGTTAATTTTTCTGAATTTTCTGAAAACTTGTAAACTACTATATTCAAGGTAGGAATTTCAAATCTTAACATTTTTGTCCCAAACGGACTCTATTCTTATCTCTTACACTGATCATATCTTTATATAATAATTCTCTTGAAAAGTTAAATCCACAAAATCTCGCATTTATTCATTTTAAACCAAGGAATGGAATTTTTAGCAAAATAAATAAAATTATATGTTACAGAAAAAAATGTGGAAAAAATAATTCTACTTTGAAGGAATGAGTTAAATGTTCAACAGCTTTCATAGTTAATACTTTAACCAAAAAAGTTTAGTTAGTTGACACAGAAAAATTGTTCGAAATTTTGATTTAAAATATTAGGAAATATGGCAAAAATGTGAGATTTCGTTTGATGTGTGCTAAAGCTGTTTCTACAATTGTGAATCATAACCTTTTCTAATTCTTGGCAATTATTTGATGAAGCATTTAACTTGTTTAAAAATCTCCATGATGGAATAAAATTCACAAGCAAATTCTGCCACATGTATCTTCTCTCATGTCTTTTGATTACAAAAGTAATAAATAGTCAAGTTTACATACTGTAAAATAAAATATTATATCATGTAAAGATAGCATTTTATGGAATTAATGACACCCTTGAGGAATCATTGTAGCAGTAATATCTTACTTTAAATAAATTTTTGTGATTGATTAAACAATTAATAATAAAACACGTGTTTCTTTCCAGTGAAAAGTCGGAGAAGATTAGAGTTTTTACTAATCTCTAACATTACGCCTCTTATTAAAAATTCCTTATTTTAGGAGATATATCCCAATTAATAAAACAATTTTTATTTATTGAAACAATATTTTCAGTACATTATGAAGTTTTTTAGCCTAATTTTACTGAGCTTGATTCTTTCGGAGATTTTAAAAATGAATTCATTATTTCTCTAAATGTATGATGTCATTAAAAAAATCGGTATGCCATTTAAAAATGCATGTCTGAACATGCTTATAATTCTAACGAAGATTTCGATAAAAGCGATTTTTGTTGATTCAACGTTATCTCTTTCAAGGCTTTTTTCCAAATTTATTATGCTACCTAATAATAATTAACTATTTTTTAAAATTTAATTCTCAAGTTGATTACGAAATTTCAAATAATTAGTAAAAATAGCAGTGACTACATTTTCGCAAGGCGCGCGTTCGAGCCCTGAATTTTTGTTTAACAACAAAAACATAAAGTTCTAAAAAATCTGTAATAACAAACTTTTAAATGTTAAGATTTTTTATCGTTTCGGAAAAGAAAGAAGCAATTTGAAAAGTAATTATTTCTAATTAGTAAAATATTGTTCACAAAATTCTTCTTTTCATAATTTTAATATTTTCATGGATGTCAGTCTTATCTGAAGATCCTAACTGTTTCAAAAATGTTTACAGTTTTTAATTTACTCATCCGTGTGAGATAACTCTTGTCTAACAACTCTTGTCCAACTATTCTTCTTTAAGTATTGTCAAAGCATTCGGAAACTTAGAAATTGATGCATTTTAAGTTTTTTATAATTTTTCATTTGCAAACTCTTTTTTTTTTAATTGTCTTAGCACTAAAAATCGTAGTTATTTACTTTCACGAATGAAAGTACGAGCTTAAGTTTCTTCATATAAGAAACTTACGGTTGAAAAAATGATATTAATACTTTTTATTCATGAATTTTAATTGCCCTAAAGGTGCCCATGCAAAGTATCTAAGAAGGAATCAAATACCTATAAAAGTGACTATCTTAATATTACACTAGAGTTAATTTTACTCAAATCACTGGATTCAAACGAAAGTGATAATCCCACCGCTGTCACCAAATCAGCTGTCACGTCCCGACAGTGCTCGTGACGAATGCTCCCGAACTTTTCTACGCATGCGTCGCGCTCGGTCTCTGATTGTTGCTATTCGCGCGCAATTTTAAATGCTAAATAATAAAATTTTTATTGTTTATTATGAATAATGCCATTTTAACTTAAATAAATGTTTATCAGACTGATATTAATGAATCTTGATCAAAATAAAAATTTATTAAGTGTATGCTGTGTAAATAAAAAATATCCTTTGGTACTCACTTGTATTTTTCGTGCATATTTTTCAAGAATTCTTGGTTTTATTTTTATCAAGATTCATTATTATCGGTCAAATAAATATTTATATAAGTCAACATGACATTATTCATAATAAACAATAAGAATGTTATTTTTTAGCATTTCAAATTGCGCGCGAACAGCAACGAATCAGAGACCGAGCGCAACGCATGCGTAGAAGAGGTCGGGGCCCTCGTTGTGAGCACAGCGTCCCTATCAGAAGGCAAGGGTTCACTAGTAGTGTATTAAAAGAAACCTTTTTAGTCTTAAATTAACTGATAAACCAAGAATTCGCACAAATCAGATATATTTGAATAAACCGTACAAATATTTAAAATCGAGATAGTTAAACTTGTATTAAACTTAAGAAGACTGAATTTAAGTTCTATCTCTATGAATAATACGCGCATAAGGTCGAATAGTAACTAAATACCTACGTGAAAAATGTACCCTCTGTACCCCAAAATTGTCAAGCTCTTAGATACCTTCACCTACCTCTCCGTGCTTGCAGAACTTTAGTACAGCTATCTGAATCTTTGTTACATTTCCAGCACCTTTCCTCAATGATGATAGTCTGAAACAAAAAAAAATAAAAAACAGCCACCGAAAATAGCCTACAACTCTATCGATGCGTAGATAACTTTGTGTAGTTAAGTGCCTTTGTTAACATATCTGCCACTATCAATTCTGGTAGAAAGTATTGATAATTTGACACATTATATTCCTTTAGATCTCGTACATGATAAAATTTCATGGATACCTGCTTTGTTTGCTTGCCTAATATTTTGTTTTCTACCTATTTTAAGCAACCTTGTTTATCTTCTATAAATATTGCTAATCCAGACTGGTATCTACCGTAGCCTTCAGTAACTGTCTCAGCCAAACTGCTCCTGAACTTTCTGCTTTAAAAGCAATGCACTTAGCCTCCATTAAAGAAAGAGCTGCACAGCCCTGTTTCGTTAATACCTAACTCATCTCTGCTCCTTGAATTTGACACAAATATCCACTGTTAAATTTCCTGTCACTTCTATTTTCAACCCAATTTGTATCTGCATATCCAATCACAAACTCTTCATTTCTATCGTTGGTTTCTCCTGTTTTAAGCTTTAATTATTTTGTTCCTTAGAGCTATAAAGCAATTCTTTTTGCTTTATTCCAGTAAGTTTTTGTTGTTTTCATATTGCGTTGACACCAAATGGACATACTGGTTGAAATGTCTGGTGTCGTGTTAACTGGTACATATATATACGAGTTTTCCTATGAGTTTTTGATAGGAGTTACTATCTTCTATTCGATTCTCATCCTTCCTTAACTTGATTCAGCATACTAAAATAACGAACCAAATCTGTACCTGTTTGGCAAATTTAATCTTCATTCTTGTTCGCTTTTACCAAATCATCCACGTAACTAATGAGGTAAATTTCCTAACCCTTTAAAGCCTTGATATATAAACATGGATCAACCTGTCCTTGAACGAAACTACGTTCCACAAGTGTTTCATGAAGCTTTTCTCAAATCCCTCTGGTTGCTTAATTAGAGCTGTCTCTTTCAAATCCCCATTTAAAAAAGCTGTTTCCACATCGTAGTGGTATACAAATATTTTTTCTTTCCCTGCGATGTATAGCTGTGTTCAGAAAGTGGCTTGTCGCACAACACGTTAAAAAACTTTGTCATAATCAATCCTAAATTTTTGAGAAAATTCCTGATGGAATAACCTTGCTTTACATTTACTCACCATACCTGCTGCATTTCTTTTAAATAAGAATTGAAATGGTTGAATTGGTCTGAAACTATTTTATAGAATAGACAGATAATACCATTTTTTATCAAATTTGGTATAAAAATAAATGTACTAATTAGAATAATAGTTTTGGGCTAAAAAAATCATAAAGACACTACCAGCAACATTGTGCAAAAAATGGTCTTTTAGAGAATTTATTTTCATATTTTTTGTGTCTAGGTATTGACTTTCATTGATATCTGGTGTACTTGATTGCTTACATGATCACGAAACTCAACTGCGATCTGCAGTTTAATTTTTTCCCGCAAAATCCATTTTTGTCCGAACCCTCTTGAAAACGCCCCATACCAAGCATGTAAAGCAGGCGTAAGGTGGCCGCTTACAGCCCATGTGACCTTCGCACATACGCTCTCTGCCGCCGGACCCACATGAAACCTTACACCCGCTACATGAAACTTTACGCCTGTTACATAAAACTTTACGCCCGCTAAACAAAAGTTTCCGCACGATAGAGAAAATTATATTTATTATTTAAAAAATTAAATCGATGTAAAAAAACCAAACATTCTTTATCTGCTTCACATGCTTATTTTCAAGAAGGGTAGGAGAAAAAGTATTGGAAAAACATGTGATGGATCAGCGAGAAACTCTTAATATTCCCCGACACACCCCTCCCTCTTTGGCATTCTCCTTCTTGCCTCAAAAAACAGCTGTCTTTTTTCAACAATGTACTGCTTGATTGTTAGCTTTGTAGATGTTAAACTCCTTAGAGATATCCATTTAAAAATCTTTCCGAATTAAAGAGTTTAAAGGAGGCTGTAAATGTATTGGATCTAAAAATCAAAGTAGGCAGTAGAAATATGAAAAATATAGATTTTTGTCTATCACTGTCACAAAAAAAGTTGTTTTTTCAATAAAAAAGTTTTTTTAGGCAAGAAAGAAAAAAGGTGACAAATTGATAAATTCTTAGGCCAAGGAGTCGTTTTTTCAACAGAGTAGGTGAATTTTTAACTTAGAAGGATAACTTTTTAACAAAAATTGTTTCAATTTCAACAAATTTATTTAATTTTGAGCCAAGAAAACAAATTTTAAAACAAAAAAGATGAGTTCTAAACCAAACATCTTATAGTTTACCTTTCAAAAAAGTAAAAGAACCGCATTTGCAACAAAATAGTTAAATTTTAACCAGTGAGATAAACCTTCTAACAAAGAAATTAATTTTTAACAAGTATTTCAACTTTTACCCAAGTAGTTGAATTTTTAACTTAAAGAAATAAATTTTTATAAAAAACATGCATGAGTTACTTGTACAGTTTAAAAAATCCGACCGCTTCGCGAGAACATTCTCATTGCGGGCTGAGTGAGCGGCTCGCAATTTTAAGCGCGCCCAGGGCGCGCGACTGTTGGTTCTGGCGCTCGATAATATATTGACCTCACGCTACGCGCTTGGTATTTGTATATTTCCAACACTTGTGCACATACTTTTTAAAACTAAACGTTAAAGAATCAACAATATTAATTTAGTGATTGTGAATTCTCTTTTATTAAAGCTCCTTTGGCTTTAACGAACACATTAAAATTACGTATCTCGTGCTACGCACTCGAGTTTGTCCCTCAAATTGTACATCATTTCCATAAATGTATATTATGCAGTTTCATTTCCTGGATAAAAAAGCGTATTCTTTAAAAAAATCTTTTGTTATTAAACATTATATTTCAACTTATGGCGTTTTTTTTCTAAACTGAATTTGCTTATTTTTAATGTTATTTTTGAGATTTAAACGTTACATCTACATTCTACATAGTAACCTTATCGCTTTTTAATTTCTAAATTGTATCCTTAACCTCAGTGACCCAGAATTTGTGAACTTAATTTTCCACCGCATCGTGTTCTACATCGCATTTGTGGTGCCCTATTGCATTATCTCTTAATTTATTCATATAGTGCATCACATTTATTAGAATTTTGGAATACACAAAATTCATAGGATTCAATTAGTTAGTGAAAAGCAACGAAATCACGAGATTCGCGGAATATATGGAATTCATAGACTCCCACGAATTCTTCAAATTGCATAAATTTCTTGAATTCCTTCGATTACACGAATTCCATGAATTCTGCAAATTCCTTTCAATTCCTTAAGTTCCGTGGATTTTGCGAATTCCTTTATTTCTTTGAATTCCGTGAATTTCGCGAATTCCTTTAATTCCTTGAATATAGTGAATTTCCCGGATTGAATGAACTCTATGAATTGCGGTCCCATGAATCCCATAGATTCCGCAAAGTCCTTGACTTCTGTGCATTTTGTGAATTTTGCGAATCACATCAATTCGGTGAATTCCGGACTTTACACGAATTCCGAGAATTCCGTCAAATAAGCATATTGCGTAAATTCTGGTAATTTCGTGAATTCATTGGATTCCTTCGATTCCATTAATTTTAACAATCTCATGAATTCCATGAATACCATAGATTCCGTAAATGACTTGAATTCTGTGAATACCATTAATTCCGCTAATTTCTCGAATTTCGTGCATTCCGCTTATTCCCTAAATTTCGTAAATTCCCTGATTAGAGTTAATAATAAGAATTCCTTCAATTCCGCGAATTCCGCGAATTCCGCGAATTCCTTCAATTTCGTGAATTCGGTGAATTCCTTCAATTTTTGTGAATCCGGTGAATTTCATGAATTCATAAATTCCTAGCATTCTATGAAGTCTGCCATTTCCGTAACTTCTGTGAATTTCATTATTTCCGTGAATTCCACAGATTTCGTGAATTCCTTCATTTGTGTGAATTCCGTGAATTTAATGAATTCCGTGAATTTAATGAAGTTCGTGAATTTAATGAAGTTCGTGAATCATAGCTGGTTAGTGTTCTATGCTGAGCAGGTCACCAAGCTGCAGCAGAGTTTTTGATTCTCAATTATTTCTTTATTCTATAAAAATTGTAATTTTCGATTTTTCAAAAAAAAAAAATCAAAAAGTTGTTATGATAATCTTGTAGGGCATTCAAAAATAAAAATTTTTCTTCCATTGACTTTTTTTATATCGTGCGTTATTTGGCTCAAAATGTTCATTTTCGTGTTTTTTTGTTAAATTTTGTACATGCTATAACTCTGGTAATTTTTGGTTTTATCAAAAAAAAAGTAATTAGTGTGAATTTTTCATCTTTTTAAATACTATGAATATCCGTACAGAGAATTATAAAATCTTGGATAAAGTGGCCAATTAATTATTAAAAATACACTCAGTTTTTGAATTTTTATCCAAAATGGCTGGCTAACGAACTTGACCTTTATTTTTGGACACTAAAAGAGTATTCCGAAGGCCAATTCAATCTGTTTAGAGTTCTGAGTCGGTTACATTACTTTGAGAACGGTAACGACAATGAGAATATTACCGAGAAATGTATAACTCAAAGATATGCATTTTTTACTGAAATAATTTAATTTTCAACTAAAATAAAGGAATTTTTAACTAAAAAAATATAATTTTGTTAGAAAAAACGGAAAAGCTACTGTTGAATTTTTAACCAAGAAGATGAATAAGGCACCAAAAATATTTGTTTTCTACCACAAAAAATTTGTTTAAACAAAATACAAAAATTTTCAGCTAAAAATAAAATAATTGAATTTTCATTAAAAAATGTTAAAAAAGAAAACTGATCTTCTAGGCAAAGAAATAATTTTTTTTCGTTTTTCTTTCTGGAAGATATTCATCTTAAAAATAAGGAAAACCTTCAAAGTGTCAACTTTTTCAAAGTGAATTTCAATTCTAGAGTTCTGAATTTTAATGCTAGAGGCTATCCGTACTGAAATTTCGAACATTTGTTATAATGTTACAATACTATGACGCCAATTTAAAGTTATTTTTTTCAATAAAAAAATGATTTTGAGCAAAAAGTATATTTTGTCTAACGGTATAAAAATATAAAAAAATTATGTATTTTATAATATTTTTTCTGAATCTATTAAGACTTCTCAAAATTTAGCCTAGTGAGTTTGCTGAATGTTCAAATTTCATCAAAATAATACAAATTGTTTATTTTTTAATTTTATACAATGTTTACATTTTTAGGGTATAATTAAAAATCTGAAAACTATTAATTCTTTAATGATTTCGATTTATTTAAAATACTGTGAACCCCGGAGATAGTGCCCCCAGAGCTAGTTCCTCCGAGAATTGACCTACCGCCGCGAGTATGGGTGAGAGGAACTGCGGGAGGATGTGCTGTGTGGGCTCAGGAATGGCAGGGCAGGAGCGTTGCAGTAAGCCGATTTAACCTAACTGTCTGTCTGTATAACTGCACCATGACGTTCGCGACAGTTCACTCGAAGCGGGAAACATACGCATAGCGAGAAAGCACGATGGCGAGCTCGCGTCGACCAGCAGTGGGGCTCCGATGGTTGAAGCCAACTGAAGCTGATGAGTCTGATCGGATTATTTCGTTCCATCAAATTAGTCTGTCTTTGACATTGACAACATCTTCATCTAAATATACTGCAGTTTGCAATTAATTATTAACTATAAGATTTGTTGTTAATATTTATTTAATTTCAAATTTCTTCTAAATGTGTGGAACTATCGTAGTTACCCAATAATCTTTACGATTCGACAAATAAAACAAAGACCTATCACTGAAACATAATCGGATCGTCTCTATCTATCTCGCACGGTAGAAGGAGAGGCCCAATCGATTCCAAGCGTCCGAGTCCCACTGTTGTGTTTTTCACCCTTAAACTCTCAAGTGTTGAAATGAGAATTGTGAAAACTATGTTTTTTGTGGAGAGTTAAACTAATATTGATAAAAGTGAGTGAATTCCTGTTAAATAATCTGTTCGTATTTCTGCTTTTAAGACTGAGTCATCATTATGGGCCATACGCTAAAGTGTGTACTTTAATCAAGCGAGCGACAGAAACAGATCTTTCAAAGTACGTAAGCAGGAAACACACTTATTTCAATGTATAACACCAAAATTTGTTCCTCATGTCCGTTAAATATTTAGTTCACCCTTGTCTCCGTATTAGAGAAACAAATAATTAAATATTTTTCTGACGCAGTAAAATCAACTAGAAACGGTTCAAACGCCCCTTTAAATTATTTGACTTTGGAGTGAACCTACCGCCGGAGAGTAAGGTCGACCGCCAGTCGAAACCCGGCACTATCTTCGGGTTTCACTGTTATCGAAATTTTAAAGCGTTCGAGTATAAAAAAGATTTCATATCAACACTCGTGGTAACTAAACTTCTTTTTATTTTTAAAGGAAGGGCGAATTTCTTTGATTTTTAACTTTCGGAAGTAGACATTTGACCATTTTTAATGTTACTAGTTGAAATTTTCTTCTTATCTTGAACTTTTTTTTAGAATTATTCAATAGTTAGGGTTTCTAATTAAACACTTTTCCATTTTGAGCTCTCTTTAATTAACCCTTCTAATTTTTAAAATGTTGGTCTACATTTTTTAATTTCAGAATGATAATCTTCAAAAGCTTTTATTAAAAAATGATATAAGATGACTTTTTTCTATTCCATTAGAAATACTATCCCTTTGTCAGTATTTTATTTAGTTCAAACCTATTTTATATGGAACGTTTTTAATTAAAAAATCGTTCCATAATTTTTTTGTAATTGCAAGCGCTTTTCATTCAAAGTTGTCAATCATTGTTCCAAAACTATTTTAAATCTAAAGTGTAAAAGTTTCTATAAGGATGAATTCTTAAATTCTTTATACTTGCACGAGTCTACAATATGGATCGAGTTACGTTAACGTCTGCAATATTGACAAAAATAATTAATGCTGTAGGCTTACGCACATCAAAAAAATTGACGCAATCAGTACAAATATCTTGTTTTCTATACCGTCTCCCTTTTAGTTATATATTTGCGATCATTAAAAAAACAAGATAACGGCTCCTATATAAAGTAGGAATGCGGGTTTTATTTCTTTTTCATCAGCTACAGTCTTCGGAAAATTATTCAAAAAATTGGCTACTCTATTTCGGGATAATGAAGACACCTATCGCTACTCTACTGATGACATTAGTAATTCTCTTTCAAACTGTTGGTAAGTAAAATACGTCAGATGATATAATAACTTATTTATAAAAAGTTAATTAATCTTTGTAGTGTGTACTAGAGCAAGCAAGCGTGCGCGCTACAATTTTTTCCTTATATCACTGTAGTGTACATTTTTATTGTAATTTTTACCATACTCTTCTAATATCAGTTAGGATTAAATTCCAATTAAAACTGTGACTTAATCTCATCATTCGACAAATTTTCTCGATTTTGAAGTTTCTTTTTTGAAATAGAGCTCAGTACATTTCAAAGTAGTCTATCAAAGCCGATTGCAAAAAATGACTAATTTGTTATTTAAGTTAAAAAATGCCAACAAAATATAGAAATAAACTCGAAAAATGAGAAAAACCAAAAAAAATCGGTTCATTTGATTACAATTCTTTAGAGTAGATTATTGTTCTCATGCTCGAAATATAACTCGCCACGTGTTTATCATATCGAGATACTGTAGTCTCAGTAATTTTTTTCAATTTAAAAACAAACAAACAGGTAATTTTTTATACTTTTATTAAAAATTTGAGCTTGTCTTTACATCTGTATCCGTGGTCTAACTGAAAAATTAAACATTCCAGCTTGTGTTAAACATTTATCTTCTTCAGTTCAAAAATTCAATTATTCACCTTTTTGGTTGAAAATTTATTAGTTTGGTTAAGAACTTTAAATATGAGATTGAAAATTCCTTTAAATATTTCAAATTGGTTTAAAAATTCATTCATTTTGTTTCAAATGAATATTTTTTTAGTAGAAAATTCATCTTTTCCATTGTATATTCAATGCTTTGGTTGGAAATTATTTGTTCCATTGAAAATTAATTTTTGTAAGTAACAATTGAACTTTTACATTTTTTATTAAGCACTCATATTTGATGATAGACATTAATTCTTCTTGTTCGAAAATTCATGTTTTTCATGAATAACTTCCACCAAAAAATCATGTCTTTGATTGATAATGTAACTATTTTGTTGAAATTGGCCTTCTTTATGAAAAATTAAATTATTATTATAATACAAATATATTATTTTGGGTTACAAGTCCCACATTTTGTTGTCATAAATTCGCCTCCGCGGCTTAAAAGCTAAACATTTTAAATGAGTTTTTTTTCTTTATTAACTGCGGTTCTAAAATTAGTCCGTTTCAGCTAGAGATGAATGAATTTTTCGCAAGACCCATAAAGTTTAACACGTATTTCCCTTCAGAATAAAGACTATCTTGTAAATATTATTCACAATCGTCAATATTAGGTGAATCGATTCAAAAATCAATATTCCTTTACAGCAATAAGAAATACCGAGTTATCCTATTTGATACCATTTATTTCTCAGGAAATAAGGACATCTCCAGATTATTCAGGATATCCATGGGGCATTTCTGGTATATTCAAATGTCTCTAGTAGGATATTAAAATATTTATATATCCATCTTGCAACGTGATAGGGTGTCCGAGGTGAGATAAATAGGATCGAATGGGATATCTCGGTATATTCCATTGCTGTGAGAAGACTCACTGCTAGCTACGGATGACAAATGAATAATTACAGGTCAGCATCTTAATAAGGAATTGGGGAGGAAGCATTTCCTAGAATTTAACCCTTAAACGGCCAAAACGCCACTACCGGTACACTGCTTTTCAACGGCCAATAACTAAGACTATTCGACACTAGAAAAAATTGAGATACATATATT
>NC_046661.1:96349748-96350923 GCF_010883055.1 Belonocnema kinseyi
TTTTTGCAAAATTCAAAATTTTGCTCAAAACGCTCCGGAAAAATTCAGGCGTATTTCTCGGCTGATTACAAGAACTTTTTATTCTTGACCAATTTTCCGAAAGCGTATAGTTTTTCAATAAAAAATTTCCATCGATTCCGTAACCTTTATTGCATTCTGACATCAAACCACACCTTCACCGCATTGTCATCCTGGGAATTTTCGAGTACACCCAGCAAAAAAAAATGCCAAAGCGTAAAGCCTCAAAAATTGCAACAAACTCCGAATCGGAATGGGATTCCGATGAAAATGATGAACGTATCATCATACCTAATCCAGATTACTCTAGTTCTGATGGAGATGATTCATCAGATGACGAGAATTCGGGATCGGAATTTCCCAGACCGAATGCATCATATAGATCTCTTTTCCATAACTACACAGCACCTCAAAAACAATTGGAACCAAATCACGTTTTTTCATGGAGTAACGAAGAAAAAGTTTGCCCTGGAAATTTCTGTAAAGAAATCAGCAGGAAATATTTGTCGCAATCAAAACTAGGTGATTTCGAAACTCACAGATACGAATCACGAACAAGAGCATTATGTAATAATGAACAATGTCGCCAGAGGAATACTAGATTTTGCATTGATTGCAAAATTTATTGCTGCTTACATTGTTTCTCAAAATTACATTCTGAAACAGCAGGATCAAAATGATTTCAACGGATTGAAATCTGAAATGAAAAAAATTCTCGATAAAAAGAAAAATGTAAAAAAAATATATAAAATCCCTTTAAAAAAAAAGAGACTATCGATATTCGTCGACCTCCACGTTGGTGGTAGTTGGGCAACGTAAACTTTGTTTGCGGCAGACGGACGATAGATATTCGTGAATCATTTTACTCTTACACGATGCTTAGAACTATGAAAATTTTTTATTGAAAAACTATGCGCTTTTCGGAAAATTTCTCAAGAATAAAAAGTTCTTGTAATCAGCCGAGAAATACGCTTGAATTTTTCCGGAGCGTTTTGAGCAAAATTTTGAATTTTGCAAAAATTGTTCGTATGCAAAATCCAAAATTTTGCTCAAAGCGCTTCGAAAAAATTCAGGCGTATTCCTTGGCTGATTACAAGAACTTTATATTCTTGATGATTTTTCCGAAAAGCGCATCGTTTATTGTAAAAAAATTCATG
>NC_046661.1:96351023-96359010 GCF_010883055.1 Belonocnema kinseyi
GGAAAGAGGAGATCTTAAGCAATAAAAATATATGTGCCTCAATTTTTTCTAGTGTCGAATAGTCTTAGTTATTGGCCGTTGAAAAGCAGTGTACCGGTAGTGACGTTTTGGCCGTTTCAGGGTTAAGTACCCCCTCCAGTAACCCTCCACTAGTCGTGAATCACGAAACGGTCTCCGGTCACACTACTTAGTGAGCGAAAATGTATCGTGGAGGGGGCAGCTGCTGAACTTAAAGTTGGAGAAATACGGTTTCCTATTGAGAGTACGACCTGTACTATTGAAATATCATCCCAGTAAACAAAAACAGGTTCAAAACAACTACACGCAATTGGAAACTGGAATTCCTTTTGAATTCTGTTTCTGAACCCCCTTTTTCTGGGTTCGAAAGGAATATGTTAATATAAAATTCGAATTCTTCTCTATTCGTAAAATACAACTGACTTTTGGGTTAGAACAAAACTTAGCGTATTGAAAGGAATTGAATTCCATGCAGCTTTTTAAATTTAATTTGTATTCGATTTCAGTGCTCGGTTCATATTTAAAGTCTGTATTGAGCTGCACAGCTACTGATTCAAAAACTATTTAAAAAAATTTAATACTGACATATAAGCTCTAATAAATTATCAGCTAACAGACAGACGATACTTCGTTGTTTTTTTTTTAGTTCTCTGCTATTAACGAATTCACCGTGAAACGGCCTGTTATTGCAAATTAAGAATAAAAAAATAAATAAACTTCGAATTCAAAAGTATTTTTAATAAACATCATACAATTTCATTTCTAAATTAGCCCGCACTGATATTCGACAAAATAGCTCTTCTCTTTTCATAGAATTACACTTTATTCCAATTGAAGAATTCTTTACGATATAACCTAAAAAACAACAATCATACCAAAAATAACCTATAAAAAAGACGCGAAGGATTACGACGGAGAAGAACAGGCATTTTTTCTAATCATTACATTCAGGATTCAATGTAATTCCGACCTACCAAAATACTCATGAATCCAGAAAGTTCCACAAACCGGATTTAAATCCTGGCACTCCCGTATTAACTTTGAATTCTTTTGAATCTTTTTCCATTTACTGAGACCCTAATAAGTGTGTAGGGAAATTGTGTAGAAGGTGTGAGCGGAGTATGAGGGCGGAAGCCTTGGAGGTGAAAAATGTTGTAAGAGATGAATTGGGGAGATAAAGATTAATTTTTAGCGTATTTGTATTAATGCTACCCCAGGTCCACTCAGATAGGTCACGACCATCGTCTCGAAAAAAAATAGTTTACACCACGTGCAAAAAATATTTCTTCCTCTAGGAACTTGATTTCTAAATGAACCTTAGAGGTAACTAACCAATTTTTTTCATGGCTTGTCATTATACAATAAGCTCCAAGTGCACCAGGTGTAAAAAATACATCTCCCCCGAGGACGTTAAGTTCTAAATGAACCTTGGAGGCAAACAACCTATTTTTTCAGTACTCGTCATTAGGTAATCACCTCCAAATGCAATGGGTGTAAAAAATACATCTGTCTCGAGGAAGGTGACTTCTAAATGAACCTTGGAGGAAACCAACCAACTTTTTTCATGGTGCTTCACTTCACAATAACCTCCAAGTGCACCATATATAAAAAATACATCACCCTCAGGGAAGTTGAGTTCTAAATGAACCTTGGAGGCAACCAACCAATTATCATTGCTCAATGACGAGTCATGAAAAAAATGGTTGGTTGCCACCAAGGTTAATTTAGAACTCAACTTCTCCGAGGTAGATGTATTTTTTACACCTGTTGTACTTGAAGATTATTGTAAAGTTACGTATCCTGAAAAAATTTGGTTTGTTGCCTCCAAGGTTTACTTACAATTCAACTTCCTTGAGAGAGATGTATTTTTTACACCTAGTACACTTGCAGGTTATTGTAAAGTAACATATCATGAAAAAACTTGGTTGATAGCCTCCAAGCTTCATTTAGAAATCTACTTTCTGGAGGCAGATGTATTTTTTATACCTGGTGCACTTGAAGTGTATTGTATAGTGACAGATCATGAAAAAATTTGGTTGGTGTCCTCCAAGGTACACTTAGAATTCAACTTCCTCGAGGGACATGTATTCTTTACACCTAGTGTACTTTGAGGTTATTGTCTAATGACGAGTCATGACAAAAATTGGTTGTTTGCCTCCAAGGTTCACTTGGAGCACTTGGTTCACTTGGAGCACTTTCCGGAGAATCTTTCTTTGTAGGTAGTGTAAAGGGATGTCAAGGGAGAAAATTGGTATCTGCAGGGACTGTCAGGGGTAGAATAAACTGGGATGAAAGGAAATTATGGGGCAGTAGGTGGCAAAAGTCTTGATAGACATCTATCTGTTGCAGATGGTATTGCGTGGAGAAGGCGAGGGAAAAATCATCTAACCTAAGTAGGGTGGGGTAGTCTCTTGAAAAGAGCATTTGAAGAAAGAGGATCACATGTTCCTAATATGTTAGATCAGGAGTCTCAGAAAAGACGTAACAAGAGCTAAGGATCAGATAGAAGGTATGATGGAGGTCTTAAGGATCTGATATGAGAAATGGGAAAACAAAAGTAAGAGGGCTGAGGGAGAAAGTAGAAGGAAGAGAGAGAAAGGTGGTGTCGGTAAGGAAAAAACAGAAGGTTAAAATGATGCAGACGGAAAAGAAGATTAGATTGTGAAAAGAAAGGTCGAAAAAAAGTCTTGAGTAAATGAAAGGTAGTTTGGAAATTGGAAGTAGGTGACAGGGGAAGCGCGAGAGGAAAGATAGAGCGTAAAGAATCTGATAGAAGAGAAAGTGAAAGAGCATACGAATAAAAAAGAGAAGAGGTCGCATTGGATAAAGATAAGGGCAATGGAGTTGAGAATAAAGAGAAAAAAGAAGGCAGACAGGAGAAATAATATTGTGATAAGAGGGTTTAAGTTAACGTTGACGAGGAAGGAAAGGGAGCTGCAGAGATTTCTGAACAACAGGGCTAGGAAGAAAAGAAGTGGAGAGAGAGAGTGAGAGAGTGGCGAAAGAAGGGTATCATTTAATAAAAGTAGATGAGAATATGTGGGTGTGGGGGAGGAAAAAAAGATGTTGAAGGAAGTGCAGGGGAATTCGTTTTGTAGGAAGTAGGGGGAGAAAGTAAAGCAGGGTGGAGGACTATTGGAGTTGCTATATTCGTAGAGACGTGGGTATAGAGAAAGGAAGAAGATGGGGATAGAGAGAAGGAAAACAAACGAGTATAGGTCGAGGCTCCAAGAGGGGGTCCCAGTGAAGAACAAAGGAAAGGGCTAGTTGGCGAATCACAGCAGGGGTTAGGGGTGGATAAGAAGAAGAAGTTGATGGTAAGGGAGAGAAAGAGGGCGTGCAAATGAGGACAGTAAAGATATGAGAAGTAATACTGGATGAATAATAGAGGATGGAGAGTCGCTGAAGGCAAAATCGTTAATTATTGTTTTACGCAGTTTTTTAAACTAATTGTTTAAAAAATATGGTATCATTTACAATAATATTCTCGTAGAAAAATTACGCATTTTTCAAAATAATTTAACTTTTTGTACTGTTCTCTTATAGCGAGGTAATAATTCAAGCAGTTTAACAACCCTAATTGTTTGAAGAAATTGTTATTGTTTCTAACTATCACTCCTATATTAATGCTAGATAGTTGCAGTTTTTTCTAAAATTTCTAAATTGACGGGCACATTGCAATTAGGATGGGGTAATGATTAATGCAAATTAACAAAAATTTTAGGTTATTGAGGTAATGATTATTGAAAGCTAATAACAATAATAGTTTAAACAATTTATTATTATTTATAATGATCTTCGCCTATATTAATTTTGGATAGTTGAGGGTTTTTCTGAAATTTACATTTTTTGTCTACTTTCCGCTTAGAAGAAGGCAATAAAAGAAGCAATTACTAGACATAATTGTTTAAACAAATTATTGTTTTTTATGACTATCTTCAACATTAATGATAGAGGGTTGCAGTATTTTCTGAATGCTTTTACTTATGCTCTATTTTTCACCTAGAGGTAATAATTATTTCATGTTAACAATCATAACTGTTTAAACAATTCATTATTATTTTTCACAAATATTATTTTTAAATAATGCTAGATAGTCACTGTTTTTTCTAAAATATTTAACTTTGTGGACACATTTCACTTAGAATCAGGTAAAAATTAATGAAATATATCAGACCTAATTGTTTAAATAAATTATCATGGTTTATATCTATCGGCTCTTAGAATAATGCTAGAAAGTTAAAATTTAAAAAAAATTCTACCTTTAGTCCATTTTTCACTCAAAGTTAAGAAATTTTTATTTTATGTGAACAAAAATAATTGTTTAAACAACTTACTATTATTCTTCACAATATTCTCTTTAAAACTGTTAGATAGTTGAGGTTTGTTTCTGAGATATTTAAATCTTTTCAAATTTCACTTGTAGCGACGTAAATAATAATTCAAATTAGCAAACAAAATGGTTGCAACAATTTATTATTATATTTAATAATATTCTATTTGAATAGTGCTACATAGTGGCGATTTTTTCAGAAAAGTGTAAATTTTTATCTACTCTTTACTTACCAAGATGGTAATTAATGCCAGTTAATAAACTCGATTGTTTAAACAATTAATTATTGCTTATAATTATCTTTTCTTAGATAATTGTTAGAAAGTCGCGTTTTTTCTTGAATTTTTCAACCTATTTTTAATTTTTTAAGTAGGACGAAGCCATAATCACCTAAATTTAAAAGATATAGTTGTTTGAACTATTAATTATTATCTATAATAATATTTTTTATAATAATATTGAATTATTATTATTTTCAATTATCTCTTTGAATAATCTTAGAAATTTGCGGTTTTTTTCAAATTTTAACAGTTTTTTCATTTCTTACTTAATGAGGTAAAAATCAACACAATATAGCAGACATACTTTTTTTAACAAATTATTATTGCTGATAACTGACTTGTCTTAAATAATTTTTGGAATTAGCAATGTTTTTTATTTATTACCAGCTAAAAAATCAAGGAAAATCTGAATATTCCCGAGAAGCTCTGAAATTATATCATTACTCTAAGAAAATTTATTTGTAAATTATAAGAAATTGTTTAAACAAGTAAGTTTGTTAATTTGCATTAATTTTTTTCTTATCAAGTAAAAAGTAGACAAAAAGTTAAAAGTTTTAGAATGTGCCGCAATTATCTAGCATTACTGTAGAAGAAAATTAGTTTTGAAAACTAATAATTTAATTGAACAAATTAATTAAATTATACTAATACATTGGATTAGAGAATACAGGAATTTGTGGTCAATTGTATACGTTTATAAAACTTTTTTTCACATAAAAGCTTTATATTTTATCATAATTTGTTCATGCTAGAAAACACAAAAAACCTTGATTGTAGTTATTCATACTGACCTCATTTTTCAATTTTGAATTCGTCTATAAAGAAGCAAACATATTTGCTAATTAGTCGCACTGCTGTTTGAATAAACACATCATTTTAAATGCAAGCAATGTGAAAATATTCGAGATTGAATTCACGTTTCGTTTATATTTGTACTACCTACTTTGCTCTGCTTTTGATATTTTCCAGAAAAAAAATTAATTTAACTTTTAGTTTTTTGTTAACTTTTAATATCTTTTGACTATAACTTTTATACTTTTAGGGAAGTTTAAGTAATGAATTTTTTTAAAGATTCTGCAAGCTCCATGCAGTTTATTTTATTACATAAATTGTTCAAACAATTTACTTCTGTGAAATATATATTAATTTTGTTTATGAAAATATTCTCTTAGAGCAATGCTAGAAAGTTGCAGCTTTTTCTCAAATTTTACACTTTTTTTCTACTTTTTAACTAAAGCCAAATATTTTTTATAGAATATTTTACATATCTTCTCTATTTTAGAAAAACATATTTAAAATAAAAATTAATATAAATATAACAAAGTTAAAGTTACAGGAAAAAACACAACTTTCTAGCCATTAGCCAAACGAAGAAGTATTTTTCAAAGTAAATATTATTAAAAATGATAGACAATTATTTAAATAATTAGCTTTCCTAACCTGAAGTAATTTTAACCTCACTCTAATTAAAAAGTAGACAAGAGGTGGGAAATATTAGAAAAAACCGCAACTATTTATCATTATTACAGGAGAATTTAGTTAAAACAATAATAATTTGTTTAAACAATTAGGGTTGTTAAATAGCATAAATTATTATCTCGCTCTAAGAAAACTGCAGACAAAAGGTTGAACCTTTTTGAAAAAACCTTAACTTTCTTGCATGATTCAAAGAGAATATTATTTAAAATAATAATAAATTGATAATAATATTAAATAAAAGTCATAATTAAAATTAAGAATTAAGAATAAATCTTGAATCAATGATTACCTCATTATAATTAAAAACGTTAAAAATAACTTGAAAAACTCAATTTCCAAAAATTATCTAAGAGAGGCTAGTTACAAACAATAATAAATTGTTTAAACAATTACACCTAGTTAATTACTATAATTCTTACCTATCGCTTAAAAAGTATTCCTTTGAATTGTTTATCTTTATGCAAAGAAAAATATTAACGATTCTGAATAAGATTAACAAAAACGTCTTTTTTTATGGAAAATGCGTGTTAAATTTCATGGGGCTTGTAAAACCTCTGAATGTCATTTTTTTGCAAAAAACGCATTTATTTGTTGGGGGTTTAAATTTTGGGAATGATTTGCCTGAAAATGTAGAAAAAAATGTGTTGACAATCTCGACCACATTTTTTTATTAAAGAAATGGTATCAAACAAATCATTTTTTAATTTCAATAAAGGAAGAAACATCATTTAAAATCAAATAAACTTGCACTTATTTTAAAGGTACTTTTCCTTTAAATTAGAAACATAAATTTGAAGAAGCAATGACTTGAATTTGCGCATTATTGAAGCCTTTAGTTTTAAAAATAATTCAAAATAAAAATTCCGAAGATTCTAAGTTCTAGTCGAAAGTGGGATTATTTGAAGTCGTGTTTTTGATTGAAGATTCATGAAAAGTAAGTAAATACAATGCTCTTTTATTTCTTTTTATTTTGAAGGCCAATGTCTAACAAATATTAGTACATAAATAACCCGAAAAGCACATCCCGTTCTCAGTACAAGAAAGTAGTAACATTGTTTTTTGTCCTAAAAGTCTAAATTTCTTACTTTACTGGTATATTTGTATATACCACTATGATAAAGCTCTTCATCCTTGTTTTATTGGTACTTTATGTCGGTGAGTATACAAACATGTACATTTTTTTTATTTTTGGACTTTTTTCCTTTTTGATCTATAAAAACTAATTTTTCTCCTGCTTTGCAGAACCTTATTTCTCCTCATTTCCCCTAATACCACTCGTTTCATTTCCCCTTCTTTCCCCTAATCCCCCTCCGCTCCTTTTCCCTCGAACACCCTAATCCTCGACTCCTTTTATTTTCTCTTACTTCCCCTAATGCTTCTCCTCTTATTTTTACACTTATTTTTACACTGAAAAGTTAAATTTTTACTTTGGAAAGGGAAATTTCCAAAGAATAACAATTTTTATTCGGAACGGGGAATTTCTTAAAATAATTAAGATTTTCATTCTCCACAGTGTAGTATTGGAAATAACAATATTTTTTTCATTTGTTCGGAACATTTTCCAAAAGAATTATAATTCTGAACTTAAAAAGAAAATTCTATAATCCCCTTTCTTAAAGAATTCTTCCCTTTCTCTGTCATATAAGAAACTTCCTCTTTTTCTCATTTATCCTCCCTTCCTCCAATTTGCCCTTATTTTCCTTTTTCTCGCTTACCCTGACTTCCCCTACGTCTTCTCTCAGTTTCCCAGCTCCCTATTTTATTTGGCCTAATTTCCCCCTTAATACGCATCCCCTTACTTACCTACAATTCTTACGTTACCCTCTTCCGCCAATTCTTTTTTATCTATTTTATCTTTCCTTTTTCCAACTTTTTT
>NC_046661.1:96359052-96383115 GCF_010883055.1 Belonocnema kinseyi
CCCCCCCCCCCCCTCCACGAATTTCTCTTCCTTTACGTTACTTACCATTCTACCCCTACCCTAATTTTGTTTAATTTCCCCTGCTTCACTACCGCTTATTTTCTCTTTACACACAGCCTATAATTTTCATATTTCTATCGCCTAATTTCTTCTCACATCCCCTACTACGCTACCTATAGTCTTCTTTTACTCTCAATAACTCCCCACTCATTTCTCCCACTTTCTCTCCACTCACTTTCCGTATTTTCCATCTCTTCATTTTATCTACGTCCCTTTCATTCGCTTCCTATCACTTCTCCTCTTCATATTTCTCATTACTTCTCCGGCTTTGCCAACCTTTATTTCGTTCATTTTCCCTAATCCCCTCCTTTAATTTTCCGTTTTCTCCCCAAATTCCCCTTTGATCAATTATCATCTCTTTCTCCTAATTCCACTCCCCTTATTTTCCTTCATTTTCCCCTACTTTCCCTCTCCTAATTTTCCCTTCTTTCCCTCCGTTCATTTTACCTCATCCGAGAAAGGTGCAAATTATAATTAAACACATGAATTTGCAAATAAAAAAAGAGATATTCAAAAAAATAGTTGAATTTTTAACCAAGATAGATTTTAGGTGATTATTGATTTCCTAGTTAAAAGTTTTTTAAACAAACGAAAAATTTAGAACGGCCAGGGAAAAGTCAGGGAATTTCAAAATTCGGATTTTATAACAATCATAATATTGCAAACTTGATTACTTGATAAGGCTAAATTTTGGCTAATTTAAAATATTTGATTAATTTCATTTTCTTACCAAAAAATTACGTTAATCGTTAACTTACCACATAATTTTAAATAAACTGTTTTCATATTTATTGATTATTTTTTAATTAAACAGTTTAACTAGTGCGTTTCCAAGTTACGTAAATGACTTTGAAGAAAAGCGACAATGAATCTTTCGAGAAAATTTGACGTTTTTTTTTAATTTATCAATTTTGTTGAAAATTTGTGGATTTTTTGTAGAAAATGGTAAAAAATTAGTTTAGAATTTTTTTAATTAATTTTTTGAACTAAAAATTCAACTATTCCATTTTTTAAAAATGTATCTTCCTTCATAAACATTTAATCTTCTTGGTTGAAAATGTATATGTTTGGTTGAAAATTGAACTATTTTTAAAAAATTTGTCTGCTTTTGGTACTGAATCTGAAATCTATTAAAATGACTAGACATTTTTTGAATCTTTTAAACTACTTTACCTCCCACCATTTCTCCTTACTATCTTGCTTCTCATTTCCTTTTACTTTCCCTACTTTTTCCTTCCTCATTTTTTCTCCATCACTATACTTCACCTCCCCTTTTCCTCTCACTTCCCCTTCCCTCATTTCCCCACACTTCGCCCACTAGCGTCCCCATTATTTTCCATCACTTCCACTAAAACGCCTCTTCACTTTCTCCCTCACTTCCATACTTCTCACTTTCTTTTTCTATTACCCCGCAGCTCCTCTAATCCACCACCACTCTTTCCCTTCTCTACTCTTGACTTACCCATCCCTCATTTTTCCTTAATTCCCCTACTTTTCCCTACTATTTATTCTCCTACTATTGATGATTCATTAATCTTAATAGATTTTTCTTGTCCTTTTCAGAATCAAGTGAAACACAAAAAAAACCTAACAAATTGTTTAAGGGCCTCGGCGCTTTTAGCCTTCGAAGAAGTACTTCAAAGAGATCGCAAGAGGGTGCTCATAGCGGTGAGTATTTTTATTCTAATATTCGACATAATTAATTAATTTGTTATTGGTTTAAAGTAATAATATGTGATTTTAAGCCATTTTTGAGAAAAACTGCTTTAAAAAAATTCGCTAATGTTACATGGACCGCGAAGCGAGGGTTTTTCAACGATTGGTTAGATCAGGTGGTAGCCTTTTGATTTCGTGACCGCATACTCCCGGCTTGAATCCTGCAGCTTGAACTTTTTGACATTCTTTTGTCACAATTTTTTATCGCAGTACACTACGAAATTTATCTGCTTTTTTATTATCTTTATCCAAAAAGTCATTGTTTTAATTTTTAATATTGTTCATCAGGAAATAAAAATCAATTTCCTTGTAAGCAATACACTATGTTTAATAACTTTACTCTTATTATTTGTTGTACACAAATGCTTCTCACATTTAATCATTTCAAATAAGCGTGCCAACCTTAACCCATCCAATTGTCGACGAGATGCATGCAGTGTGAAAAGATAGGACAGTTGATAGGAGAGTTGGAGAGGAGCGCTTGCGTTAGCGTCGCGCACTAGTTGGCTGCAGTTGGCGCGCAATTCAAAATTCGAATTAACCCTTCAATTCACACATTTCTCTATTAGTTTTTTTCCGATAAAAATCCTTACTCGGTAGTTTTTAGGGTCGCTGAGCACGAATCTGGAACTAGAATTTCAATATTTAGATTCGAAAATGGCAAATCCAAGGTGGCGGATCAATATTTCTTTTAAGCATATACTTTGCTTTAAAATTAATAACTCAGGGGTTTTTAGTGTCGCCGAACATGAATTAAAAATTTTAATTTTTTATAATCCAAGATGGCAAATCCAAGATGCCAGATCAAACAATGTTTTTAAACATATGCTGAAATTGCCATCTTCGATCATGGAAAATTAAAAACTTTACAACTAAAAAAAACTTTCAACTAAAAAAAAAATTCTATAAAAGTCTATAAGCACCAATAATTGTGACTTTCATAAATAAAAATAGGTGTAATAATAGTTTGTCCGTATGCGGACCACTATGCAGTTAATAGTTAAAAAGAATTCTTGTCATTTAAATGCAATAACTACCCGCCCGATACGTGACGAATACAAAAGGCACATTCTATTACCGTTGCATCACTTTTCCCAGGTGCGAATTCAGGTCGGCACCCAAAGCAGGTACATAACGTACCCACAGTCGGACCGACTTTGGCCCGCCGTGGATCGGCAGCCAAAGTTGGGTCACCGTTTATATTTATAAGATACTTTTGTCAGCCCAACCTAAACAGCCAACGTTGGCAGACAACGTGGAACCGAGTTTTGGCCCGAACATGGACCAACCATTAGGGCAACTATGAGAAATCTTTGGTTATCGAGTAAATCCGACTACTGGTCCAACTCTGGCCCAAAGTCGACCCAGATATCGGCATGAAGAGATTGAGAAAGTTCAGAAGAAGTTAGGCCGACTATTGGCCCAACAATAGCCCAAACATGGACCAACCATCGAGGCAACTATGGGACATCTTTCGTTAAAGAGTAACGCCGACTACCGGCCCAACTCTGGGCCAAAGTCGGCCCACAGATCGGCATGAAGGGATTTAGAAAGTTCTGAAGAAGTGAGGCCGACTATTGGCCCATAAATGACCCAAAAATGGACCAACCATCGGGGCAACTCTAAGAAAACTTTTGTTAACGAGTAACGCCAACTGCGGGCCCATCTTAGAGCCAAAGTCGACCCAGAGATCGGCATAAAGGGATTTAAGCATTCTTTTTAATAAAAGGAGAAAAAAAATTATATTTGAATTTCGAAGTATTTCAAGTAATTTTAATGAAGTTTAAAATATTTAAGAAAAATTAAAAAAAGCAAAAGAATTTTTAAGAGATTTTAGAGGCTTTAAAATATTTTTTATGAGTCCGAAAGATTTTTAATGATTTTAAGGGATTTTGTGCCATTTCAATGGATTTAATATGGTTTAAAAACTGAGTAAAGGAATTTAAAATCTTAAAAGATTTTAAGATATTTTTTATGAATTTAAGAGATTTTAAATAATTGAGAAGAATTTTTGAGGAATTTCGGTACAATTTAAAAGCCTTTTAAGATTTCAAAGTAATATTATGCGCGTAGCAATATTATTTATAGAATAGTTGACAGAAATTTGCAGACGGCCATGCATAGCTGTCGGTAATATTTCAGATTTTTTTGTAATACTTCCAGCTAGGTTAGCCGAGAGGCTTTAGGCGTTAGGAATGGGGAATGCGAAACTTATAGGGTTCGAAACCCAAGGCGAATAAAAATTTTCATAGCTTGCGATTATAAACAGTGTAGTGATTGTATTATATTTATTAAACTACCCATCGTATTCTCTACTATAAGATTAGTTCTATAAAATTTAATGGATATTTTTTTCCGTGTAATTGCCATAGTTGGCCCAATTTTGGTAATGGATATTGTACCAATGGTCGGGCCAAAGTTATAATTTCGCCGTTCGGCCGACTTCTAGTAGTCATGGTTGGGCGAACTATGGAAGCCAATAGTCGGCAAACAGAGTTGAGCCATAGTTATCATTTCGATGTATTGGCCAATGCCTGGTCAGCAAAGTTAGCCCAACTCAGATAAAGTTGGCCCGACTATTGCCCAATGGAAAACTCGCACCCGGGTTAAAAGGATAAAGAAGTATCTAGTTATCAATTTGTTGACACCATATCGTTTCAAACAGAAAATGTACCAGAAATTTCAGCATTAATTGATGATACATAAAGTAAAGAAATGTGCGATATTAGTTTCTGAATTAACTCCAATGTTTGAAATCTTACAATTCAGTATAGTACAGTGATGCCACGCCATTTCCTTCGCCTTTCGTACTCTAAACAAAATATTGTCAATGCGCCCTGTTTTCATGTATCGAATTATGTCTCGTATTTCCAGTCTCTTATAAGAGAGAATGGAATCAGTATGAGAAGGATAACAAATGTAGAAAATGTAGGATAATTAAATCGACCCCCTAAGACAGTTAGGTCGACTGTCCGAGGAGATCAAGTCGTATATCTGAGATGTTCAAGTCGACTATCTCTGATGAGCGATTCGACCCTCTATTATAATTAATTTCACCCTCTGTGGTGATCAGTTCGACTCTTTATGGCGTTCGAGTCGACGATCCAAGATGATCAAGTCGACACTCTGAGATGATCGATCTGAACCTCTTGTGTGAACCTTTTTGAGATAATTGCTTTAACTCTTTTCAAGGACTGTCCTGTATTTGACCCTTCATGAATGCCCTTTTAGGGTCCGAGATTAACAATCATCAAGTATTTCATACTCTTTGAATAATGTATTTCAAAATTCATCAACTAGATTATGGGTAAAATCAACCATTTTATGCTTAACAAAGAAAACTTAGAAGATTTTACTACGTGAAGATAATTTTTGTTTCGGGTAAAGATAACTCTGAAACCAGCGTGAAGCTTACTCTTCGCTTTTGCTTTGCAAGTCAATGCGAAAAATTTGTGATTTATTAAACTAAATACATTCCTTTTATCCTTTTACAGAATCAAGCTCACCGCCACCGAGCCACGCTGGCAGTATACCAGATATACCAGTTTCTCCTTTACCTAGAATAAGAAACCATGATACTTCAAATAGCCCTGCTCCAACTGGTACTGCAGTTGGTCGTTCAGCTAGTACACGTAGTGCATTTAGGTCATTTGATGCATCACCTCCAACTGGTCCTACACTTGGTCATTCAGCTAGTGCACGAAGCAGACATAGTTCATCTGATTTTTCGACTGTCTCACGTAATCCAAATAATGTGAATGATCATTCGGTTGGCTCCGATACTCAAAAGAATGGTCATGTTCCACATACTCCACGTACTCCACGTACTCCACTTCATAAAAATGATCAGTGGCTTGGTTTCTCTTATCCACATGATGGAGCTGGTCCTTCAACTGGTCAGTAATATTATGAAAATCATAGTTAGATACACTTTTAAGTCTCAAGTTAGATTTCAGCATATAATGAACATGGGGCACATTACAGTAGAAACCCAGTGAGCACAAAATTTGGCGACGTCTTTACGACATCGTTACAACATCTTCACGCAAAATTTACGACATCCTATGTCAATGTCGTTAAGGTGTCTTTACGATATCGTAAATAAGTCGTATGATCTGACGATGTCTTTACGATATCTTAAAGACACCGAAACGACACGGACATAGGATGTCGTAAAGTTGTCGTAAAGATGTCGTAACGATGTCGTAAAGACGTCGCCAAATTTTGTGCCCACTGGGAAAATGATGCTTAAATGAGGATGTAGAAAGAGTAAGATTACAACGCATTACATGCATATATTCATGCCAAACATCTATCTTTTGGAGATGTTGAGCGTAAAGAAATTTTAAGGTTAAGCTAAAAAACATTATCGTCAAAGTGGATGCGCATTGAAATTTCAAGCACTATATTTAAAGGCTATATATTTTTGAGATTACAATGATCAAATATTAAAAGTTTAAATCATTTAAAAATAATCAAAATTAGATGTCCTCAATTAAAATTAGATGACTTTTTTCTATCCACATGACGGAACAAGATCCTTGAGCCTGAGGTTATGTTGACTCGAACATATTTGACCAAATTTTTGTAGGTTCTAACTAAAATCCATTTTTTTCCGTGTACTCAAAAAAATTATGTTGCTTTATTCAGTTTTCAGTTTTCTCATTTTTAAAATTCCGTTGCTACCTCTAATTAAAAATGGTAAAAATGAATTTCTTGTTCATAAGTTCTTTAAAGAGAATTAAGCGTTATATAAAATGAAATTAGTTAATTAGTAATGTTTTTTATTAATTCAATTAAGATTAAACATTATTTGATATTCTCATTTTTTATAGATTATCAAAAATTAGACAGTTTTAGCTCCGTTGAATTTCTAAAAAAGCGACCCAGTGGGCACAAAATTTGGCGACGTCTTTACGACATCGTTACGACATCTTTTCGACAACTTTACGACATTCTATTCTATGTCGTTTCGGTGTCTTTGCGATGTCGTAAAGACATCGTTAGATCATACGACTTGTTTAAGATATCGCAAAGACGCCTTAACGACATAGACATAGGATGTTGCAAAGTTGTCGTAAAGATGTCGTAGCGATGTCGTAAAGACGTTGCCAAACTTTGTACCCACTAGGGATTAACTTTCTATCGAAATAGACAAATTTTCAAAAAAATACATCCATTTTCAATGAAATACTTAAATTTTTAACCAAAAATTATCAATTCACAACCAAAAATATAATAGTTAAATTTGCAATTGAAAAAATTTATTTGAAAACAACAAAAAACACGAATATTCAACGAAATGGTTTGAAATGAAAAATTTAACGTGTAGATTCTTGGAAATTTCTAAAAACAAACAAGCTCATTAAGAGTTTTAAATAATTTAAAACAATGAAAAATATTTTTTTAACTTCCTGGAAGAATTTAAACTGTTTTTTTATTAACAAAAAATGAATGAGAACAGAAAGTTGACAGAGATTTGAAAAACGTTCTAATTGTTCCTTATAATTTCGTTACATTTTATGATACGAGTAATTTGAAGGAAACTGTATTATCATCTGAGGTAAATACTATGCTTAATTAGAAAAACACCCGACCGGCAATCAGAAATTCTGTGGTTCGATTCCCAGTGGAGCTAAGTGAGAAGATCTTTTTTTCTGAGAAATATAAATTATAAAATTTTTTAATTTATTTTGCATCTGTTCAAAAATGACGTTAAGTATTTTTTATCGTTTAAGGAGTTAGCTTGATCGATAGTTTTGATTTCCATTTTCACAGATTGTGAAATAAAACATATATTTTTCGATATTAGTTACATCTGATGATAATACAGATTTCTTAAAATTACTTGAAATAAAACAGAAGTTTGAAATCTATGTGGATCAAATTAAATATAAAGTTTGCCTAAAGTCTTTTTGTCTAATTTAATATTAATCATTTTTTTCTATATTAATAGTCAAATAAAATAAATCTGCTTGTTAACATGCATTAATTATTATCTTACCGATAAAAAGTGGAAAAAATTAAGAATATTAGATACAATAATAATTTGTTCAAACCATTATTTTGGTTAAAGTGTATCAATTATCACCTCGCTCTAAATGAAAAGTGAACAAAAAGTTGAATATTTCATGAAAAATCGCTACTTTCTATTATTATTCAAGAAGAATATTATTTAAAATAATAAGTTCTTTAAACATTTATCTTCGCTAACTTGAATTAAGCACATTCTAATTGAAAAAGGACAAAAAGTGAAAGTCAAAGAAAAACTGCAACTTTCTGGTATTATTCAAAGACAATATTGTTATAAAGAATAAATAGACCAAACTGTTATTTCTGTTAAATTAAACTTACTATTGTCCCGCTTTAACTGACTCCTTGAAAGCAAGTTAAAAAATTCGAAAAACCCGCAATTTTCTCATTTTTTTCTAAGAGAAAATTGCAATCAAGAATAATATATTGTTTAAATAATGAATTTAAACATCTAATTATTAATATAAAGTAATAGTTGATGTATCAGAAGCAATTTGTATTAAAAAACTGAAAAAAATCATAATTTTCCAAAAAAGAACACGTTAATTCTGCACGGCCTCCATTCTGTTCAATAAATTGAGCATAAGAAGTCAACCGATATGAGTAATTGCTTTTTAATCAAGTATAGAAATTTATATTATATTTTTACAGAAGTAAGATTAGGAAGACCCCTTACAGAAGCAGAAAGAGCCGAGCAAGAAGCTAAGAAAACAGCTAATTTCATTCGTTTTCTATTATCTACTATAAAATTCCTTGACATTCCTGATGGTGACCCAGTAGAGCACCGTAATAGGTACATTTACGTACATAGGGATGAGGCTATTCTGCCATTTACTCTCAACAAGAAAAGTTTCGTTATACTAGTGCCAAAGCCAAGAACAGAATATTATCCAAGAAGATTAAACTACGAAGCTAAAACAGTTAGTCGCGAAAAATGGCTCAAATTTGCCGCTGCCCATGCTGTTGAATTAAATGTAAGTACACTGTCGAAACTAAAATTCTTTTATTTCAAGGCTTAATTTTTTGCGTATCATATTTTTTATTTGAATAATTTTAATTTGTTATTTTAAATTTAAAAAAAAACGATTTTGAGATCCAGTAATGGGGAAGTTACTTCTCAAATCAAACTAGTTATCAGCCCCTCAAAGTTAAAATTTTTCAAATGTCTTCTTCGAGGGACCAATCACGGAGAAATCTGGAAATGTTAAAACCATAAATGCAGCAGTATCAATTGAATTTGTATAGAGAAAGCTAAGATTTGTTTTGAGATTGCCGGGAGTGCCTAAATTTTCTGAACTTCTCGCGAACGAGACTCTAGGAGACATCATACTCGGCTAAGCTCGGCAGTGTTCGCATCAAGTCGGCTGTTAGTTCGACTCATCGAGGCAGTGTGTGTATCACGAATGTGTGAATCTGTGAATGCTTACTAGCGTGAATGTTCCACGCTCAGCGAAACATTTCCAAGATTTCTAAAAGACCAGCCCTTCTGTTTTTTTTGCATAATTTTGCCTTCTTCCTTTTCTAATTAGGCTCAAATTTAATTACGCGGTGCTAGCTCTGCGTATCCCCCCCCCCCTCCCAAATTAAAAATGTTCTTTTTTAAAAGTGTATTGTCGTGATTTGTACTAATTACACATTCGATAATTTATTTGATACGCTCTTGATTACCAAGCTAGGGATAAATCCAAAATTTTGTTTCATTCCCCCAAACTTCGAATTTAACTTAGACCTGTTTAATTTTTTTAGTTTGAACATTTGTTAATCGGTCTATTCGTTTTACACGAATCGTGCCTTGCATTCTAAAAAACGTAGTTTTGAGAAAAACGCTTTGATAGTTTTTTAAAATGAAAAATCATTTTAAAATCTTACTTAAATTTAATCATCGATGCCTCGTCCGTATATACTGGCTTCTGCTTGTTCCTGAGCTTCAATTTCTTTTAATCTTCCTTCTTTTCGTTTCCTTCCGTCCTATTTGGAATATTGTGAGCTGAGGCGGTTTGAATCTTCAATGCGTAACTTATTGCGCTGCGATCTTAAAAACTGACTTATAACCTTCATTATAGATGCAAGACGAAGTTCTGAATGCGATCTCGACAATTAATTTGCCATTAAACATGTGCTTCACCGGCAAATCCCCATACACACTTATTAAAACTTTCGTTGGTATTTTGTGTATGGCCACCTAAACACTGTTCGAGCAGCTCCGTTTTCGTTAAATACCTGTAAATCGGGTTAATTACCTCTCAAACATCAGCAGAAAAAGCAGTTTCGAAAAATGTCAAGCAAAATCGATTTTTCAAAAGTGTAAAAGTGGGTTGTATCCTTGATATAATAATTGATTTTACAGATAAAGTGGATTTATAGCAGTGCTGTAAGGACGGTAGAGCAGTTCGAAATGGAGGAGTTTAGATTAGCACAACTTAAGGGTCAAACCATCACTTATCCACCTCGTCAGGAAAATGAAAAATTTGCCGAAAACTTGCAGGCAACACGTGAAAAGCATGAGGATGACAGACCATACTTAATGAGAGTTCCTGATACTCCTCCTCTGCCCCTTCCCACATTTGAGAGTCATAAAGTGCAAGACTGGCTACGAATAAACGGACTTCGAGTCTATCACAGTGGCGATTGGAGGTTCAACTCCAATAACCAAAAATAATGTTACTCTATGGTATCCATATCTTGATGATATATACGGTGTTGCGAGTATGTTAATGTCATGCATGTTGATTACATGCACTGTTGATCATGCATATAATCCACAGCTATAGGGGGTGAATCTTCTGTTTAATAATGATAATATTATATATTTACGGCGTAAATTTAATGAAAAAAATTTCTACTAAACTCATTTAAAGTTGTTACAGTGATATTATGTTGACGTTACAGTGCCGCACAGTTGGGCAAAAACGCGAAAAGCTGGCTATAAGTATAAAATGTTCAGAAAATGGGCCAAGTTCTCTTACTTGCGGGTTTTAAGTGTCGCCGATTACGAAATGTATGTCAAAAATAAATATAAAATGTCGTATTCAATATGGTGGTAATCGGCCGTCACTGTGACACCAACGTAACATCACTGTAAAAACTGTACATGAGGGTGAATCGGACTTTTTTCATCAACTTTAAAATGTACAGTTGTTGATGATGCGCGTAATCAACAATGCATGTAATTAATATGGATGTCATCAAGATGCATGTTATCAAAATACTTGTAATCAACATGCAACTTGAGAAACATGAGAAATTGTGGATATTATTTTTTTCGGCTAAACTTATGTTACCTATTGGTATTGTCCCTGGACGACACTGGAACTATATATTATATATCTGTTACATTTTTATACAGTAATAAACAATCAAATATGAAATGAAATTTTTTGACAACCAGCTATTAGCAGATAAGTATTCAAAAGCAACAATAAGCAACAAAGAAGAAAACAATTTAGTAGATGAATAGGAGGGTTTTAATCCAAGATTCCTAATTTACCGATATCGAGAAGCTTCTAGCCTGTAGTGGTTCGTGTCCATGCTAAGTTTGATAGAAGAGTGGTTCGCGTCTGTGCTAAATTTCTCGAACATTCCGTATGACGTCATCATGAATTCCTGTCTTACTGACATTGATAGAATAATACTACTGAGCTAAATATTTGTAATTATATGGGGAATACTGGAACATTAACACAAGGGGGATATTGGACCACTTTTCCAAGACGAAGATACGTCTCTATCGACATCGAGAATATTCATGATGACGTCATCAAATAATAATATTGCGCAATTGTGCAAGTCGAATTCATGTAAACGGGTTCAAGGTCATTACGCGAAAAACAATTATGATTGATTGCTTCATTATGGATAAAATATGGAACTAAAAATGCATGTCTTTATTTATTTAGGGCGGAAATAATTCGTGAAAAACATTATTCTACAGTTTAGAACTTCCTGGAACTTTAGAATATATTGACAGATATATTATTACAGAATATTGTGCGGTTAACGTGGGTCGTGCCCATGCTAAGTTTCTTTCTAGAATATTTTTAGAATCTCATCCTAAATTTTTAACGTACCGGCATTGATACAAATAAGTACTAGACCAGGACGACTGAACCACTTTTACAAAAGAAAGATGTATCTATAATTAACCGACTTATCCTTGGTTTTATATTACATAAACGTTTTCCGCTGTGAATATCATGACTTTCTATAAGTTCCTAGAAAAAATTTAAAAAATATTCCACATGTATTTTGATAATAATAATCTGCGGATATATGTATAATAATGTATAATTATTTAATATGTATTCGGTTTATTGACACAGCTTGTTTACACAGAAAAACCAAAGTGTGAATGAAACAGCAATTTCAGTGCACGATATACCTGCAACAAAAATTACCCTTGTAGTGTGAATACTACACAGTCATGTAGGGCACAGAGTCTCGATCATTTGGGGTACGTAATTGTTTGAAATAACCATGTCTAAATGCATTGTTTATTATTTTGACAGCTTTGCTGATCGTACGTTTTAGAAGGTGCCTCGTTCGCACTTTGTAAAATTAAGTCAAGATGAAGACCTTCCTTTATACCCACAATTTTCCAGATAATGCAAATATCCGGATAAGAGAGAAGGTGGCTTGGCTTGCTCTTCGCTTAGGGCATGCAAAAAACTCTCACTTGCGATTAATTAGTTTGAAGAGTTAATGTGCGTAACAATATTGTGTAACGTGTTTTGAGGCTGTGTCATTTCATAAACTCATAAATTTTACATATTGAAACTGAATCTTTTCCACTGATTTGAGTTGACCCGAGTTCCGAGTTAACCTATGGAGTAAACTAATACCACTGACTTCCTACCCCACCTAATCGGGATTTCGTAGACATATCTGAATCACTGTCAAGGTACAGTAAACACCATTATAATTTTACCTACAACAAAATATACCCCCAAGTTTTAACTGTGTTATTGACACTACTGAAAGACGGTTGAAATAAATTACTTGCGAAAAGAACGGCGGTTTGTTCGATAATGGCTATAATGGTGGGATGCATATATTGCTTTCCACCAAAGAAAAAAGAAGAAGGAACTCATTTCTAAAACCTTTACTGTAATTATATCACACGTCAAAATGAAAACGACGAATATACCATAAATGAGTTCCGGCGCTTTTGAAGTTATGAGATAATTTGAGGCTCAATTCAGTGGGCTATAGAAAACCCTACAATTAAGAGTCAAGGAGGCTGGTCTAGCTGACCTACCAACTATTGAGAAAATGATACAGTGAATGAGCGATAACATATACCTCTACTTTCTGGAACTCTTTTATCAACCCTCAGTGATATAGAAATTTAATTAAATGATAATAAAAATGCTGAGTGAAGTCTTAATTACGTAACATATATTAAAATCTGCTAATATATACAGCTGAAAATTTTGTTTTTTCTTAGAACTAAAGTTTCTTAAACATTTTCGTTAAATAAATTTATTTAAACGGACAAGCATTTTTAGTTGAAAGAATGATAGGTATACAATTAATTTTACTACTCTCGTATTTCATTCACAATTCAAATAATTTCTTGTACATTCTTTCCGTTTGTTAACTAATTTAGCTGGTAAGAGAAAGCGCAATCGATCTACACATTTATTTGGGTCCTCCTATAATCTAACATGTTGACTTCCGTTTTTGCTTCTATTTCAAATTCAAAGGAAAGGTCATGTACAGCATCATCATTATCATTATCATTATTACTAACACCCTCATTTTTATCATCATTTTTCATTATTACGGATGGAGAATTGTAATCTTGGCTAAATTCTTCTGATGCTTCTACTTTTTGCTTCGTCACAAGCGGCTTCACTTCAAGTTTAGACTTCTGAGTAATGTAAGATAGATTTTTCAGTGGAGAGAATTGTGGTTTCCATGCTTCCTAAATAGCTTGTTTCTTGTCAAGTTTGGAAATCTTATGCGTTCGATACATTACTTTCCTATCCTTATTGATCAGCCTGTTACTGTCTTGCATTCTCCATAGACCTGCAGGTACCTTTCAAATTTGGTGAAACTCTCTCATCTTGCTAATGATTCTTTGCTTAGCAAGAATATTCCTCATGTCTCTTGAAATTATCAAGCCTTCAATAAGTTCTGTTACTTCAACGTATGGAAGTCATCTTGTCACTGAACCTGTTAACCTAGTTGTTCATTCATTTAAGCTGAGTTTATATCCCTCTGCTCATCCACCTCTTTCTCCTAATTTCCTCCTCCTTTTCCACCTTCTCCTTCAATCAACTTAAAAATAGTTGTATTTTTACCCAAAGTTCGTTGGTTAAAAATTTAACTGCGTGTGAAGAACAAATGGAAAAAAGTTACTTCTAAAAATGCAAGTACACCGTTCTTGCAGCCAAACTTTCAATTCTTTACGCTCGCGTGTCGTTTGTCATAAAAACAGTAAGCTACCAATAATCGCACGAAATTCCACACTTGTTCATTCCAATCGCTGTAGCTCATTTAACAGAAGTTTGACTTCCCTACCAAAAGTTTTGTATCATTAGTGGGTTTTCGTTCGATCTTCCATTGGTTGATGTTCGTGTGCCCTTTCTCAGTCGTTTGTCAATCTTGATGACGAATTTTGAGAACTCTTGTTTCTGTACATAGTGATGAATCATCAGTTTATGTGATTTCTTTCCTGATCGCTGGACATTTGTGCGTTGTTCGTCCAAAGAAACCAAAAAATCCTATTTTTTGTTGAACCATGGCGGCTAATCAAAAGGATTCTGGTTCTTCCAAGCAGAAAGTTCGGCAAGATTAATACCCTAATCCTTTTAATATCGATGAGCATATCGGCAACCGTTTAAAAAATCTTCAAAACCTGATGTTACAAAAATTCCCACATTTATCTGCGTATTCAAAAAACTGTAGAACATGTGCGACTAAGCGCATTGAAAATGACATGTCGAAGTCGCTGGACAGTACGTTATTTGAAGAAGCAAAAGATTCAGATTCAGGATCTGAATCATGTGCATTCAGCAAAAAGTGCTTGACTAGAGACGACGAATTAGAAGAACTCCTAAATGAAGTAAAAGAAAAATGTTCAAGTCTGTCGTAAAATGACCCCCTCCGCTTGAATATTCTTACAGTAGTTCCTGATTTTTGCCCAAATTCGGGAAATATGTTCCGAATTTGGTACTTCTAAGAGAATGGCTCAAAAAGCAAAAAATTTAAAATGATCAGCAGGATGCTGGTGATTTCTGCTCTTAAAAGTGACAAAAGTTTACCAGAGAGTACAATTGAGAAAGTTGTCAAGTTCTATAGAGAGGAAATTAATAGTAGAGTGATAACAAATAAAAAGGATATGGTAACCGTAAGAGTTGATTGTGAAAAGAAGAAGGTACCTTTGTTGCTTTCTGACCTAAAGCGATTGCATGATCAATTCAAAGAGTAGAAAACTTGAGCACGATTGGTTTAAGCAAATTCGCATAACTGAGACCAAAATGATATGTGCTTGCTTGAGCAATTGGAACGCATAGTGTTTGTGTATGTACAATTAATGGGAATTTTATTGCGATGATCGATGCTGTTAATTTGGAATATTTGACAAAAAATTCACAAAATCCAGAGAAAGATCGTAGAGATTTTATAAGACTTGCAACTTGTAGTAACCCAAAGCCTCCCTGTTACTTAAATGAATGCAAATCATGTCCAGGAATTGAAGAATTTCTGATTACATGAATCAAGTTCTTTAAGAAGGAAAAGTATCTGAAGTAATCTATAGCGTATAACAGTCGATTAATAGGTGCAATCTTAAAAAGGAATGTGTTTCTGCAGATTATTTTGTTGACGAACTGTGTGCTAGTCTCCAAAAATGATTTCTTATCATCGCAAAGAAGGTGAGGTATTACTTCAGTTCAATTTCTCTGGATACTTTAAGTACGTGGTTCAAATTGCTACGCAAGCATTGTATTACAATAATTATCAGTGCACAGTCCAACCTGCAGTATTCTATTACATAACTGGTGATGAAAAAAGTACTTCCAGCCTCGTACTGTTGTCCGATTGTATGACTCCTGAAACTGTTGCAGTGTATATTATGCAAACAACCCTCATAGCAGAAATTAAGAAGGTTGATCAAAAAATGAGAAAAATAATTTATGCGACTGATGGCGGCACGCTACACTTTAAAAATCGTTTCCAAAAGACGAATTTCATGCATGATAAACAAGATTTCGACATAGAGGGTAAATGGCACTTTCAATGGCTCGCCCAATTTCAAAGGTGTACGCGATAATATTGGTGCCACCTTCAAAACAGAAGCCACACGTGCTTGTCTTCAAGCTAAATCAGCCAATGAAGCAATTTTTATATCACAAGATCTCTACAAAAGAACCCAGTGGGCACAAAGTTTCGCGACGTCTTTACGACATCGTTACATCTTAACGACAACTTTACGACATCCTATGTCCATGCTGTTAAGATGTCTTTACGATATCGTAAATAAGTCGTATGATCTGAAGATGTCTTTACGATATCACAAAGGGACCGAAACGACATGGACATAGGATGTCGTAAAGATGTCTTGAAGATGTTGTAACGATGTCGAAAAGACGTCGCCAAATTTTGTTCTCACTGGGAAGCTCAAAAAACGATTTTACCTTGCTCCGAGTGTTACCAAAATACAAAGCGGGCATTTATTTATTCCTGTGAAAGACAACAAATTGGAAATAAGGCTATATGCTCTGCCGCCGGTGATTGTCTTTTGATTGTTCAGTACTATGTACATAACTTTTTTCGACCCTATCGCCATAATTCATTAGAAACTCCTCCGTCAATCACAGCTGCTATATTGTTTCCACCATATCGAATTCCTATATTTTGACTGTATATATAGGATCAGCGTTCATAATAACCCTGTAGTAATCATTTTCAAGCTGATCAGACTATTTCAGACCATTTAAAAATGAAAAGTTGGACACTAGGAGCTATATTGTATCTGCAAATTTGAATTCACATATTTTGAGACCAAATTCGTAATCAGCGACACTATAAAAACACAAGTAATCATTTTAAAATTCATCAGGTTGGTCTGAATTATTTAAAACTTGATGGCTGTCTTACATCCGCCATATTGGATCAGCCATTTTGAATTCTCATATTCTTATTTCAGATTCGCAATCTGCGACACCAAAAAACACCCGTGAAATCATTTACAAGTGGATCAGGGTAATTTAAATTACTCAAAACATGAACGTTGGCGAATCATCCTTTTTAAATTCTCAAATTATGGCCTCAGATCCATGATTTTTTCCTGTTCCAGGCGCAATATTCGATCTGTCATAGTGAGACAAAGATTTTATTCCTTGAATATCTTGATTGGTTATGAGGAATGTTGGCAACAGTTTTGTCCCTGTTCACGTAGAACGTCCTTATTCCCACTTAGTAAACGAAACTTTTTTTCACTAAAACGGGAACCTAAATTAACAAAGATTATCATAGAGAGCGCCCTCATCGAATAGGCTGCCTTTGCTTGAATGTATAATCACGTTTCCCTGTTGAATCTTGAATTATCTTAAATCAAGGTGAATAAACTATTAAAATGTATGTGCAAGACGAGAAAGAATAGAGAATGGTGATAATCGGCTTCCAAACAACACAAAATACTAAAGAAACTGTAGGTAAGGCCTTGTTCCTACGTAACGTAGGTGTACATCCACTTGTTGCTGCACTCTGCGCTAAGCTTGATAAATCGCCATTCTTAGAACCAATTTTCAATTTTGGTGAAATAAAACCAGTTAAACAGATAAGGATTTTTAATTAACAAACTTTTGTGTCAATTATGTCTACTTAGTAAACAAAAACTTGGTTTCATTAACAAAGGGTCTTGGGTTTAAATGGATTATGATAGAGTGCACCACTATCGGGCATGCTGTTCTTCTTATACAAAGGAACAACAAGAAAGATAACTTACACTAAAGCTTCTGTTAGAAAGTTTTATAAGCTGGTTTCCTAAATAAAACAATGCATTCAGATGAGGTTTATAAATAAATATACAAAAATCTTGACACTTATATTTATTTAACCTGGCCCCCTCTCTAAGTAGGACATGGTTTTACGAAACCGGAAAACTTACACTGACTTCAATAGGACCATTCTTCGAGTTGGACACCCTTTCTGTCTTGTATCTTGGCCGCCGTTTTACGAGATTTTCATATATTCCAACCTGATTAAGTTGGCCAGAGGAAATCACGTAGAACGTTAAATTACAATTTTTGGGAAAATATCGTTTGGCGATGTCAACGACTAATACTGGTAAGTCATCCCTCACGCCGCTATCGCTAGCTAATGATAACTCGGTATGGAATAATATAAAGCAGGTTACTGTGAGGAATCAATTTATTCGGTCTCTAATAGTCGAATAAATATACATAGCTTCCTTTTTAGGATTATAGAAATATTCTCTCAAACGAAACCTCAACGATTGCGCGTAATGGTTATAAAACAAAAGAAGATTACTTAGTTGGATGTTGAAATAAAGAAAGAAGTTTTGAACTTACTGGATGAAAGCCTTAGTCAACTAAATGAAGCTGAACAGTTTTCTGTAGTAAAGTCAATCGTTGGCAGTATCGGTAAAACGGGATCGCAATTCTAAGGGTCTGGAATGAAAACTGTAGCAGTGAAAGAAAACGAAAATTACGTAAAACTGAAAATAAAGAGGTTCAGAACTTGATTTTTTAGTTTTTCTGTAAATGTCGTTCTATGGGTATTCCAGTCAGTAGACCTATGCTCCACACAAAAGCTTAAGAAAGATCAGAAAAGTTTGGTATAGATAAATGCCAAGCATTTACCAAAAAACTAAAATTAATTACTTTTGTCAACTCTAAAGAATGGAGCAGTTGGAGATGTTATACTGAATTTATCATCTATTTTCTTTAAGTTGATACACATCGGTCTTTTTTAGGGGCACCAATTATTCTTTACGAGGAACGCTTTTGAATCATTGACACGTTTTTTGTCTAATAAATATTGAGAAGAATTTTTAGTTAAATATGTTGCAATAAATCATCCTTGTTTTCCCATAACTATATGGCGCAGTAGAAAATACGAAAACGAAGTAAAATATAACCTTCAAAGTATTTACGTGAAATGCTCAATTAAGATAATAAATAAACTTGAAGCTGCTTACATGATTGCGGCTCTAATAATTGCGCAAAATTATTTTTTTGTGGCGTCAGTTGTGGAATGGTCTCGCTGTCTTAAAAAAGTGTTTCAGTCCCTCTAGTTCAGTACTCCTTTTCCATCAATAGCGGCATGGCAAGAATTTAGAACATCTTCAAAATATTCTAGAAATCTAGCACTGACCCAAACCACTTTAACTATAGAATATTCTGCAATAACATATCTTCATCATTATCCTCAAGTTCCAAAATATTCTAGACTGCAGAATACTCTTCTTCACGAATTTTTTTCAGCCTAAATAAATAAAGATAAGAATTTTTAGTTAATTATGTTATATATAAGGAATCAATAAATCAAATAAATAGGCAAAACAGAATGTCAGACGTAGCCCTCCAAATTAAATTCCACCTATACGCCAGCATTTTTCTGCATTAAATTGTTTTGTCTATCTTTCTAAAGGTGCTCTAGACTTATTGTATCAATGTGAGTAAGGCAGAAATTCATGTTGTCGTCAGCAGGAATGTTTAAGACACGAACCACTTTTATAGCAAACTTAGCATGAACACAAACCACTGCAGGTTAAATTGTTCTAAATGTCGGTAAGGTAAAAATCTTGAATTAGAAACCCTCCGATTAATCTACTACATTGAATTTTTCCTTGTGGCTTATCGTTTGACCCTTAAGTTGTGCTAATCGAAACTCCTCCATTTCGAACTGCTCTACCGTCCTTACATCACTGCTATAAATCCACGTTATCTGTAAAACCAATGATTATTTTAGAGCTCATTTAAGGTATGAAAATAATACTCGAGTGGTACTAAAATAAGATCATGAGCGGAATCCCAGCAGTGATGATCAACAACTAGTTTCTTTCAAATAATTACTGCTACTAGTTACTTTTTTTGGTAACGACAGTGGTATAAAAGTTAAATTTGTAAATATGTCACGAATTAGTAACTAGTTATATTTTTTCAGTAACTATAAGAATCGTTATTTTTTTATTTACGTTTTGAAGCTAAGCTCACCCCTTGCACATAAATATTAGGGAAATTCATTGTGGGCTACAATCATATCCATTGAAATAAATCATATTAAATCAAGCAAATAATGCATGCAAAAAATAGAAACAACAAAACCAAACATATGTTTGATGCAACTCCAAAAACTCACCTCTTTTGAATTGAATCAAAGCTATCTTACCTTGACCCACCCAAATAATTCAAAAAATGTTCAGGCTAAAAAAATTCAAAAGGCTTAACTTAAATTCGAAAATTAAGGGGAAAAAAGGCAAAATTATGCATAAAAGGTCGAGGAGCTAGTCTCTTAGAAATCTTGGAAATATTTTACCACACTTGGAGCATTTACATTACGAAGCACTCACACATTCACATATTCGTGGTGCTCACTCTGCCTTGGTAAGTCGAATTAACAGACGACTTCATCCGAACGTGGCCGAACTTAGCCAAATCTTATTCCTCCTTAAGAGTCCCATTTTGTAAGAAGTTCTGGAAATTCTGGCCGTCCCGGCAATCTCTGAAGAACTCTTAGCACTCTATATTTGAATTCGTTTGAAACTGCTGCATTCATAGTATTTACGATTTCTGGATTTTTCAGTGAGTAGCCCCTCGCAAAAGGCATATAAAAAATTTTAACTTTGAGGGTCCGACATCACGCGGGTATCGTATTGAACTTGAGATGGGTCAGATTGCACGGGAAGGCAAAAATAAATTTCGAAACAGTAACGATAGCGATAACTTGTTCGGTTTGAGAAATAACTTCCCCATCACTGGATCTGAAAATCGTTTTTTTTTCATTAAAAGTAACAACATCAAATTATCCTATTAAAAAATAGAACACGTAAAAATGACGCCTTATAGTAAGAGAACTTTAAGTTTTACAGTGTACTTACATCTAATTCTAGAGCATGGGCAGCGGCAAATTTAAGCCATTTTTCGCGACTAACTGGTTTAGCTTCGTATTTTACCTTTCTTGGATGCTTTTTTTCCGCTTTTTCTGCTTCTTTCTTTCAAATTTCCAGTTAGGGCGAGACACTCATGTATTAATTGTAACAGAAATAATATTTTGTTCCATTTATTATTTATGAGAATATTGTTTAAAAATAATGCTAGAAATTTGCAGATTTTTCTACATTTTTTTCACTCTTGGTCAAATTTTTACTTAAAGCGAAGTGATAATTGACACAATTTAACAAAAATAATGGGTTAAACAAAAGTACAAGCGTCCCGACTCTAAAGGAGCGAGCTTAATTCCCCCCCCCCCCCCATACCCGCCTGTGTGCATTCTCACGCGATACCCACGCAATCTAAACGTCGCAGGATTTTTTACGCTCGTACCTTTGAAATCAAAATTTCAATCGTGATGCGTGATAACGCACACAGGCCTACTACGCGCTCGCTCATGCCGAATTCAAGACAGCACCAACTCGCGCGTGCCTGAAGCTTAAAAAGGACGATGGTAGAGGGGAAAAAATTCCACTCGCTCCTTGAGAGTCAGGACGCTCGTATCTGTGGAGCGCTCGTATCTGTAGAGCGCTTGTATCTTCCGATCTTTGATCCTTAGAGTTCGAGTGTAATTAGATAGATTGTTCGTATAAAAATATGCACGGTGGTGTTGGCGCATACGAAACACACGGGCTTGTTTCTTACTATGAAGCAGTGCGAGTTTTTCAGGGATGTCACCTAAAAGGTATATAAAGGAGTATCAATAAATCAATGGCCAAAACTCAAGGCGACTTTCCGCAATGGAGGGGTCTTCGTATTTGTCACAGCCGACCCAGTGACTAAAGCTTCGCTGCAAAATACATTGGTCTCAAAAAGGCCCTGTCAAGGTGCAGACTTTCAAGTGGGTGGGGTTAAATTTTTTCAAAGCATGATCACAGGTAAGTTGAAAGAGCCGTCTGTGGTCGTTCGGCGCTTTGAGAGATACAACCTTTCACTTAATACATCGACCTGGCAAAAATCTCCTAGTTGTGCAGATTCCTGAGTTCGAGACGAGAGCTCTTGTGCTCCTCCACAACAGGCCCTTCTACCATTTTAGACAGGTCAACTTTAGTGTAGCCGGTCAAGCACAGGATAAGCCTATCTGGACCGAAGACGATCGGGCCATACATGACTGCTCCTGTCCGGATACCATATGGCGATTAGGTTTAATTTTATACTTTTTTCTGTATAAAACAAATGAAAAATATGAGCGTTTTTTCCACTACATATAATCTATATACAATAACCTTTTCATCTGGATACTAGTGAAGGCAGTCGAAGTTGTCTCGCTACTAGAACTATCTGCGAGAGATCTGAGATAGTGATAGCCATAGATCTTAGATAATTTAGAAGGCTAGTTATGGGTTCGGTCTACTTTCCACGCGGCAGTGAATCCAAGTTACCAGAAGAATTAGGTATAGTGGTGGTAAGATTTATTGTAAGGAGTAAGGTAAGGAGTCTCCCTCTTTTGTTGGGGTTTTACTCACAATTTTAAGAAGTGCTGATCTCCCTTCGAGTTGAAATTTTCTGTACATGTGAGCCTTACGTAGGCCATAAATCCAAGAAGAACGGACTGTTTCCAATGTCCGATGGAACTAAACAGTCTACTCGCGGAGATGTTAAAGTCAATTTGAGACTTGGAAATTCTGGAGATAGCAGCCAAAATTTGTATGCATGCCATGAAGTATATTTATGGGAAAAACTGTCGACCCACTGAAGTCCGAAAATCTCGTCAGACACATTGGTAAAACAAAAAACTTGAAGTGCTTCGAAGGGAAAGTAGTAAGTGTTTAAGACGAGCCGGTACTGGTAACCGGATGAACTTTTGACCTCATTTACGAAAATAAGGAATAAATACAGGGGTGCAATATTCAAGACCAAACAAGAAAGCTGGACCAAATTTTGCAAAAATATTGAGAATGGGACAGAGGCAGCTAGATTGGACAAGATGCTCTCTCGAAATTAGAATGCTATTTCTGGCACTCTGAAATTAGCTGACGGAAAATACTCAGTGTCAGACGAGGAGAGACTGGCTCACCTAACCATGGCACATTTTATCCTGAAGTGTAAACTTTACCCTGCCTATACAAGCTTCTTGTTCCGGATAGTATATATCCGGCCTTCTTGCAGAAGGTTAGAGAGACCACTATAGGTCCGCTTATAAGAAATGGTAGGGCTAGTCTTACACTCACATGTGTCCTGACGACATGGAGAAGTACGAGAGTAGTCCTTATTCCAAAAGTGGGGGTAGAATTTTTACAGAATTGTGGACTCCGACCAATATCGTAAGTAGGTCGACCTTGGGCACGCTCAGGCACAAAACGTCCATTGACTATCTCTTTGACAAAAAGTATCGTATGAATTTATCCACGAAGGAGGAGCGAGTTAACGTCGAGGAATATCTGCCCAATAGTAGTGACAACTGGTTTATAGATGGCTTCAGGAACAAGAAGAAAATAGGAGTCAGTGTATATCGCAGAAGGAGCGGAATGGCGTTTACAACTCCGCTAGGGTCCTAAGCCACAGTCCTGCAATCCGAGATTATTACCATACTCCAGTGCAACTGCAATTATTGAAGTATCGGAGAGCTTCAAGGCCCTGAAAAACCTTGCGATAAAACCGAGCAACTACTTTGAATCCCTGTAAACAGTGGTTCTAGAGGCAATGAGATCTTGGACAGGCTACCAAACTAGGCAGTCTGATAAGTCCCTGAAAAATGAAACACGGAGACGTTTTTTTGGCCAAAGTCGGTTTTATTTTTCAACATACTCTTCTTTTAGGTCGATACAGCGAGTCCAACGATTTTCTAACTTTTTGATACCGTCCGAAAAGTACTCGATCGGAAGGTCTCCAAAATACGCTTCAGTTTCAGCTATGAGCTCCTCATTTGAGTAGAAACGCTGACCGGTGAGCCATCTCTTTAGGTTAGGGAAGAAGTAATAGTCGCTGGGGCCCAAGTCTGGTGAATACGGTGGCTGAGGAACCAATTCGTGGCGATTTCATGCAATTTTGCTTGTGCAACTAAGCATGAATGAACAGGCGCATTGTCGTGATGATAAAGCGGTTTTTTCTTCTTCAAATGCGGTCGTTTTTC